>NC_040905.2:83091719-83401010 GCF_004126475.2 Phyllostomus discolor | reverse complement strand
GCCCTAGCAGTGTTTCAAAAATAATCAGGTCAGTTGCTAACATGCAGATCTTGGGTGATTTCACATTAAATCTGGAGTTTTGGCTTCATTTAAAAAATATCTGAAGCTGTGGCAGCACAGGTCCACATCCCACATGACAAGCGTTGATTTCCACGGAGCTGAGCGGCCCCTACCTGTCCAGGGGGCCTGCTCCCCAGTTTCCCAGCTCTGCTCCCATCTGCTTTCCTCATTGCCAGGTGCTGCCTGGCCTTGGGGACATCTGAGTGCTGGACCCTCCAAAGGAATTCAGTTTTAAATAATACCACTTTTTTTTTCTTTTATTGGAGCCTCCTGCCAAATAATGTTTTCTTCATTTGTATTCTAAGATTGAATTTGTATTCTAAGATTGTTTCAAATTCTCACACTGCAATAGCAACAAAATAAAATTTCTTACAAATTAACCAGCATGTTACAATTTGTGCTTTTACAGGACCTTCATTCTCCAAGTATTAGAAAAAGAAAGCCTTTGGGGACATACTAAAACATTATGAGGTGGAGACTCTGTTTCCCACCCTGTACAACTGGAGGAAGGAAGGGCCCTTGTGTTGTTGTGATTGGCACTGTGGGTTTGCATGGTGCCACTTCACTGCTGGGGGCAGAGGGGAAAGGCGGAAGCTGTGTGCCAAGGGCAAGCCCAGAAAAAGACTGAAGCCATCTTTCATCAGACCAGACCAGCAGCTTGGACGCAAGAGGACTGACCTTACTCAAGACCATCAAGAGTGAGTTTACGCCTAAGTGAAAAATATTTTCAGCCTCCTCAGAAAGGGCAGTCTGGCTTAAAATCCTTTACCATGAGGTTTTATTGCTCTGCATCATAGCTGGCCCTGGGCCCTCGGGATCTCAGGACCCTGTCACTGATCCTTTGTACTGCACCCCACCCTATCAGCCCTGGCCCTACTTGTCCCAGGTTCACCAAGGTCCCAAAGGCTGTCTTTTGATTTGCCACCCTCCACCCTCTACCACCCGGCACACCACCCACAAGGTCTGCCTACTTTCAGCGCTGTCAACCTATTGTCATTATTGCAATCCATCTCAGTTGGTCTTTCAACGTCTCTTCACTGATGCTGGAGATTTTTAATCCATTATTTACTTAGGTAGGAATGCTGTGTGTTTAAATTTTTTATAGGGGGTAGAGGTGAAGATGGAGGTTGGACAGAGGGTGAGAGTAGAGAAAGGTAAAGGGAGTGTTTTATAATAGGTTAGTGCTACCAATTTGGGTAGAGAAATTTGTAGGGAGGGAAAGAATAAAAATACTTGGATGTGCAGACAGACGGCTAGGTGGTGGGACCTGTATGCTGTGCAGAATATATGGGCGATGTTTTAGCCCCATCTTTTCATGTTCCCAAAGCACTGGGAGAGACTTTCCAAACTCCAAACTAATGCTCCAGTAGAGAAAACAAAGAACAAAATAATCAGCCTCAACTATACACAATGTCGGCAGGATTTTTCCTACTCTCACTGAGTGTTGATAAACTGCCAAGAACAGAAGTCCCTCCAGTGCCTGTAAAAGGATTCGGGAGGGGCTCGTAGCCCTAATGGGTCTATCAACACCATGTCACCTTCTCATGAGGGGCCTCAGTGATGGCCCAAAAGCTTCCTTTAAGGGAAGATTCAATTTGGGAAAGAGCTCAAAGCAACTATGGGTCCAACTGGATAATAAAAATCAGACAAGCAATTTAAAAAATAGTCTGCCCCTCTAGTAGTCTGATGTTCAGGTGATATTTTAATTTTTTTTTGTGACTTGAAAACTGACCCTGAAAATAATTCTAAATGGAGTCTTCCAAAAATCTGTTGGGTGATGGCAGCATCAGTGGAAAAAGTTTGGAGTGGCCAACAAAATTTCTTTGAGAAACTACCCTCATTTTACATACACATTCTGGTGTGCTTGGCTCAATAATAAAAAAAAAAAGGCTTACTGATTTGTGACTACAGTCACATATCACATAAATTGCTCTACTGAAATTCTTCTTAAAATGAATTGCCTCACTCTATTTTACAAGGAGTCAGCACGGACTCATTCTGAAGGCTCATGTTACACAGATTTCTCCTTTTCTGCCAAAGTCACTATTGCTACATTCACCAGTAAACTATGAGGGCCAGTAATTAAAAGTAAGTTAAGGCTTGTCAAAATAAATGAACAGAGTACATTTGGTGATGAGGTAACCTCAATCGATTTGTATTACAGCTCCTCTTCACTATTTAACTCACCAATACATGGGGAAACACAGCAGCTCCCTACAGCCCGACACACAGACACACAGACACACAGACACAGAGCCAAATTTGTACTGGGATAAATTTTCAGCTCAAAAGCCTGCCCATAGATACTGGACTGACTTTCTTTAACAAGAGCTTTTAAAAAAATCACAAACTAAGTACCGGAATGCTTGGGTGGAAAAAAGTGGAATATATGAAATGTTGTCCCCAGTTGGCTCAGTAGCTTGGCTGGCAAGGAAGCAACTCATTCCAAATGTTGGATTCAGTTTCTTTCACTCTTTGATTCAGCAGTGGCCAGAAGCATGGCTGTCACTAAATGTCTAGTCCTGAAGCAGAAAAATAATACAGGCAAGAAACTTCTACTGGAAAGAAGCAACTAAAGGAGAGCCAAGAAGCACACATGAGGAGAAAGAGGGAAAGCACACACACTGTCTAGATTTCCTTCACGTCTTCATTTACGGAGTATTGCTATGTGTGCACGCTGGATGAGACATACACTGCTCTCCACTCCTGCACGGGGCATACAGCACAAAGGAGACAGACAAGAGAACAAGCCATTGCAATACAGTGCGGTCCTTGCCAAGACAAATAAATGCACAGGAGTCTGAGACACCTGACCCAGACCTTGGTGATGAGGGAAGTCTGCCTAACAGAAGGGAGGTCTAAGCTGAAAGCTGGAAGATGAGGGTATGAATGCTGAGGGAGTGGCAGGGCTAGAAGGCAGTGTTCCAGGTAGTAGTTATGTTAGATAGGCGAGTCTCAAGGATCTCAAGGTCCACATGGTTCTTAATAAACGCTGTTCTTGCTGTGTTAAAATGCAGCACAGTATTTTGCAGATGCAGCTTTAATCCCATGAGCCTAAGCAGAACCCAACCTGATAAGTTTAGCCCACTGCCAAGAAGACATCGACGTGTGATTAACCAAATCGAGTATCTAAGCAATGGCTATGCCTCCCTTCTGGGAGACAGAACTTTTCCATGTGATCCCCTCTGTTTTATTTGCTGCAAGTAAATAAAAGTACCTAAGGTCAAGCAGGTCTTGACCTTTTTTAATAGAACACCCCCAAGACGTGAACCCCTTGAGTTTGGTGATGGTTACAGTATGGGCAAAGGCTGAAATTCTGAAACAGAATTTCCAGAAAGATGAATAACACTGATTCAGCACCTATTGCTCTTTTTTTTTTTCCTACAAAAGAAAGGGGTCTTGAAGCGGGAGGCCCAAGCTGGGGTGATAGCAGGGGTGCTGGGGGCAGTATTTCCGAAACCAGAGTGTAAACAGAGCACATCTTCTTGGATTACCAAATTCTCTGGCATGGTTGGAAGAAATACAAATGAAGGTTTGGTATCAAACAGGAGACTCCAATGAAATACACTGCGCCTGCAGCAGCTCCTGAGGGAGGGGGGTTTCTGTGAGCAGCCACAGAAACATTCATGAAGCGAAGCCCTGCACCAGGGTCTGGGTTTGGGTGCTTTTACATATACTCTCTTATTTATGTTTCACAAAGACCTTGAGAGACGAATATCTTTATTATATCTTTTGTGGGGACAAGAAAACCAAGGCTCAGAGAGGTTCTGTCATGGCCTCACAGACACACAGCCAGGACTTCTAATGATAAATATGCTTTTCTCCCTTATTTCAGCTTGCCACAACTTCAGTGGAATAGTAACAGCTTACCTGCATCAAGCATTTTATTATTTTTCAAATCACGTTCAGTATTTTTTAATCTGACCTTATTCATTACAACTCTGTAAGGGAGGCAGAGGAAGTATAGTGTGATTTGCAATCATATTCTAACTATTTTATAGATGGCAAAAAGCAGAAAATGTTTTAGCCAAGGTTATGTACTACCATGTAGGGGCAATGCCAGCTCAGACAATCTACTCCCCAATAACAAGTTCAGAGCCCTTCTGATTCACCCCCCGCCCCAGATTTCTCTGAAGCATGGGCATGTCTTTGAACCACAGAGGTCAGAACTCTATGGACATTCTATGCCCTGAATTGCACTGCTTTCAGTGTCCAACAACGCTAAATAAATTGCTCTTTCCTCTCTCCGGCAGAGTCTAAATAGAAATGGTAGACGTGATCATCATGAGAGAAAAGTGTATAGGCCTCTGTGTCCCTAACATACCTTGCCCACAGGTATCCCAGAACTAGTTAGGGAAACATTATATTTCATAGCCAGTTGGTTTAATCCTTCAGTTTCATCTTTAGAGAAAATCTGATTATAACCATCTTTCCTTGTATCTTATTAAAAAGCACTGCACTAGAAAACTCATTCTAGAGATGAGGACTGAGCTGAGAAATCCCGATAAAGGCTGCTGGCCTTTTGGTAGTGTGCAGCCCTAGCTCATAGCGTAAAATTCTTACAAATGATTTGGGGGTCAATTTCATTATTTCTAAAATCTAAATACTGAGAATGAACCAACTTATACTACTTGCTCAGAGCTTGAAAAGATCTTAATTTTTAAGCATAGAGGCAGAAGTACTTTTAAATTTGTGCATGTGTGATTCATAGTAAGTTTAATATTTAAAATCATTTAGGAAAGAGGGAAGAAAAACTCATGCTCATAGTAGCTGCATAGAGAATTAAAAAGAAGGTACAATAGGATATATATATATATATATACACATAAACACAAGAAAAAATATATTGTATTCAGTTCTGGATGCTATTTCTTAAGGCCGAGGGTAAACTGGAATGCACCAAGACACAGTAAGGAAAACTCTGTCTCATGTAGCACAGCTAAGGGAATGTCTGACTTGGAGAAGACAAAAGCATTCTTCCCTTGCCCTATGAATCCAAAGAGCCATCGGGTAAAAGGAGAATTTGACTTGAAGGGTAGATATTAGAGGAAATCTCAGGGGTGCTGATCTCAGCAGACTTCCCACTAATAACACATGAAATGGGCTGATGTGGAGTGGGCGACACGCTACAAGATCATAACCACCCTGATAAAACTTGTTCGTAAAGAGGTCTGGAGGGACCCTCTGAGGGAAAAAGATGAGAATCATGTACTGGAAGAATAACCACAGGACCTTCTAATTCAAAGATTCTGTGCAGTCTGAGATGGCAGTGGAAACACCCCTGAAGCCAAACCAGGCCCTCAGGACAGTCCTGGCCCACTTCAACCTCTCTCCAGGGTGCCGCCATGACCATCTCTGTTGAACCTTCCTTACCCTCTTTCATTTTCCATCCTGATCCCACCAGAAATGTGAATGAACTATGGAGGTTATGGAAGGGGAGGGGAGGGGAGGAGAAGAGAGGGGAGAGGGAAAGAGAAAGCAATTTTAAAGAGAGCTATGGCTCATTCCATTAAAATATGCTTTACTCTGTGTTGTAGATGAAAACTTACTGATTCCACAAGGACAAAACTATGACCTAATGTGATCCAAACAAAAAGAAAATATCTGGGAAGAAAAAGGAAACATTTCTAGCTCTAGGAAGTTGAGCCTGGGCTTAGGCCAACTGTGTCTTGCACTGGCTTCTGGAAAGAACTATGAAATAATTTGGGAACTGGATCTCTAACTCAGTTATATACAGGAAACTATCCAAATCTGAGTTCCAAATTTTTGGCACACCTGAAGTGGTCATGCTTTACTCCTGATTTTGCAAAGATTGCTTGATTTCTACAGTGGATTTGTTTGACAATTAGTATTGCAAATGTGTGGGACGCAGACAATCCTGATTCTCATTTTAAAGCAAAGTAGACACGATGGCCATGTGCACAGGGAGCATTAAAGACCACATCAGGAGTCAGTTGTCTTGGCCTCGTTCTCACACCTCTCAACATTTATGAGGACTAAACTTCTGAGCAACACTAGACCAGTGGTTCTCAAAGTTCAGCAGGCGTGAGAATCATCCAGGAGGTTTATTAAAACAGATTGCTGGGTCCAACTCCAAGAGTTTCTGACTCAATAGGTCTGGGTTGGGGCCTGAGAAGTTATATTTCTAACAAGTTCCCAGGTGATGCTGATTCTTCTGGTCCCATAACCACATTTGAGAACTACTTCCTAAGATCAATGACTTGTCCCGGTCCTGGCTACATCTGCATTTAATTAAAAGATGGTGACCCCTTCCTCACATTCCCCATCTCAACAGATGTTAACTTCATTATGCAGTATCCATGCCTAGTGTCCTTCTGATTAAACTGCCTCAGTGGACTTGACTAAGCATTTCCCATGAAGACCACCCAGAAAACGCAGGTCTTAAGTGTGTGTGTGTGATTGTGTATGTGTGTTTAATTCCCAGTGCTATACAAGGGACAGTTGTTGGCCTATGAAACCCTACGAAATTTGGGCCTGGGTTATTTTAAAATTTCCTTTCTCCATAGTTCTTCATGGCAGCAAAGATGTTCTAAGTTTCTCCTGTTAATGAGATCCAGGTTAATAGTTTTAGATGAGACCCTTTTAGAGTAGGAATCTCAATGTAGGGATATCCATTCCCCAGAACTATAGTACAATAAATCTCATGGCTACTCATGAAGAAGGAAAATGGAAAAATGTAAGAATCCAGTAATAATTAGCTTAAATTCCAATGCTTACACCACATGTATGCATCATAAGACATTTAAAATAATTATTCATCAAATCCAAATGTCTACACTGGCTAAAGGTGAAAAACCAAATCCTGCTCATCTATTTAAAATATAATTATGCTGTGCTTATTTTTATTGAATCCAAATCTAGAAATCAGATTATTATGAAGGTTTTATCAGTTCTTCCGATTAAAATGTTCTAATTTAATAACCAAAAACTGAAATAAACTCTCCGTAAAATAAAGGTCCCTTTTTTGCTGAAGTGGAGCATAGTTTGATACTCGAGTGAGTAAGCAAGCATAGTGAGCTAAATGTCTACAGTATCTGCACATCTATGCACATATACAGAGTATCATTTAGCAAACACCATGCTTTAATTCCATGTTTTTATCTAGCCCCAATTTACTAAAGATACTTAATGGAAGGAAAGTTAACAAAATATGCTTCCGTCTTGGATGAGGTGCTACAATAAAAAGTATAAAATCAGATCCCAGTATATTTAGGTAATGCATCTCCAACGTGTCAAAGCATTTCAAGAAAAACGTACGATGAAAACACGAGGTTACTGCTCGTGTTTTCCACTCCAGCTAGGAGTGTTACCCACAGTCTGAACAATGTGCTGCTTTTAACACAATACCTTACACAGAGTAAATACATAAATACTTAAAATGTCGTTTATGTTGAGTTCATATCCAAACTGTGATTATTGTTGAGTCACTTTATAACTTTCACGTTAACAATCTCGGTATTGTCCTAAACAACGAACGCTGTGATGATTATCTGTGTTCAGCTTCCAACAACTTAGTGTTCATACATCTCCTTCTTGAACAGCTTCCCTCAAATGTCTATTTTGAAAGGAGTCAATCTTTTAACCTCCCTCTCAGAAATGGTATATGATGCAGGCCATGGAAACCTTAGCTGCACCTTCCATTCTCATTCTCCATTGATTAAAACCAAAGTTTGTTTTCTTTCTTTTTCCATTATGCGTATGGAGAAAGAATAACATTTGCAAGCTGTAGTGTAGGCTTTTCCTTTTTAGCACCCCAGAAGGACACCAACTTCATTTTGTAATTCACCAACATGAGCAGGAAAGGACTGAAAGCAGAGAAGCCTGAAGAGAGGGCTGTGAGAACAGCTGGGAAAAAGACACAGGCTGCCAAGTCTTTTAAGAAATTGACTAAGATAAAGTGAGAAATCCAAAGTGGAGCAATCAGCCACATTAATAATATACTGAACTTGGCTCCTCTAAGAATTTCAATTTCTGAATCATCATCTCCAATCCAGATGTCACCATATGTCATCTTCTTTCTTTCCGAAAGGAGAACAGACATCCAGAAACAGACAAAGACTAAGCTGGCTAAAGGCAGAATATCAATCAGAACTAAAAATATTTTCCCATAGTAAAACTCTACCTGCTTGTTTCTGAAGTCAGTTAGGCAATCCACGTGAATTCTGCTGGTGGCCAAGGGGTATGTGCTATTTCCTGCATGCAAATGTTCTGATTTTTCAGTATAGATTAAGACTGGAATGTACACAGCCACACCAGCCATCCAAAGTGCCGCAACCACCTTCAAGGAAGGCTTCTGATGGTCCAGGTTTTGAGGCTCGTTTAAGGGGTGGACAGTTTGGTAAAGCTTCCAGTGGTACAGCACTGCAAAGCATAACATGAACCAGATGGCCAGTGAGGTCGTCAGGGCTGCAGTGAAGCACAGAACTTTGCAGCCAGCTGAATCCAACATGAAACCAGAAGAATAAACAATTTTCATGACATTCACCACCAAGTTTTTAATGAGGTGCACAAATATAAGACTGAAAATCAGAAGAAAAGATGTCTGCAAACGCCCAGTGATGCATTTCCTGGTGGAATAAAATAAACATGTGTTTCCAACTGAGCTCACAAGGATGAGAATGGCACAAGCGATGATCTCGAGCACGTCTGCAGATGGCATCACGGTAAATGGCAAATCGGCTGTCTCAAATGGCTTCTCTTCAGATTCAGCCAGGAGGCTTTTGGACAACTTTCAAGAGGCCTTCAGTGAGAAGATCTGTGTTTTTTAAATCCACTCTGTGCTAACAAAATCATCGACTGGTGTCAATGGTTCAAAGATGGTCTGTGACAGAATTCTGCTTGCTCCAGTGATGAGCTGCTGAAAACAGGACCATATCCCAAGACGATTCTGTGTTATCATCTCTGTGGACCTAACTATGATGATAAAGTTCTAGGTAGCATCACTTAATTAAAAGTTCTTAGCAATGTATTTATAGCACTGTAATTTCCTAGATACATTGTCATGCCACCATGAGGGAGAGAATAAAATTAAACCTGCACCAGCAAAGGAAAGGTAGCCAGAGGTTGAAGTTACCCAGTTACCCTCTTCATTCATGGGAAACAATTAAAGAGGTGGGCATGTCTGAATAACAATGAAGATTTCCAAATAACAGGGGACTTCCGGCAAGATGGAGGAATAGGTGGACGCACCGTACCTCCTCGTACAACCAAGATTAGAAAACCAATAATTTACAACAATAATTTACTATCAGAATAACACCCAGATCCAGCAGAGGATTTATCTGAATGGAAGTCGGGCAGCCAAGAAGTTGAAGTAGACGCATTCATCCGGACTGGTAGGAGAAGACTAGCCGGGCGAGCGCGGGGCTGGCTTGGGTCGGCGGCGCACGGAGGTCGGGGGAAGGTTTGGCGCGAAATCGGTGCAAAAGCCATCTGGGGGCACAAGAAGGCAGCGGTGATCCCTGAGTACGCAAGCTGCGGCTGGCAGACCCAGAGGGGTAGCGATTGTGGTCCAGGGCAGAACTCGTGGCCCAGAAGCCCAGACAAGGGTCTGAGTCCAGGGAAATGGAACTACTGCCATTGTTTTCTCCCGTCCCCGCTCCCGCTCCCGCTCCCGCCCCACCCCCACATATAACGTCACAATCTAGTGACTGGGGTGCCCAGCCCCGGTGAGCACCTAAGGCTCCGCCTCCCACCGTAACAAGAGCAACCAGACCGGGAAAAAAAAAAAAGGAGAGACAGGGGAAAAAAAATATGTTTTCAACAGAGCAGATCAGTCCCCCAGAACTCATCCTTTTGAGCGACCAAGAATTAGCCAATCTATCAGATGCGCAGTTCAAAACACTGGTGATCAGAAAGCTCACGGAACTGGTTGATTTTGGATGAAATTTAGATGAAAGAATGCAGATTACCATAAAACAGATGCAGGAAGACACGCGGAGGAGAGCCAATAGTGAAAGGAAGGAATATGAGTCTCAAAACAATACAGTGGACCAGAAGGAAGATAGAATCAACCAAGCAGGAAAGCATGATGAAATAAGAATTCAAAAAATTGAGGAAAAGATTAAGAGCATCCAAGACACCTTTAAACGTTCCAATATCCGAATTATAGGGGTACCAGAATCGGAAGGGGAAAAGCAACAGATTGAGCACATATTTGAACAAATAATAAAGGAGAACTTCCCCAATCTGGCAAAGGGAACAGTCTTCCAAGAAATCCAAGAAGCTCAGAGAGCCCCAAAGAAGTTGGACCCAAGAAGAAACACACCAAGGCACATCATAATTACATTAGCCAAGGTAAAAACGAAGGAGAGAATCCTAGAAGCAGCAAGAGGTAAGGGGACAGTCACCTACAAAGGCGTTCCCATCAGACTATCAGCTGATTTCTCCAAAGAGACCTTACAGGCAAGAAGGGGCTGGAAAGAAATATTCCAAGTCATGAAAGACAAGGACCTACATCCCAGATTGCTCTATCCAGCAAAGCTCTCATTTAGAATGGAAGGGCAGATAGAGTGCTTCTCAGATAAGGTCAAGTTAAAGGAGTTCATCATCACCAAGCCCTTATTTTATGAAATGCTAAAGGGACTTATCTAAGAAAAGAAGATAAAGAAAAGACATGTATAGTAAAAGGACAGCAAACTCACAAATATTAACAACCACACCTAAAGCAAAACCAAAAGAAACTAAGTAAACAATTAGAACAGGAACAGAACCACAGAAATGGAGGGCACATGGAGGGTTAGCAGCAGGGGGGTGGGAGGAGGAGAGAGGGTGAAAAGGTATAGAGAATAAGTAGCATAGAATGTAGGTTGAAAATAGATAGGGGGAGGGCAAGAATAGTACGGGAAATGTAGAAACTAAAGAACTCATAAGTATGACACATGGACATGAACTAAAGGCGGAAATGTGGGTGGGAGGGGGGTACAGGGTGGAGGGGAGAGAAGGGGGGAAGTGGGACAACTGTAATAGCATAATCAATAAAATAATTTAAAAAATTAGGAAAAAAAAAAGATTTCCAAATAACAAAAAAAAATGACAAATCACCAAAAATGGCAATAATGTGATAGAGATTTATGAAGGACAATAGTTTTCTGGTTTCTATAATATTTTGGAAAGCAGGGATGCCCTTACCTGTTGTGGTGATCTCAAGTGTGTGCGACTATTACAAAATATATGATAGAAAATACTTGCAAAAGCAGTAGAGGATGAAGTAAAGAAGGGAGGAAGGAAGTGATTAGGGAGGCCCCCCCACCTCCCCCAAAAGCACAAGAGGCTAGGAAATGATTTCTGTCTGAAGTATGATTGGGGAGTTCACAGCAAGGACAGAAAAACGGTATTGAGACATGTTGCTCAAGTAATCTGGCATTAACTCACTTTTTGTATGAATTCTGTGGGCCAAGTATGTCATAATGAACCATTCTGGGGACAGACTACTTACCCCTACTGTATTTGCTTGTAACTTTTGCTGTCAATCATCCACTCTACACTGTCAAAATGTATGCTTCAGTCTGACCCAGTGGTATACTCGAGCCAGCTTGCACTGATGTGAGCAACTGTGTACATCTATTTCCAACTCTGTGGTCAGTACCTTCATGTCAGGAGCTTGAAGTTGCATATGTTTGGAGTATTTACACCATGGAAATGAGCGAATGCTACAGATTGGGGCTTTTGGGGGAAAGGAGAGTTGTTTCACTAGGACAACATTGGCCTAAAAAATAGTCATAAAAAATTAGCTGACGTTTTTTCTGCATTAGATCAGTATTTGGCAGCCCCAGCTCTTTAAGTAAGGAAGGGTACATGTAAAAGGTTTATGGCAGTGTTAGCAGATAAAAAGCTGGGCCCCACAGTTCCACTGAAAGAGGAGGAGGTTGGGGGGCTGACACTTCCTATTAAACCCCTTATCCCTTGTTGGCTACTAAGACAGGTACCCATTTCAGAGTTCCCACACCACATTTTTGTTTCAGAAGATATATCCATTACCTTGGTGTCATCTGCAGTCAGTCAAAAGGCTAAGTTTCCTATGATGATGATAATAATAATACTAATACTAACAAAATAGGAATAGTAACAGGACAATAATAATGCTTATACTGGCTACCATTTATTTAACACCATTTTGAGCCAGACACTATGTTGATGTCTGGCTTTATAAAGTTAGCCTCATTTAATCCTTAATATCATTTCTCATTTCACTGATGAGGAAACAGAAGACCAGAGAGGAAAAGTAAATCGCTCAAAGCTACTGAGTAATGGAGACAGGAATCAAAGCCAGGTATGACTGATTCCAACACCATCAGTTCTTCATCACGGCCTCTCCACACATGCTATCAGACGGGGGATTTTCTGCTGACTATTTTTGATCTTCCCGTAATGATTCACAATCGGTGCACTCAACATACAGAAGATATGTCCTCAGGTTTATAATACACAAGTCATGCATGTTTTTGAGTAGCAATTAGTCATCTCCCTTCTCCTTCAATGACAGTAACACATGTGATGGGTGTTTACACTTCTGCGTCTCATAAAGATGTTTAAACACTCTGCACTCCAGCTCGAGACGCCTTACTCAAAACAGAAGAAGGCTGTTTGCAGCGGTCATGAGCTCCGCCTCCCACCCTGCTCCTGACTGTGCTTAAGCAGAGGCACGATGACTGCTTGGAGGGAATTTGGGGAGCAGTGAGGAACAACCTGAAAGACTGTGCAACACACAGCCCACCCTAATTTGACATCTAATTTTAGGATAATGAACTAAGAAATTGTCTACATGATGCTATTTCTCAAATATACCCAAATGGTAACAATTTATGGTATGTAATACTGACTTCTTGGAGCTAAAGGGGAGAAAAATGTTTTGTAAATTGTCCCCTATAAAAGGCTTACATAAACATTTATTTTTCAGAGGGTCAGAAAACCTGTAATATGTTTCTTTGCATTAGAGCAAAAGTGTAAAACATGTGTCATTTTTTCCCCTATAGGGTTATTTCTGTACTAGAGAAACAGCACCCTAAGATGTAAGGCAAGTAAAATCAATTTTTTTTTAATACTGGCTTGATTGATTTGTTAACTATGGCAAAATAGGGCTAAAGAGACACCTTTGTAAGGCTGCACTGAATTGATTGTCTACTGAGAACCTACTGTGTGCACAGCATCACTCTGGACTCTAAGGATGGTACACAGGAGTGGAAGCCATCGTCCCTGCCTTCGAGAGGCACATGGTCTATTCGTAAGAACACACTGTTGTGTAACACATATGTTATATGTGTGTATGTGTGTGTATAAAACATTATATTATGTGTACATGGATAATATACATCGAGTCATTTATCAGAAGATATATTTAAATGGTTATTTATTATAAATTAATAAGTAATGAATAATATAGTGTAATGAATTATCTGATCATGAGTACAAAAATAAAATATTCAGACAAGACAGGGATTCACAGGGGCAGGACTAGTTTTAGTTTTCAGTTTACAGAAAAGGTAACTGAAGCTTAGAGAAGTTAAAGCACTTGTCCTAACTAGCGGGAAGAGGTGGCATTGAACTCGACGGACCTCTGGCTTTCAACAGCTTTTCTGAAACAGAAAGAGACAGGGAAAAGCAAAGATGACTGCATTGTGAAGGAGAGGGGCTAAGCAGTGGGTGCAACTCCAGGGGGTCCCCAAGAGCTGCACTGATTAGCTCCTGATGGCAGATAGCCCATTTCTCAAGGCCACGAGGGCCCAGGAAGCGATACTGCATCTTCCACCAAGGGAGGTAACTGTCATGTGCACACTTCAAGGAGGAAAGAAAAAATATTCCTTTGGAAGCTAAACATAGGCTCTGCCAATCCAACTTCAGTGAGGTCATTTGAGAACTGAGGAGTTCAAAGGTTCTCTACAGCTTCCATTTACTTTGGCATAAGATTTAACAGAAAAAGAACTAAGGGAGAATGTATATGGCCCAGGCTGTTTTCCAAATCACAAACTGCTGAAGTTATTTAGAATTTAACTCACAATCACATGTAAAGTGGTTCAGATGTAAATGCTTTCCGCGTGGCTTAAGGCAATCTAGGTTTCCTCAAATACACATGTGCTGTTCTAATATGAAAGCTATGGAGTCAAAATCTCCAAGTACTTTGGGCTCCTCCTGATTAGAGACTGCTGTTGCTTCACGCGACGTGGGGTTGGAGGAGGAGAAATAAAACACACCGCCTTCATTTGGGCATTAGGTTCTCACAGTAGCACAAAGACAAACAAACTTTGCAGGCTGAGGAAGGGTATTTATTCCTTTAAATTGAGTATGTAATACAAATAAATGTCTTTTAAGAAGAGATGCCCGAAACTTGATTCTGAGGCTGAATCTATAGGAAGGGCACATTAATTTATTTTAACGCAGATCAGTGTAGTGCATATGGGGAAGGGCACGCCTTCTTGAGAGCAGGCTGGTCTAACCAAGCTGGATAATTTACTAAGAATAATTCCCAGAAAGATGCAGCTTAAAATTGTCTGATTTGTTCCGTGGCCAGGAGCAACATGGCCAAAATGAAAGGAATTGCCAAATTTTTTATCTTGTAACCAATGGCTGCCTGAAGTTATTTTCAATTCTCTCTAAGGCAGTGATTTTGTGACCAGCCAGGGCAGGACTGAAAACCCCTAGCTCCAAATTAGAAGTACATGAAGAGGAACTCCAGGCTGGCTGGGGCCCGAGCAATTAAATGGTAACTGCCTTTTAGATAGACTGCTGTTGCTAATTATATTAGTGTGCTCAGAGCTGGAAAGTGTGGATAAGACCTCCAGGCTACTCTGGTGGGGAAAAGGAGCTAAGACTGACGAAGCCTGGCACTGAGCTGGACACTTCACATACGTTCTCTTCTGAAATGCTCACAATAACCCACGAGATATCCCCAGTTTCAGTAAGGCTGAGTAACTCACACAGCTGGTTCCAGTTGGTATGTGACTGAATCAGGAGTCTCACCAGGTCTGTGTGGCTCCAGAGAGCAGTGAGTTGGCAGGGCCTTGAGTAGGAATGGGGAGAAATACTACATTCAAAAACTGGTAGAATCTGGGTAGCAGAGAAAGATGAGAGAACTTGAAATCAGGCCTTAAAGAAAAAGTCTGCAAGTATGAAGAGCCCGAGGGAGAGCCTACACAGGGAAGCTTTGAGGGTAGAACCTGGGCAAGCCTTCAGGTCAGAACCCAGGCAGCCAGGATAGGAGGTGCCACCACCCTGAGAAGAGGAGGGGCTTTATGGTGCTCAGGGAAACCACTGCGCACTTCCCACACTGCAGGTGCCGGAGGAGAGGCCCCAGATGTGGAGGCTGCAAGGCCTGGTGAGCCAGGGAGCAGAGTGCAGAGTGCCTGTACTGGCACTGTCTAGGCTCATCTCTAGGCATGACGAAGTCTGTCCCAAGGCATCTGAAGCCAGAGGCCTGGGTTCAATCATAGCACAGTGAAAGGTTTATTGAGTCATATTTGCTCTGACCTCAGGATCCCCCCACACAATGAAATGTATAGATTCATATGTGTGTGTGTACAAAGTGTCTGTATATACCAATGTACACACCTATGTTTGTATGCAAGCTATTATACAGTTGCTAGTTTTTGTATTTTCTTCCTAAAATCACACAGACAGTCACAGAGCAGCTTTACACTTGTCACTGGAAGGTATTCCATGGGCTTTGCCGAAGGCAGAAATTCTAAACGCACTGTCTGAGTATAAACTCAGTTACTTGGCAAGCAGTCATGGAAAATTCCCCCAACCTTCTCCAGACTGAGTCCATCCCGAGCCCCTTTGTCTGTATCTCTGTTCTCTCCTCTGAAGATTAAACCCACCTCCAGCTTTTTGCACCTGACCACAAACAACCGACAACCCACACCAACCCTACCAATGAAATCCACCCCATCTTTTCTCCCCTCTCATCCAAACTTCTCAAAAGCAGCATCAACATTCCATGCTGACACCTTCTTATCTCCTCTTACTTCTTAACCCACCACGATTTTGTTTCTTCTTTTTCCTCGGAAAATGATTTAGAACAAGATTAGCTCCTACCATTAAATCCAGTAACACCTGGCCCTGTCTCTCTTTCTCTTTTTCGTTTTAGGCTCTGATTTGTTTGTTCCCTATAGACCAAAAGTCTTGGTCCACTTCTCTTCTCACCCAACATCTGACCCCTATATGTACAGATACCCATCTGCTTCTGGATATTACTGCCTGGAAGTCCCATAGGCTGCCCAACTCAAGCTGGTTTTTTTTTTAACTTTTTAAAAATCTTTATTGCATTTTTTCCCATTACCACTTAGTCCCCTTATAATCCCCTCCTCCCAGCAATCATCACAGAATTGTCCACGTCCGTGACAACCATACTTGGCCACAGCATCGTTCTCCACTCAGCCAAGGTCAGAGACTGCACTACCATCCCTGGCCCCTCCCTCTGACTCACCTGCACATTCAGCCACTCTGTCAGTTAAATTTTATCCTTTCATCCTTCCTACCATCCTTCCTACCTTTCATCCTTCCTTCTTATGATAGCTTCTCATTGTTTTTTTTTTTTCTCCTGAAGTGAATTTCAGAAAAACAAGACTAAAGGCAAGGAACTTAGTATATCTTTGCTTCTTCAAAAATGCTCTCTGGGTCTACACAACTCTCCAAGTGACTTAAAATACAAAGGCGGCCTTGTCACTTTACTACTGAAAAATGCTTCAGTGTCTTCCCCTGCCTACAGGGCAGGCAGCTGGTTCCCCCACCAGTTACACAAAGCCGACCATGCCGGTGCCTGCATGCCGTTCAGCTCCTGCCAAGAGGCCATAGGTCTCCTGAGTTGTTCTGCCTGCCACACTTTTCAAGTTTATTAGAAAATAAATAAATAATAGCAATAAAAATAAATGAAATGAAATTAGTTTAAAAAGATTTTTTGACATTAAAGCAACTGACCTCAAGTTGGCTGCTGCCCCTGTATTCATACCAAAGCACCTAGTCCAAATGACTTCATTAGTGAGACAGTCAAAACACAGGTGTCCCATTTTCATGACAAGCAAGCAAAGGACATGGTGGTACTACAATAATACATCCATCTGAATGCAGGAGCCAATCTCAGTCAGCAGAACCCTAGCCAATATCAGCCAGCTTACACAGGTTCTCAGGAGGAGGAGGTCTGTTACTTCCAGAGCAAGTCCCTTCCGGGTAGCAAAGCTAACTGGTGGAATAGGGAAGGCAACATGTGACTAATGAACTATTGGCATTAAGTGCATCCAAGTCAGTGAGAAAACAGAAGCTGTGGTACCTGGAAACTCAATGTTTTGAACATAGATTCTTTCCCTCTTAACCACATGTTTTGTCTGGGACTCAAACCCTTATCAAACTTTTCAAACTCCATACCCCCAGGTAAAGCTACCTGGACCAGGTGTTGCTGCACTATTTAATTTATTCGAATGTGTTTGTTATCATTATATTGATAGCAAGGTGAGGGGGCATTGCCAAGGTCACTGCTTCATTTGTCAAACTCCAACTGAGTTCTTGGCTTACTCCATTCTTGTTATCTAGTGAAATGTAGAAACGTAGACATTCTCCAGTTTCCTCCTCCCCCATTTAATCTGATTCTGCACTTGGTAACCAGTACACATTCCTATGAGTTCTGACTTCAAGCATTCCATTTCTACTGATAACTCTTAATTAAATTCTCCTTGTTTTAATCCACTATAATTTACTTCAAATCAATTCTGTAGTTCTTCTACATATCTCTGAGCTTAACAGGAAAAACCTGGCTTTCAACCATTGTTCTTTCCATTTGCTCTTTCGAGGGTCAGATAATACCCAGATTCCTGAATTTCCAACATGCCCTGTGTAGCGGTCCATAGAGCAATCTTGATGCTTCAGCAGGCAATAATATCCAGATTCATCTAACTCTAACCAGATACCTACTACATCACCCAATGCTCACGGCACTTAAGTCATGGAGCCTAGTGTTCTCATCTGTAAAATGGGCACTTTGAGGGTATTGTGAAGATTACATGAGATCATATAGGCAGTCCCTGCAGTAGTGTTCAATAGGTGTTAGTTGTTCCTGTGTTTACTATTATCCTTATATGAGATCAACTACAATGTCTCCAATGATAAGCAAAATTACTCATTATACACGGTCAGTGCTGATGAGGAAATCAGGACTCTGCATCTGGAATTCAGATCACTTATACATATTATCTTCCACTTTCAGCTTTCTCAAACTGCAACTATTCTCCAGTCATGGAAAATCACTAGGGTGGTACTTTTAAAATCATTGCTGTTAAAAGATGTTGTACTGATTCAGGGCTGAGGAAGCATGGAAGATCTTTCTCCTCTTTTCTGTGTCTGGTCTGGCCTTAGGAAGTGATTATGTGGAAGTAGAAGATCAGATGATACTTATGAAAAGCTGTTCTGGAAATCCCGGGGGACAGCATGAGCAAACATGCTGGAAGAGATCATGATGAGGATGTTTAGGTCAGCAATACAGCCCTTCACCAGGGGATGACAATAATTCTACACAGGGAGGCCTGGTCACCCGACTTCCCACAGTTTCAAGGTCACCTAGGGATATAAGTTATCATAACATGAAAATATTCATGAATTGGCTGTTTTAAAACACCCCCCCCAGAAAAACCTCCCTCCCTGCTTACAAGTAGCATCTCTCTGTATTAATTAAATCAACATTTTTTGGAAGTCAATCCCACTCTCGTTGTGGGAGATTTCAAACCCTCCTTTAATGCAACACAAACACAATGCCAGAGGATTGGAAGTGAAATTGCAAAGCTCTCAAAAGATGCAGGATTCATGATGTCAGAAACAGTGATGTTGAGTAACAGCTTAAAATACATATCAAACCACTAGAAAGGTTGGAGTGGTTTGTAATTTCAGAAACACATCAACAAGGATGGTGGTTTCATAGATGTTTCACAAGAGAATGATGTGAGTGTCAAAAGGTAAAGAGAGGCTTTGGGTAAGCTGATTAAGCCCAAGGACATTGTGGGGGTGGGCAAAAATGACCATAATTATGTACCACAACACCAAACACAAAATGATGTCATGTAATACTAAGGTATAATTTTGTTGAGAGAAATGACTGTGAATTCACTTTGAAGTTCTAATGTAAATCTCTTTAAATGTAAGCATAAATGGACTTATTCTCATAATTTCAGTTTAAATTTTCAAGACAAATTCTAAATTGAAGTTTGTTTATATAAAAGTTTTCAGTTTGTAGTGATTTCACTTTTTAATTAAGTTTATTGGGGTGACACTGGTTAATTAAGTGATATAGGTTTCAACTGCACACAGTTCTATAACACATCCTTCATATATTGCATCCATGTTTACTACCTGAAGTCTAATCTATTTCCATCACCATATATTTGACACCCTCTATCTTTTACTGTCTCCCTCCACTCCTCTTTCCCTCTGGTAATCAGCATATTGTTGCCTGTGTCTATGAATTGTTTTTTTAAGGGGTCTTTTCCTCCTCTGCTGATTATTCTCAGTTCATAAGGACTTCCGGTCCATATAATCATACTTGTTTTTATGGAGTATACTTGGAGACATTACAAAATAAACCTTAAGTGAGAACTGAATGTAGTCCAAAAGAGAAAAAAAAGGAGCTCTTCTCCAAGTAGAGCTCCACCTAATGAACTTCATGAAACTAAAGGGCCAGTATTGCTTTTAGAGCAACTACCACATACCAGGCACTTTACATGTCTAAGTTCTAAACAAAAACTCTGCAAAGTTCTTATAACTATCCCCATCTTAGAGACAGAGAAACTGAGACGTGGGTTAAATAGTAACCATTACTTCACAGAGCAAGTAGTTGGTGGAGAAAGGATTACAATCCATATCAGATAAGAGCCTAACATCATTCCACCTGATGACGAGCAGTCAGTATACCTGGTGCTGGATGTCACAGCTGGTGGAAGCCAGTAGCTTTTAGTTCAGCTGCTAATACAACCCTATTAGTGCCAGCCTCCACAAGGAAGAAACTGAAATGTAGTTTCTGGGGCTGGCTGTGCACCTGTCAGGAAGATGTAAGATCCATACCTCCAAAGGGGTCCAGGCGTTCTGTCCAATGGGTGCAGCAGCAGACCTCTGAAGCACTTGCAAGCATTCTTATGTATTTGCTTGTTGCGGGATATTCTTTTCAGTAGAATGGCTGGCTGTGTGACTAAATATTTAGGTCTCAAAATACATCAAAAGCAATTCTGACATCAAGATGTTAAAATCCCCAAAGTGCTTACAGGTGCTCCTGGAACAATGTTTCCCCATGTCTGCGTATAAGAGCGTGACCACAAATGCAAGCAATCAGCCTTGACTGCCCGAGGAGGTTCTCACACTCCAGTAGGTTCTCCAAGCCTTAGTGTGTTCCACAGGAATCCTTGCAGCATGAGGTCTTCCTCTGGAGAAGCTGGAGGCACTATGATTCGTGGCCAGCAACATATGTTACAGGCCTTTATCTCTAAGTCTACAGACTCATGGGATGCTTAGCACTCAGCCTGTAAAGACATATTATGCTTTACCTTTTCCAATAAAAATTAAATTAATACAACTTCCACTAATAGCTATTGTATCTTTCTCATCTTATTAAATAAAAATGTTCACTAATTCATTACGCTTTCTGGAGAAAGTCATAGTGGATTTACATTTGTTTTAGTAAAGCTGGCCTTTAAAACACAATTTGTTAAATTATGCTGAGCTTAAATGATTTATTTCTATATATTAAAACAAAAATTACCAATTATTTTTTTGAAACCATTCTTACCTGAAAATAATTTTCATACCTACGATATGGAATGGTTTCCTATTTAGACAATTGTATCTTAAAAGTTATTTTTAAAGACCTTATATGAGCCCTGACTGGTGTGGCTCAGTTGGTTGGGCATCATCCCACAAAGCAGAAGACAGCCGGTTCAATTCCTGGTCAGAGCACATGCTTGGGCTGCAGGTTCGGTCCCCGGACAGGGTGCTTCTGAGAGGCAATGGATAGATGTTTCTCTCCCTCTCTCCCTCCCTCCCTACCCCTTGCTCTAAAAGGAAAGAAATAAAATACTTTTCAAAAAGACCTTATATAAAGTATAGATAAAAGTTTCAGATAACTTTTTAAACATTACATTGTGAAGAAACATTAAAAGGCCAAGAATCAAACTTATTTTTAATAGATGTGATTTGTTACAAGGAAGACACAAATTCTAAGCTCCGGATTACCTTCCTTCTTATTACATATATTCAGAAGTTTCTCTGGGTTCAAAAGTTCAGAGCAACAATTTATAAGGGTCTTAGCTCTGAAGCAAGCCAGAGGGAAAGCGCTGCTTTAAATCACCGCGCAGCGACAGCCCCTGGCCTGCTGCGGGTCTCGCCAATCCGGAGTGATAGAGAGTGCTGCAAGTTCACCCACTGTCAGGACATGGTTGAAGAAGCATGATTTCTGACAAGGTAGATTCAGAAAAATTACACAAATTACCTGCAGGTACACACATTCCATATTCTAGCTTTTGGGAACTGTAGTCTTTGCAAGAGAAGAAAAGATTGTGCATACATCCTGGAGATAAAGGGGAAAATGGTTTATCGTGCTAAACAGAGGCCAGGAAACATGTATTCTTCTTCTGGAAGTCACGTAATAATGCCTTTATTTGAAGATATAGAGGGGGATTAGAAAGAATTCCATTATGATAATTAAATATTTCTCCCATGTCTTCTTTACATATTAAGAAACACTTTACTTTTTGTATCCTGAAATGTAAGACTATATAGGAGTAAGAAAGGACTGGAGACAAATTTTAAAGTGATGAAAGTATCTCTAGCTGAAAAATATAGGGTTCTTCCTTCTCTCTCCCCTCCCCCCACTTCCTTCGGATCATCTTTACCACCACCATGGCCATTGGCTATTAAGCTGTGAACAAGCAAAACAGGCTCGCTGACCTCAGGGGACTCCTATTTTAATACAGTGCCATCCAAAAACTTTCTTTGATAATAGAAAAATTCTACAGATGCACTGTCTGATATGAGAGTTTGTAAAGTAGCTAGTGCAATCAAGGAACTAGATGTTAAATTTTATTCCATTTTAATTTATTGCATTTAAATCACCACATGTGGCTACCAGCTACTGTGCTGGACATCACAGTACCAATGGATTAATAAAACAATAAACAAATAAATAGTACATAAAATCTTTTCAGGTTTGGACTAGCCCAGTAATGGAAAAACAGGTAGTGAGTATGATGGGGGAAAAGGAGTCTGGGCTCTTTTAATTGTGGTGAGTCAAGAAAGGCCTCTTTCCGCACAACAAAAGGCATCACGCCATACTACATGTGGGGGAAGAGGGAACTGCCAAGTGCAAAAGGCCTGAGGTGAGAGTGAGGTTAGAAGAGAGACTGGGCCAGAAGGCCAATGTGGCAGAGAGAACTGGGCACGAACATGAGGAGACCAAGTCAGAGAGCAGCGAGGCTGAGATGTGAGCACGCAGGGCCTTATGGCCCCAGGGAAGGAATTTGGAATTTACTCTGATGTGGAGGGAAGCCAGTGAGTGGCTTCAAGGGGGAGAGTATCATGAGCTGATTTATGTTTAATACGATCAGACAAACAGCTAGCTGGAGACCAGACGGCAAGAGTGGAAACAGCGGTCAGGAGGGAACTGCCTAGTCAGGCCTGATGCTCCAGCGGCTTGTCTAGGGCCACAGCAGTGCCAGACTCAGAATGTATTGTGAGGGCAGAGCCAGCAGGCCGGGGTGATGGATGACATGTGGTGAGAGTCTGTCTGCATGTGAGGAGGAAAAGGGAGAGCTCCAGGAGGATGACTCCCAAGTTAGCTGTGGAGTTTATCCCAACATCATTAGACTCTGGGGAGGGAGTGACCTTTGCACCCTTGAACAGTATAAGAAAAAAAAAGGTGCTCAAATTCCCAGAAGTAGTCAAACCAGAAAAGCCCTTATCCATATGTTAGGAAGCCCGTGTGTGCGTGTGTGTGTGTGTGTGTGTGTGTGTAAAGTTTTAAGTAAAATGTGCCCAATTATTTCAGTCTGATCAAAAAGAACTTATTTAACCTTAGGCATATAAACTGTGTAATGATGCTTTAAAAAGGAATCCAACTCTTGCAGTACTCTATTGTTGCCAAAATATGCTTTGGCATAGTATTAAACACAATCTACATATATTTAAGCTTGCGTAAATGCCACCCACCGTCAAAACCAGTTGTTCTAAAGCGTAATCAAATGCTACCTAGTAGGAGAGTCAGCGTACATACAGACCACTTAAATCTCTCATTACAGGTGTTGTTTTCAAGTGTTTAACCCTGGAGTTAACAACATATTTCCCTGTGTCCATTGGTGTGTTATGCACAGAAAAGCTGTATAGAGATTTCATAAACAAGGTGGCATCACTGTATATATGCATTTAACTTAAGTCCAATGCCACAGAGTCAGGGAGAAAGAAAGGAAAGCAACTGACAGAGTATGAGAAATTGCACTTACCATTTCCCTCAATGAGTATAGAGGCCTGATAATGAGTATAGGACTCAACAGGAAATTAGCTGTTCCACCCGTGGATTTGGTTCCCATTTATTTCATAGCATGGAGATCTTACCATGCCAGGTGCCCTTCTAGTGTTACTGTTTCCCATAACAGGGCCCTACCTCATCCGATGCTCAAAAAGAGACAAAGTGCTGTTTCCCATGCTGGAGGAAAAACTGGCAGCATGGGGCTTGTGGAAAAGTGGATTTTATGGGCAATTTCACGGGCATTCAAGGGTCATTTTGACTAGACGTAATTTTGCTTCATGCACTGAGTTTATAACCTAATTGCCTTATAGGATGGGGGTTCACTATGCACCATTATTGGTACAGAGGCTTCGACTTCTCTCAGGAAAATTATGAAGGATCTAATATCACTATCATTCAGTTTGAAAGAACTTGAAAATCAAGCCCTCTCAAGTTTTTGTTTTTTCTTTGTGTTTGTTTTTTAGGGTATACCATCCTTATACAAGGACATTCACACAAGCAAAAGAAAATATACAAATTTTGAGTAATTATAGCTATTAAATCTATGGCCCCTGAAGCACAGTTTTAAATCTAAGTTGAATTTGGTGCATGTTTATTTATATAACCTGTGGAGAAGTACAGGAATGTCTTTGCATGGAATTTACTTACCTCTCTAGAAACATGTATGGTATGAGGCTAAACTCTTGAACAAGAACATATGCCCCCCACACACACAAATTTCTTTTCTAGTAAAGATTATATGATCTCAAAACTTAAACATCCTTTTGGAACCTAAAACCAGAATTTATATCCTGGCACTTGCAGGTTTGGGAGTGATGCCTAGAAAAACAAACATGCTTTCTTTAATTAGTCCTAAAGGAAAAGAAATACAACTGAAAATTAATATTGTTGGTTTAATAATGCAATAGAAAATATGGTTCATAAACTCTGAGACAGATCTGAATATATCCTTTGCTTTAAACTGAATAAAAGTATAAAAATAAACAAAAGCCTAGTTGATCTGCTTTAAAAGGGATGTTTCATTTACTGTTTTTGATTAGTTTGTGTTTTTGCTTATGTTTAAACTCCTACTAGGCTGATTATTGAACATATCATATAACCCGAGTCATATAATATTAACATGATTACTTCACTATATATCTGCTCCAAGACAATCAGCTCAGTCAGAGCAACTTTCCTTTCAATTGCCTTTGCTGAAAAGTTGCATAAACATCCCAGACCAGTTAATTCTTTCCAGGGGCTTTAAGCCTCATTGACATGCAGATGAGAGCCTGATCAAATGACAAGCCTGGGAGCCAAGAGATGCGAACAAGCTCACCCGCACAGAGATGACGGGGCTCCAGCCTGCGAACCCAGGAGGACAGGGCAAGAATTCTCTGGGCTCTCACCACAGCCAATCTGGAAGAGAGTCTCTTGTAAAGGAATATTAAACTGCACTCAACTCTCAAAACATCCTTCCTTGAACACAATGAAACACGTAACGAGAAAGAGAAAGGAAAGTCTATTCCGTGCCTTAACAAAATGAAATACCCAGTTTTCTGAAACAGGAAGAATAATGTGAATCAAAGAAGTACAAACATCCACTGGGGTGGGCAGGTCATGCCAATGAGTCAGCTAGAAAACCTGAATTCTAAACTCTGTGAGGGCAGCGTCTGGCTGCACCAGCCTGGTTGCCAAGTATATCCTGGTGTTAGCATAGGTAGCTAGTTAGGCATAAGCAAAAGAGAAGGGAGCTAGCCTAGCTAAGCCTGATTAAGTCTAGATGCTACAGCTTCACAGACAAGCCAGCATGCCAGGGGACAGCCCAATCCTCTGCAGGGACGTGAATCCCTGAGCAGGCAGGAAAGATGGGTTTTCCAATTTCCCCCAGTCCCCCAGATTTCCCCCCGGATTATTAGGGGAGTGGGCAGGATGAGGGGTACAGGATAAATAGTGAGGAGGGAAATTCTTCTCCTAAGTCATGCACAGAGGAACCAAAATGGCCACTATAAAGGGGAGGAGTCCAGCCTGGGAAAGCTGTAAAAAGGCTCAGATAGGATAAGGGTACAGACCCCAGAAGATCCAGGAAAGGGACTGGATACGGGGAGAGCCTAGTATAAACCCTCAAAGAATTACAAGGTTGGTTGGTTTGAAAGAGAGCTTACTCTGCCCTAAACTCAAGGAGATATAATCAAAGCTTATATTGTATCAGCTTTGTGCAGAGAGAGCACAAAGTCCCTCCGTGTGCTCTCTCTGTAACAGCTGTGTTCAGAAGCACAGGTGGAAAGTGTGCTGGAGGGAAACAAACACTAAGACCATGAAGCTTCAGATGCCAGTGCTTGGGTAATGGCAGCAACCTGGGCCCTGGTCCTCCTCTTGGGTGCTTGGTGGGGGGACAAGTGCAGGCCTGCAGCCCCAGCAGCTGGACTTCTTCCGTATAGATGGACCTGGGCCACCCGGTTGTTGATGAGGTAATCCAGCAGCCTCTTTAGGGGTACCTGTGCCCCACACACCCCTTCAGTAAATCTTACCACTATATCTCAAATCCTCCTAAGCATGACTCCCAAAATTCTTTTCTCACAACTTTGCAAGAACCCATTTCCAGATCGGTCCAGCACTGCCTTGGTCGCAGTCCACGTACAACATCAGCATTCTGTTCTGTACCCTTGAATCTGTGACATGGCTTTTTCTCCATCTAAATATGTCTGTCTCTCTCTCCATATACAAGTCCAGAAGGTATCCAGCCATGTACTATGCACATTAGAGACATTTACTTCAAAAAACACTGTACACAGGACAATAACACCTCAGCCCCCTTTAAACTAGGCACCTTGGGACCTCACATAGTTTTCCCAATTGCCATCAGCTACCCCATCATATCTTCCTGAATCTTATCGATGGCTTGAAATCTCTTCCCTTTCAAAGGTGATTTTAGTTTTGGGAAAAGGCAGAAGTCACAGGACACTAATCTGGGCTGTAGGGGGGCTGAGTCACTTGGGTGATTTGATGTTTCATCAAAAAACTTTGCACCAGACAAGATGCATGAGCTGGCGTGTTGTGTGATGAAGCTGTAGTCACCAGTTACCCACAGCCACAGCCTTCTGAATCATCTGAATAGTTTCCATGGAGGAATGTTCAAGCTGAATAGTATGGTGAAGCCATCATTATTCACACATGTGCATTCCAGGCCACTGTTTGTGGCTGCCAGGTTACATTGATGTGTTGCAAACCATGCTCATTATATTAACAATGGCTAGACTTTTTCTGGACCGTGTGTGTGTGTGTGTGTGTACACATATATATGTTAATAAATGTTGTCATCAAGTAGCTGTGTAATTTGGTCAACTCACAGTCTCTGGGAAGCCCTTCTTTTCTCAGCTGTAAATGTGGTGGTTAGACTACAGCAGTGGTTTTCACACTGGCTCACCCTCACTCCACCCCTTCTTGGGTGCTCAATACTATCCCTGCTTTAATTACAGCAGTTGCCCTTCCCCTCAACTAGCTCATAACTGTTACAAGTATTTTAATCTTTTGGTTAAAAAGTACACAAATTAAAATTGTATAGCTTAATGAATTTTCACAAACTGAAGCCATCTCGCTCTTGCCCCATTTCGGTTACTGCCGGTTCTCTAACCCTAGGGAACCACTATCCTGAATCCCAACACAATAGATTGGTTGGCCTTGTTAATTTTGTAGAAATGTAATAATACAGTAGGTACACTTGTGCCTAGCTTCTTTCGCTCAACAGAATGTTGGGAGACATCCACATTGTTGTACATAATTGTTGACTCCTTCCAGCATTCATGATGCTAATTACTAACCCAATATACAAGAAAAAAATACTTTTGAAACATCCAGGGCAATATGATTGATCACAGTAATAAAGAGAACCATAAGTAGATAAAGCCTAAATGATACCCTTGTCTACATGTGTATTAAAGGATTTCCTATGTAGATGGGGTTCCGTATCCACTAGTGATGAGTAACTGGAAGCTGGTGATGATTCCGGAATTGTTCTAGATAAAGTTTCTAAGAGCCTACAGTTCTAATTAATTGTTTAGTTACAGTCATGGCATATCAAGTATGGTTAACCTTTTTTAATCTATAAAGCAAAGTGATTTTGAGTAGCCTATAACCCATTTGCATGAAGATAAAAGAAAATATTTGTTGAATGAATGGACTAATACCCACTTTTCAGGGAATTCAAGGATGTCTTCTTATTCTGTTATTTTCCCATGATGATCTTTTCTTGGCTTGTAACTGTGAGTATTAAAAAGCCTCTTTCTTTTCACAAGGGTCATAGTTTGTGAGAGAAAGCTATCTAGAGGGAAGAAGGAGTCAGCAGAGTGTGGAGTTTTTACAGAGCAGTGAAACCACTGTGTATGATACTGTACTGACAGATACATGTCATTACACATTTGTCAAAACCCATAAACTGTACACCAAGAATGAATCCCAGTGTCAACTATGGACTTTGATAATAAGGACATGTCTGTGTGGGCTCACCAACTGTAACAAATGTGCCCCTTTGATGGAGTGGCATCGATGGGGGAGGCTGATCAGGTGTGGGGGCAAGAAGTACTTGGAAAATCTCAATTCCTTCCTCTCAATTTTGTTGTGTACCTAAATGTTGGGCTCCACCCTGCCTGGTCTCAAGAAGCTGTAACCCCCCGAGGCTAAGGCTGAGTGAGAGACCTCCGGACCAGGAGCCACTAAGGAGACAAAACTTATTTCCCTGGCATGAACGCTGCCTGCTCTGTGCCTGGCCTCCAATGCTTGATCAGCAATGCTTGATCCTCCAATGGAAGGGTAAGATTCCCTAAGGGGGGAATCATCTAAGACAGGCATGATCTCATGGAGGCCTCAGGAAAGGACTTGGGGGGCTGTGGAAATGAAGGGGTAACTGACATCGACCCCTGCCCCCTCAGCTTTGTTAAAGCCTGAGTCCTTGTTCTTAGTTGCGAGAAATCCAAGTCTCCCAGATGCCTTTGTCTCCTCTGCCCGACTCAGGCCTGTGGAAATAACAGGGGTGGTGCAGTCCAGACCAGAGTTGGTGGACCCCCAGGGTAATAAGATCTGGGACATAGAATATGCAAGATCCTATGAGATCTGCTTGCTGGAGGATGCTCTTGAATTAGAATTCGAAGGCACAGGCAGGAAACAAAACTAGCCTTTTAGATCCTGCAGTCTTTTTAAGTGATAAAACCCCAAAATCTCAGCCCAGAATCCCAGCATGAGTTCTGCCAGCCCCTTTGAAAGCTATCTATTCCTTTAATCTTCCCTGCCAGACTGTAATCCACAAACTGTATCTGTATTCTTAATAAAAGCCTGCTCAGGTGGGAAAACGGGACACTCTCCACTAGAGAGAGTGGCCATGCCGTTCCTATTCCTCCAGAGGACTCGCTGTCCATGTGTGTTTTTCTCATGTCTTGAGCATCTGCAGCTGCGATGGATACTGCTGGCCAGTGTCTGTCTCACCTAAAACTGCTCTAAAAAATGAAGCCTATTAAAAATATTATAGAAAGTTGGGAATTGACAAATATCCAGGGACTTCCCATAAAACATACAATTTTGGAAATATTTATATTAAAAACAATTTAAACAAATAGTATTGAGAAGATTGAGAGATTCTTATTAGACAACTTTTCCCAAGAACTTTTACAATACAGTAGTCCTCCCCCTTATCCAAGGGGGAGGTTTCATCTTCCAAGGTTTCAGTTACCCATGGTCTAAAAATATTATAAGGAAAGTTCCAGAAATCAACAATTCATAAATTTTATACTGAGTGCAGTTCTGAGTATCATGATGAAATCTCATGCCATCGCACTCCATCTTGCCCAGGATGTGAATCATCCCTTTTTTCAGGGCATCCAGGCTGCATACACTGCCCGCCAATAACCCAGCGCTGCCTCACGATGTCCACACTATTCACCTCATCTCACGTCATCACAAGGAGAGGGGTGAGTACAACACAATAAAATACTTTTGAGAGAGGAACCAATTCACATAACTTGTATTATAGCATGTCATAATTATTGTTTTGCCATTAGTTATTGTGGTTAATCTCTTAATTTGCCTAATTTATAAATTAAACTTTACCCTAGGTATGTATAGAAAGAAACAATATATACAGGGTTTGGTACTGTGTATGGCTGGTTCCATTGAACATCTTGGAATGTATACCCAATGGATAGGGGAGGGCTACTGTGGTAACATTTCAAACAAGACTGTTTCCAGTACTTCTCTTTTTATAAGATGAAAGTACACATCTCTGTGATATTTCCAGTGACTCTCTTGTGAAATCTCAAAAAATTGTTTTAAGTATAAACGATACCCTGGCAAATATATTTGTTTCTCTGTATTTAGGATCTGAATATGAGAAAGTAAAACTCAAAAGGTTTTCAAAGAAATGCAGATGCTTCATTAAGATAGGACATAGGTGACTTTCAAACAATATTTGATTTCTTATTTAATCAAAGTAACAAGATAACATTGAAAGATTATTGGAAATGATTAATAAAATTAAGAAACAACTCTTTCATAAATGACAAACTTTTCCCTTTCCCCCTCCTTAACTAATCAAATATGTAATCAGGTCAAAATAAAGCACCTCTTAGACAAAAAGTGCTATCTAGGAAAATCACAAAGAAGAATAATATTTTATTTTGTATATGAAAGTGTTAATTAGTAAACCAAGGAATGTTTCCTCAATATTGAGCAAACTCCCAAGGTTTAAAACATCTCATACTTTGTTTTCAGATTTAGATGTGGTAAACTGGAACAAATAGTATTTAACATCTGAGTTTTGTCCTTCGCTGGAATGATCAGGAGGTCCATGAGGTCAAATCTTACCTCAAAATAACAGTATATGTTGTTTATATCAATATGCAGTGTATTAATATTAAATAATTAAATATTTTTATTGATTTGAGAGACAGAAAGAGAAACAAAAGCATCAATTTGTTGTTCCACTTATTTATGCATTCATTGGTTGATTCTTGTATGTGCCCTGACCAGGGACTGAACCCTCAACCTTGGATTGGGACTGCACTCTAACCAACTGAACCACCCAGCCAGGGAAAATCAATAAATACTTTTTAAAAGCTATCTAAAATATTAAAGAGGTTAAAAAACCTTTTTTTAAAAACCTCTAAGAACCTCTTTTTGTACTGAGGAATTATTTTTCCATGCCTACATAGAACCGTAGAGAAAGGTGTCTAATGTTCATGGAGCACAGAATCTTGCAAATCAAAAGAAAATTATTGGAATCCCATATTTACAATTTGTCTTTCAGCAAGAGATATAGAAAATGCAGTAATCAGAGAAGACAAGTTAGGCCCAAAAAGTGGATTTTAACCGTATTAATGAGAGCTCAACAGAAACGTCAATAATTTAAAAAGAAGCTATTAAATCTGTGGACATGTTTTAAAAAGAAGGTTTATTAAAACCATGTAGTTAAAATTCAGTGGAAACTTTTTAAAGACCTCAGATTTTTATGCAAGTCATGGTGCAATCATCTTTGATGACAATATATAACTGATAATACAAGGGACTTGTTTTTTATGGGGACATTTGGGTGAAATCTAATGAGAGGAACAGAGACAAAAAAAAAAAAAATAAGTGACTTTAACTGAAACTACAACATGTTACCAATTCAATATATTTGTGAAAACATCATCATCAAGCAATGAATATCCAACATTTTGAAAATTGCATTCTGCCAATCATTCATAAACTTTGTTGCTTCCAACATAGCTGTTAGATGAATCGAATGTGGCCTGTCTCCTATGTGTCAGTGGGTGATGTCACGGTATCTTGCTTTTTAGAAAACAAGAAGTAACCATTGCTAACAATCCTTTCTTCTGAGCAAGGCAATCATCTGATCTTCTGGCATACATCTGACATATTTTGTACAAAGTCATTTGGTTCAGGTTAGGATTAGCCACATTTGCTGAATAGCCAGCTTTTCCCAATGAAGTCACCGCAAACATCCCAGTTACAGCTGGGTCCAGAGAGAAGACACTGCATGCTGCTGATTAGTGTCCTTTGTTCAGGCCTGTCTGAGTCCTAATGACATTAAATGAAAAACATGTATCTTTAATTAGCTTACATTATTAATTTTCCTCTGGAATCAAAAAGTATCTTTATTGATGGGGGAAAAGAAGATGTAAAATGAAGAGGGAAGATACTACAAAACAGAATTTAGACAGGGTAACAAATGCATGGAAAAGAGTAACACTTTTATATCCAAGAGAACAAAGTAAATGTGCTGAATCAACAGAAAAATGTTGGAGCTATAGCTGAGATAGAATAACATAAGATCTGGGTTACAGTAACTAATGCTCTAGACACAGTCAACATTTCTAACAAAGATCTTTAGGGCTAAAGTAAACAGCACCCAACTCCACAGGCAAGAAAGAATACTGAATCTTAGCTACTACATGGTGTTTGGTGTCTGGCTTTTGTTAAGCCTCAAAAAAATCCCTTAGTACCACTCTAACCTATTCTCCCTGAATACCTGACCTCATCCTGAACCTTCTTTTCATTCCATCTTCCTATCTGGAAGGAAGGCTTTTCCAGGAAGCAGCCTGAGAGTGGTTTGGAGACCTATCTAATGACCCATCATGCCCATTATGTGACCTCCAGGGCTTCACTGTGCACATAAGCACCCCCCACCAAAAAAAAAAAAAAAAAAACAAAATAACATGGTTGTTGCTGAAAACCCTTGCAATTAAGGTTGGTCAGTGATGAGCTGTATGAGTCAGAGTCTGAGCTAAAATACAGAAAAACAATTTATAAGATTTTCCTAGTATCAACAATTCCTCAGGTAAACATCTAACCCTTACGAACACTCTGTGGGGCATTATTCTTTGTTCATGAAAGGAGCACACAAATCTAAACTATTCTCATAATAGCTATTTACCATATACTAAAATAAAATGATAATATTAAAAAACTATCATTACAAGTTTAAAAGAATTCTATTGGTTGAAACTAACTATGGGAAGCTGAATTAAGAAAAAAGAAGAAATTATTTTCTATATTTTAAAGGAACTTAACTAACTCTGATAATCTCTTTCCTCTAAAAGAAAGATCAGCAAACTCATCTATGTATTCACAAGTCTTTGCAACTGGGATGGACCCCTGAATTAAGATATTTCCATGCATAACTTATTCCAAATGTCAAAATGACATGACTAAGAAAATGCAATTCTTGAAATAAATCTGTACAGAATAAACTTCTACTACAGTTGAATGAAACTTGGAGATTCTTCCCACCATTATTTCCTTTTCCACCATTTTCTAACTTATAAGAACATATTGAGTGTCTATCCAGCATGAACAAATTATAATATCCACCTGTCTGGCATAGCTCAGTGGATTGAGCGCAGGCTGCGAACCAAAGCATCGCAGGTTCAATTCCCAGTCAGGGCACATGCCTGGGTTGCAGGCCATGGCTCCCAGCAACCACACGTTAATGTTTCTCTCTCTCTCTTTCTCCCTCCCTTCCCTCTCTAAAAATAAATAAATAAATAAATTAATAAATCTTTTAAAAAATTTTAAAAATTATAATATCCAGGTAGGGAGGAATGCAATACAGTTCTTTCTAAAGAAAACTCAGCTGATAGGGGAGCAAAGGGCTGTGGAAGTTGGGAGGTGGTCTGCAGACTGCCTGGAAGGGGCTGGGATAGGTAATCGAGCAGTTCAGCCACAGGCATAAAAATGCTCCATCAAAAGCATTAGGATCCAGTAAAGCACCATAGATGGGAAAAGGAGGGTAAACTTTCATGGCTAGAGTAGGGCACATAATGGGATGGGACAGCAGAGGATCTGAGAAGAGTGAGGTGAGATGAGGTCCTGCCCACCAGGTCCTTGATTTCTCAGAAACATAAGTAGAACAATGATGCTTTCTCCACAAAGAAGAAATAACAGTAGGAAAAAAATTGAGGAAATACAGAAATTAGTTGTCTTGCTTAAGAATATTCTCTTTCTATCAGAACAAAATTAAATGACATAGAGACTAAAAAAACATTTCAAAAGACCAAGGAATCCAGTAGCTGGTTCTTTGAAAAGATAAACAAAATTGAAAAATCTTTATGTAGACTCATAAAGAAAAACATAGAGAGGACCCAAATAAACAAAATCAGAAACAAAAGAGGAGAATTAAGAACTGATACCATAGAAATACAAAGGATTGTAAGAAATTACTATGAACAACTATATGCCAAGAAATTGGACAACCTGAGCAAAATGGATAAATTTCTAGAAACATACTATCTTTCAAAACTGAATCAAGAAGAAGTAGAAAGCCTGAATAGACCAATTAGCAGCTACTAAAATTGAAGCAGTAATTAAAAAACCTCCCAGCACACAAATGCCCTGGACTAGATGGCTGGCTTCACAGGTGAAATTTACCATACCTTCAAAGAGCTAACTCCTGTTCTTCTCAAACTATTCCAAAACATTTGAGAATAAGGAAGACTCCCAAACTTGTTTTACAAGACTAGTATTATTCTAATTTTAAAACCAGGTAAAGATACAACAAAGAAAGAAAACTATAGGCCAATATCTCTGATGAACATAGATGCCAAAATCCACAACAAAATATTGGCAATCCAGATCCAGCAATACATTAAAAAGATGATACACCATGATCAAGTGGGATTTATTCCAGAGATGCAAGGATGTTACGATATTCACCAATCAATAAACTTAACACCCTGCATAAGCAAAATGAAGGACAAAAACACATGATTATATCAATAGGTGCTAAAAATGCATTTGATAAGGTACAGCACCCATTTATGATAAAAACACTCAGCAAAGTGGGAGTAAAGAGAGCATTCCTCAGCATATATGAAGGCCATATATGAGAAACCTACTACCGACATTGCACTTAACAAGCAAAAAGGAAAAGCATTTCCCTAAAGATCAGTCAAGACAAGGGTGTCTGTTGTCACCACTCTTAATCGACATAGCACTGGAAGTTCCAGCCACAGAAATCAGACAAGAAAAAGAAATAAAATGCCTGTAGCCCTGGCTGGTGTGCCTCAGTGGAATGAGCACTGACAAGTCAATGAAAAGGTTATTGGTTCGATTCCCAGTCAGGATCATGCTTGGTTTATGGGCCAGGCCCCCAATTGGGGACATGCAAGAGGCAACTGATAGATGTATCTCTCATACATTGGTGTTTCTCTCCCTCTTTTGCTCCCTCCCTTCCCCTCTCTCTAAATAAATAAATAAAATCTTAAAAAAAAAGAAATAAATAAAAGGCCTCCAAATTGGGAAGGAGGAAGTAAAACTGTCATTATTTGCAGACAACATGATAGTGTACCTAAAAGACCCTATAGGCTCCACCAAAAAACTACTCAACCCAATAAATGAATTTGGCCAAGTAGCAGGAAACAAAGTCAATAGTCAGAAATCAATGGCATTTTTGTACACCAACAATGAACTATCAGAAAGAGAAACTAGGAACAAATTCCATTTACTACAGCAACAAGAAAAATAAAGTACCTAGGAATAAATTCAACCAAAGATTTAAAAGACCTGTACTCAGAAAACTATAAAACACTGAAGGAAAAATTGAGGTGAGGAAGATACAAATAATTGGAAACATATACCATGTTCATGGATAGGAAGAATTAACATCATTAAAAATGTCCATACTACCCAAAACAACCTACTGATTCCGTGCAACCCCTATTGTAATATCAATGGCATATTTCACTGATCTAGAACAAATACTCCAAAGATGTATATGGAACAAAAAAAGACCCTGAATAGCATTAGCAATCTTGAGAAAGAAGAACAAAGTAGGAGGGATCACAATCCCTCCTGATATCAAACTATATATACTACAAGGCCACTGTAATCAAAACAGTCTGGTACTGGCACAAGAACAGACATATAGATCAATGGAACATAACAGAAAGCCCAGAAACATACCCCTGTCTCTATGGTCAATTAATATTTGACAAAGGGGGCATAAACATACAATGAAGTAAAAGGAGTCTTTTAAATGGACGGTGTTGGGACAACTGGAGTGGTACATGCCAAAAAATGAAAGTAGACCACCAGCTTATACCATACACCAGAATAAACACAAAATGGAAAAAAAGACTTAAATGTAAGTCGTGATACCATAAAAGTCCTAGCAGAAACCATAGGCAGTAAAATTTCAGATATCTCATGTAGCAATATCTTTGCTGATATATCTCCTAGGGTAAGGGAAATAAAGAAAAAAATAAATAAATGGGACTACATCAAATTAAAAAGCTTCCGCATGGCTAAAGAAACCATCATCAAAATGAAAAGGAAACCAAAATATGGGAGAACATATTTGCCAATGATACATTGGACAAGGGTTTAATCTCCAAAATATATGAAGAACTCATATGACTCAACACCAGGAAGGCAAACAATCCAATTAAAAAATGGACAAAGGACCTGAACAGATACTTGTCCAAGGAGGACATACAGAGGGCCCATAGACAGATGGAAAGCTGCTCAACATCACTCACTATACATCAGAGAGATGCAAATTAAAACCACAATGAGATATCACCTCAGAGACTTGTCAGAGTGGCCATCATTAATGAATGAACAAACAGCATGTGCTGGTGAGGACTGGAAGAAAAGGGAACCCTAGTGCACTACTGGCAGGAAAGCAGACTGGGGCAGCCACTGTGGAAAACAGTATGGAATTTCCTCAGAAAATTAAAAATTAAACTTCCTTTTGACCCAGTGATTCCACTGTGGGGCACATACGCTAAGAATCCCACAACACCAATTCAAAAGAACTATGCACCGTTTTTTTCATAGCAGCCCTATTTATAATAGCCAAGTGCTGGAAACAGCCTAAGTGCCCATCAGTAAATAAGTGGATCAAAAAACTGTGGTACATTTACACAATGGAACACTACACAGCAGAAAGAAAGAAGGAACTCCTACCTTTTGTGACACCATGGATAAAACTGGAGAACATGATGCTAAGTGAAATAAGCCAGGTGGCGAAAGACAAATACCATATGGTCTCACTTATAAGTGGAATCTAATCAACAAAATAAACTAACAAATAAAATGGAACCAGAGGCATAGAAACACAGAACAGACTGACAGTGGTCAGAGGGGAAATGGAAGAGGCATAATGGTAGAAAGAAAGGGAAGGGACTAGTCAAAAAACATGTATGAATGATCCATGGACATGGACAATGGTGTGGGGATTGACTGTGGGAGTGGGGAGTGGGCTGGGTGGAGGAAAGGGTGAAGGGGGAAAAATTGGGACAACTGTAATAGAATAACAATTAAAAAAAGAATATTCTCTTTCTTGTCACTAAAGAACAAATATGTTATCATTATTTTTTCAAATTTGACTTATATAATGGAAAACCTTAGATATTTGTAATATGTGTGAGTAGATGAAAAATCATGCCTGTATGAATCTCTTTGGCTATTAGGCTAATTGTTAGAAGCTTTACCTCTTTGGTGTATTATCAGTTGTACTCACTAGAATTTCATAGGAAGTTTCAAAAACAGTTCAACTTCTACCCCTTAGAGATTCTGATATATTTATTTGCAGGCATTAGTATTTTTAAAGACTCCTTAGGTATTTTTGAAGTGTTCCTTGAATTGAGAATTATTGTGCTAAATTAATACTCTGAGACAAGACAAATAATTTGGGTTTTAAATGGAAGAACAAATGAGGCACGCTCTATTCATAATTACTGGTAATGGATGTCAGAATGGTGGCTTTATTTTGGAGTTTTTCATTATCAGAGAAAACTTGATAAGAGAAAAGACCAATCTATATTGTTATAGAAATAGTCTAAAACATCATGCTGGGTTATTATCTTAAATACATTCATTAAAAATTATATAAGGAACAACATTTAAGCTACATAATTGTGGCTATGAACTAAATAAAGTAAAGACTGAATCAAGGGTGGATTTTTTTGGGGGGATAATTTTTCTTTTCTGACAATATTATACAACACTTCAGCTTAAACTAGAGTAATTATTGCAAAAAATACTGAAAATTGTCATTTTCCCCAAGAATTTTTCCTCATCCTTTGATTCAGAATTAACTCATATGAAACATCTACTTAGATCTTTATCCATTTTATTCCCATTTTAAACTGCTCATTGGTCGAATGTTGCTGGATCCTCATTTATTAATGGATTTATATTTGATTCAGTTAGATTCCATCACCAATTTATTTGAATTAAAGATTTCCTATAGTCAATTTGCTTTGTTTTATGCATTATATGTGCATTATATTTTTAGCATTGTATTTCTGGCATTATTGTTGTAAGCATCTTATAATCAATGCAAAAACCATTCAATTAATAGAAACATTAACTTGATGTGGGTTTAGAAGTTTACTTTTGTAACTAGTTACTTTATCAGTGAGTGTTTTCCTCTTAGGACAGCACGCCTTGTACCTGAATTGTGAGGACTCGGATGATGAAGGCTCTTGTTACCACATCACTTATTCAAGAACACCAGGCCATGAACAGTAGGAATTCCCTAGACTATAATGTCCAGAAGGTGAAAACCAGGTATCCATATTTTTTTGGCTTTAATGAACAAAGAAATCTCAACAAATATGAAGGAATGAACTTTATAAATAGTTGTCTCTATGTTTCACATTTCTTTAAGCTACATATAAAGTTGTATTTCAATTGTTAAAATACTTTGAATGAAAACTCTATGTCCCTTGGAATATGAAATAATGGACGAGAATTCCAGATATTTGAGAAAAATGTAAATATAATAAATAATTGTAGCATTTTATATATTAAAAATCAATTTTAATTTAAAAGGTAAAAACAAAATAGCTATGACTTTTGTTTGTCTAGAACATGCTTGGTAATTTGAATATTCAAAGACTGAGAAAAAGGAAATAGGAAGGCAAATACTTTTATTTATTTTTTAAATCAAAAATGGCATCAGATCATATGGTATTTGTCCCTCACCACTTGGCTTATTTCACTTAGCATCATGCTCTCCAGTTCCATCCATGCTGTTGCAAAGGGTAGGAGATGCACATACTATCTCCCTATCATCTACCTATCCATACCAATATTGCAAATGTGATAAAATGTTCATAATTAGAGAATGTTGGTATATAGGAATGATGATACACAAACGTTTGTACTACTCCTGCCACTTTTCTCTAAGTATGGAATTCTGTCAAAATTAAAAAGGCTTTTTTCAAAGCAAAAAATTTAAAAAATGGCATTATAGCAAAAATCAGGATGAATGTTTCCCAAATTCAACTTTTCTTCCCTCAAAGAATTATTTTAGGTGAAAAAGCACGAGATATTTCTTTTAACAATATTCTACAAGACACAAACAGAATTGTTTAAATATGCATGGGGGTGCTCATTATTCCAAGGTACCACATCGAAGCATTATTTCAGTTAAAAATGTAAAGCACTTCTGGAAATTAAGGAATTAGAAGGAAGACAAAGGAAAAACATATTTAATTTTTTAATTGAGGGTATCTACACATATGCAAAAGTACCAAGAACTTTCAAATTATCTGCAGAAATGGAACATATTCTTGTGTGGCTATGTTTATGAGTTGAGCATGTTGTACACATGTGCACATACTAACACACACCTTACTGTTATCTTTGCAGTCTGGCCTCAAGCACAGAAGCCTGTCAAGAGACAAAAAAACAAGCCATTCCCTAAAGCTCTCCTACAAGTGGTCAAAGAAAGCGGAGCTGGTGAGCAGATGTTGTTTGTGGTAAGGATGCTGTGATCGCCACTCTATCCCAGCAAGCTTTGAAAAACATTTCTCACAAAGGCCTTCCAGAAAGCTGTAATATATTATAGCTATCAAAAAACTCAGAGTCTACCTCTTCAAATAACTTGTGGATAAAATGAAGAAAGTTAAATAACACTGGCTTCTTGAAGGTTCTACTGAAGTACATGTTTTTTGCTCCAGTGGCATTAAAGCACTGAGTTATCTCCAATCAAATGATAAAAATGAGCTCATTCACATCTGGGAATCATTCCTGGAAAAGTTGCCTCTAACTCTGTTCTAATTATGTGGTAATATAGTTAATATGATTAAAAAAAACCTACACAATTCATTGACAGCTGTTCTCACTATATCCATAATTATGTCCATATCATTGGTTTCTATTAAAAGTCCACAGTTCCAGTATCTTATTAGTCAATAAAATTACTACTTTCTATATGGCTACTAAAAGGCTTTAGCATTGATTTCTCAGTTGTATACTATTATGAAGTGGACATGTCAAAATAGATAATTTCAACCCTACTTTCATTTACCCCAATTCCAGTAAGTTATTAAAAAAGATTGTGAAAGTCCTATTATTCAATGACTAGAAGGAAGATGTGCACTGAAGTGTCCACTGATTCAGCTGCCCAGGAGAGTACCTCTAATAATTTTACAGCTCTAAAACTCTATTAATGCATGAATTTATGCTTTGCAGAAGATGGACTATATTTAATTTTTTGGTCAAATTGCCTTCCACTTGAATGAAAAGAAATGAGGAGGGTTTTCAACTTTGGAAAAATCATCAGCTACTTAAGACAAGTTCTATTCCCTCATCTCTAACACTGGAATCCCACTTTTAACCCCATTTAATGATGTTAATGTACTTAGAAAATATAAAGCCACATAGAACAAATCATGAAATAAATGAAATACACTTTTGAGTTTTTAAGAAATCTCTGAGAGGATGAATTCCAAAGAATGACCAAAATTCTACGAGCCAAACCGTACAGTGTAAGCCATTCTGTCAGGTATCCAAAGCCACAGGAGCATGATTTTCTTCAGCCTCTCACACTCCAGGGAGATCTGTGGCTATGGGCTGCACTGGACCATCTAAAGGGAGAAAATCATTAAGGGGCACATTTTCTTGGGGGGCAGGGCCAAATCATACTCATCTTTGTATCTCCCATGTCACCTTTCATGAGGTTCTGCACCTAACAGAAACTTCACAGGTCTGACATGTTTTGCTATCAGACGGAATTTCAGGGACTGGCAGCTCTCTAGGCTTTCCTCTCTTTCTCTGTTCCCTGTCACCTCCACGCATCCCTTTATCATTATAAAACTATCCAAAAAAACTCTGACTCCAGATGTTGACCGATACCAGAATGCATGAAGGATACTATGTGGTCACATTATACCCTAAATAGAAGATGAGAATGACAATGGCCAGAGATCATGGGAACTAGGTCTCAGTCAAGGATCTATCACCAATGCACTGTGTGAGGCTGACTCAACTGTTCTCCAAGCCACAGCAAACAGGACAGAATATTTACTTTGGCTCTTCCAGTTTTGTAACTAATCTATAATAAACAGGTGCCAATCCACAGCCCTGGGGCTGCCTTGCACTCTTCAGATATATTTTATGTATACCTCAGGCTAAGTAAGGGAAAAGGTATAGGGCAAGGAAAAAAAAAACTAAATCCAGTATTCTTATTAACTATATTGATTCTATGTTTAAAAGTAAGAAACACTGTGTTCTTTGAAAGAGCTGAATAGGCATTATAATTAAGAAACACATGAGGGCACTCTAATCAACCAACAACAATGAATTTGGTATTAATGTTTTTTGAAAGATAAATAGTCACAGCCCTTTTGCTGATGAAACCAGTGAATTTCGGCATATGCCCATGGCCAGGTTGATAATTCTTGTCATTTGAAATTTCAGTGGTGTTCAGTACCCAGCCTGAAGGGGCTGCATGCTTCACCTTGCCATTACATATGTCCATAATTTTTCAAGACCAAAACACATTTGGTGGAATGTATATCTCTTCTATTTGCTAAACTTACAGCATATTAGCCCATTCTTTTCTGGGCCTTATAGCTAAGCCAAGGATCTTGTGTTCCATCTTTATAATGAAATGCACATTTCCTATAAAAGACAACTACTTTGATTCAAAAGTGTAACACTACTTAAAAATATTTGCAATCAATTAAATTTAGGTGGCAGAAAAAAATAGGTAGAAAAAACGTACATTTTAAAAAATATAAAATAAAATTTTAAACTTTCAATGAATAAATTATTTGCTTAAAATCCCAAACTTCAGTTGTTAGCTCTGAAACTACAAAACACGCAGTCATGTGATTATTGTGCTTGTCCTTCCCTACCTTCTGGGGAACCCACCTAATGGTAACCTTTTGCTCACTGACACATTTTCATTTATTGCTTTTATAAGAAGTGGTGGCATTTTCCTATTGTTTTCTCAATTCATGCATTATCTGGGCTTCCCCTCATTTCTTTATAGCTCAAACCTTTCTTATCTGAAACCATTGTTTGCTTGACATGAAAAATAGACTCTAGTAAAACTAATTATATCAGATGAGGGAAAAACCCAAATCTTGATTATGGAATCATTAATTCTAAAACCATTAGGTAGAATTATCATACTTGAAGCTGTGCTTCTTCATCCAATGATTTATTTTAAGTTATATTTGCAATGTTTAATATCCTCACTCTTTACCTTTTCATAGCAAGTGTCTCTAACTAATTGACTCATTAAGTCAACAATTCTTCATGAATTACAAGTTATGTGCCAGGCATTGATCTATGCTATGAGTTTATAGTACTGAATACAACACAAATTTCCTGGCCTCATTTAGCTTAGATATTGATGGAAGAAGAAGATAATACACAGTTAAATGTATGGCAGGTTGAGAAGGGGGCTGGGAAGATAAATAGAGCAGGGTGAGAGTGACAATTGCAGGGTTAGGCTGTTGCTGAATAGAGGGGTTAGGGAAGAGCTGGTAAGATGAGCCCTGGGCAAAAAGTGTCTGAAAAGAAAAAACAAACCCATCCTGGCCTTAGACCTTAGCTACATTCCCCACCTTAGCTTCACCACCAACAGAGCTAATATTCTGATCCCTCTCTAACCACGTTTTCCCCCCTGGAGAACCAGACAGCAATGGTTCTCAGCCTCGGGTGGTTTTGTCCCCAGGAGATACTGGGCAATGTCTGGGCATTTCTGACTGTCACAACTGGGAGGAGGCTTGTACTCTCATCTAGTGGGTGGAAGCCACAAATGCTGCTGAATATCCTACAATGCACAGGGATAGCCCCCACAACAACAAATTATCTGGCCCAAAATGTCAGTAGGACTGAGGTTTGGAAAGACACCCTGCCACAGAGGGCAAGGCGTGCCTCGCCTCTCCAAAACACCCAAAACCTACCTAAGAGAAAACAAAAAACAGCACGTCATCCTTGACAATATTTATGCAGAGCTGGTTTTTAAAAAGTCTTAGTGAATCATTAAAACAAAAAGTAATCACTAATATTTTATTACTTCAGTTTAAATAGCTGCTTACATATAAAAGCCATATTGTTGTTCTTTCAAATATCCTATCATTAAAATATGCACTAATTTCAACAGTCCCCAGTTCAAATTATTGAATTTTTTAAAATGTGTTCCCACTCTAATGAGGAATTTGTACTTGAATGAAAGTATTTGAGACAATAATAACTGGTAGGAGGATAGTGAGATGAAGGGAGAATATGAAAAAACTACTTGACCAGCAAGAGTTTAGTTCCTTTTGCAAATATTTAGCTATACACAACTAAGAAGCAAGCAGAAAATAACACTTGGTTAATTTAGTGTGAGAGCTAAGCATCTAAGTAGTTTTCAACACTAAAATCTTCAGTTTTTATTGCGTTGTTGAAAAATCTGGTTGGCATTAAGGACTTCTATAATTTTAACTCATGAACAGATTTGCAAAAGCTATTTTAAGATACCATCTGTCACGGCATCTCTTCCCAAACAAGTGCAATCACAAGTTTACGAGAAAAGAAAGAAGACATTCTATTTTGTTTCTTAAGGCAAATATGAAGACAGAGTTTCACATATCAATTACAAAATTCTCATACATCATCTAAGAGCAATATATCTTAAACATTCTGCCACTGGAAAAAAGAGCAATGTCTGCTTATCACTCTGTCACCATGAAAACAAGTGACAGAATGAGGAAGCTAACATTGTGGAATGCATTGCACATACTGGTGAGTGAATCAGACAGTTAGGAGGATACATGGTCAAGTTAAGGGCATGAGCTTTGGAACTCCAAGGAACACCAAGATGGAGTCTTTTTACCACCAATTACCTGAAGAACAACAATGGGCATGTTCCTTAAGCTCTCTATAAGCCCCAGGTTCTTCATCTGTCAACTGGCGATAATGGTCATCAAAGTTCCCCCAAGGACTGTCATAAGGATGAAATAGGGCAACATCTGAGAATATTTGCACTTCCCTGGGTATTCCATAAGGATTCAATAACGACTGACAGCAATTAGTGGTGTAATTAGCTCCATGTGGATTGAAATGATTCTGCCTTTTCTTGAGCATCAAAATTCATATCCAATCATTGTAAAGAGGTCCCAGACCTTTGCTTGCCAAAGGCCCCTGAAAGCCTATAGTTGTTGTCCCCAGGAACATTACCTGAGGACCTGTGCACTAGGAGCAGTGACTCCCACTGGGAGGGAACAGATTGGTGCTGGTTCTGTTCTTCCACTTCCTAAGCCATCCTGCTAAGTCTTCTCTACCCTTTGACCTGAGTACCTGGGTAACAAGACAATAATAGATCAGCTATTGAGATGAAGAGAGTGATGGAAGAAAGGAAACGCCAACAATTATAACATTGGGTATATTAATATCACTGGCTGGCCCTGGCTGGCGTAGCTCAGTGGACTGAGTACCCACCAGCAAACCACAGGGTCACTGGTTTGACTCCCAGTCAGGGCACATGCCTGGGTTGCGGGCCAGGTCTCCAGTGGGGGTCATGCAAGAGGCAACCATACATTGTGTTGCTCTCCCTCCCTTTCTCCTTCCCATTTCCCTCCATCTACAAATAAATAAACTTAAAATATCAGTAGCTGGTGATCTCCAGCCTGATCAGTGTGAGAACACTCAGCTAGCTGATAGGCAAACAGCTCAAATGCAAAACATCCCATGTGTACCGTCCGCAGGACGGTCAGTTGCACTCTCCTAGAGAGAGGTGGCTTGAAGACAAAAAGTGTATTTAAATTCTCTAGAGAAATTATCTTAGAGTTTATTTTATATTCCTTTAACTTCTGATTCTATGACATAATCAAGAAATGAATTTATAACAGACAAGGGATTTGGGAAGCAACTAAATTCAGGATGGGGTACTGTTTATTAAATGCTGGCTATTTCCATCATATCCGGAGTATCTCCTCCTATTGAGCATTTCCCAGATACTAGATGTGGAGTTCAAATTGTGGAGCATGTCCAGAGACAACAGAGTTTTGTACAGAACCCCAACAGATGGAGGCTCCTCCTGATTTTCTGAGGAGGTACTGGAGGGACCATAGTTCTAAACAGTGACAAAGGGCATACACCATCTGATTATTTTCCAAATAAAATTGCAAAATAAACTGGAGGTTCATGGCACCTGTCTGAATTTAGGCAGTTTATTTAAAACCTGGGATTGGGTTAATTTCCAAAAGATTATATCCAAGTCTTTAAATGGCTTGCCTTTTTAATATACTGAACTGTGATAGGCTTACCAAACTTGGAAAGAGATTGTTTCTTTTACTAAAGGTATCATAAAACTATATAAAATGAACACTGTGAATAATGTTGATTTTTATGTTTCAGGGTACGCACTTCCGATTTTTACATATTAGCTAGAAAATATCAATGACGAAAGTAGCCGATTCATTTAACTGACCACAGTGCGTTACCTCGACAACTGAAAACTTCAGTTTCAGAATCTTCAGGAGGCCAGGGAATTGAGACTGCTCAACCTGTAAGCTCTGTATACTTTTCTTTCAACACTTTAAAAATGTACCCTGCCAGTTTTAAGAAAGACAAGGTGCTGATTATGCTCACTGGTTAGCCAAGACAAGAAGTAGAAATCTCTGGCACTAGAGAGTCTAACTTTAAATATGTCCTTCCTTATGGTAAAGAGGGCTCCCGGGGTTAAAAGAAAAAGAGGGGTGGCGGGCCAAAAATGCATTAAAAACATTTTTCTTTCCTCTTAGTCCATGATCACTTGATTCAATTTATGAATGCCTAATCTCTGTTCAGACTTAAATCCTAAGGTACTAAAGCTAATTTATGAATGCTCTCATGTAGGCAGCCTGAAAATCAGCTTAATAAACAGGTATTACACACCATCAGCAAGTACCTAATAAATTTGTCTAGACACAGGTGAAGAGGTAGTAAAATTTACTTTAAAATTTCCATGGGTTTGCAGGATCATGTGCTTCTTGCAATAATCAAATATAATTGTTCACATAATTTAATAAAAGGAGCCATTGACACGATTATGTTTACAGGACAAAAATACTAAATATTAAGGGTATTTTACACACTCAACTAAGTTGAATACTTAGGGCAGATCAACTTTCTAAATTATTTTCGTGGCTGCTGTAAATGTTTTGAAAAATATTCCTTTGTTTCGAGGTATCAACAGTTCTCATCAGTCTTTTTTTTTACCTGGTAATTCTCAGTGTTTTTGATGAAGGAGAGGAACTAAGGCTTCCTTGGTAAGGGAAAGAAGGAGTCTGTGTTGGAGAAAACTGGAATGTTTCATCACTCCCTTCCACTTGCTCCCATCCTCATCCGCCACCTAATTCTTACCAGGTATCTTAGTACAAATGAGGGGAAACATGATGGTTCTCTGTATTCACATACACAGTGAGGGAACAAGACCACAGACAGCTATTTACATTTGGCTCCCCAGTATTTAAAACAACTCCATTGCATCCTGACCCCTCTTCATCTATCACGTGTTTGAGAAGCACAGAAGAATTCCCATGTTCTCTACTGAGAACTCAACACATGGAAAAAATACCTCAGGTGCAAAAGGGAAAAGAATCTCCCCACAGTTTCCAATTCTAAGCAGGCTTTTATACCGTGTCTTTTTCTAAACTGCTTGTAAGGGCAATTTATTAGCTCCTGATTGCTATAACATATTGTGCTCTTAAACAGAAAAAAAGGTAATAGTAGTTTGGCTCCTTGTTGGCATTCCATTTTTTATAGATTATTATATTGTCTTCAAACAGGGCTGACTCTAAAATTAATATAATTAACCTCCTGCTCAGCTACAAGCATCTATTTTCCATTCTCATTTATCTTTCCTCTCTGCCCCTAAAGACAGACTTGGAAAGGAAAGAAAACTATGTTCAGTGGTCTAACATTCATCGTTAGTTCCCAGACTTCTGTTCTAGAAGCCAGTATCAGTCAAACGTGAAAACAACTTGAGAAATCACAAGAGACCCCTCGTGCTGACCGGCTTGCTTTCTATAAATAACACTTACACTTTCTGTTAAAAATGTTATAAAAACATATCAAGGATATCAGACAGACAAATGATCAGATAAAAACTGGCCACAAAGGCTTGAACCAAGACAGGAAATCTCACAGTGAGGTATAAGTGGGAAAGAGGAAATTTGGTATCTGATTTTGGACCAATCAATAATAAAACACAATATTCCAAACGAAACAGGATTCCAACTCCCCAGCCCATTTTGGTGAAAAGTATATATCCATGGTTTAAACTAGAGAACTGGAGTGTCACTATGTTTCTCACACTTGAAGAAGAAAATTTAAACTTATCCAAAGTTGGTTTTGATTCTGTTGTGGAGATTCTATTAAGATCATTAGTTTCTTGCTTATGACTATATGTCACTGTATGACAACCCACGTATGTAAAGTGGAAGACAGGCCAGGACCCCGGTTTCCCATGGCTTAGATGGGAATGTGAACACCGGAGGCCTTTGGGCCACGTGCAGTACACATACGGGATTGATTTGGCCCACTCAGTGTTCTAAAAATAAGAAATTTTTACAAAAACATCCATATTTTTGTCTTTTCTTGAAAATCAGATGTGGAGAAAGTGCCACTACCTTCCCAAATAATCACAAACCCAGCTGCTTCCTTTAGACCAGGCCTACCCATTCAATTTGTCGTTTTCTACCACTCCACACTGTATAATAATACCCAAGTGCCCTCCCAGTATCCAAGTACTTCCTGCCGCTGTGCGTATATGACTTTAGGATCCCTGCCCTAGAAACCAAGGTGCGTGTGAATCCTGCTATAAACCCTTATGTTTAGCCCATAAAGAGGTTTTAGGAAATGAACATTTCTCTTGAAAACTTGGGCCAACAGACTCAAATAACACACAAAACCTCATTCAAATACTATGGGGATCTAAAATAACGTTGAAACCTGAAAGTCTTTATTAAATCGTTGTACATTTATGAATTCTCAAGATATGATATTAGTACTTGATTTGTGACTTCATTGTAGGGAAAAAAGAGAACGCAAAGGCATCTTTCATTTAGTTCTCATTCAGGAATCATTATTATTGTCAGTGTCAGCATAACTTAATACCTATAGGTGCAGACATGAAATGGTATTACTGTAGTTCTGTGACCATTTTAATACCCAGAACAATAAAAATAATAAATTCTTAGTTGGTCTTGACTGTAGCACGAGTAGTATGTAATCCAGTTTACAGACACTTAGATTAATACTGATAAATTGTGAATATATTTTTAAGCTGACTGACTTGTTAATGAACATGCATGCATGCATGTGTTTATGATGTATTAAAGTCTTTATATGTTTATGTAATGATATCTTTATTTCTACATTTCAGAAAGCAAACATATTGCCATCTGTTTTTAATACTGAAGTCCCAAATACTTTATAATGAAGTTATACAACATATATGGGACACTGAATCAATCATGCAGAAATATCTGTTCTACCCAACTGTTCTCAAAATCCTCCATTAAGTTAATACTGAGCTAAAACCGAATATAAAGTAATTGTTGCTTGAGAAAAGGCATAAAATGCTTCAGATTGAGATCATTTGTCATTTACTTCATTATATCAAAGAATATATGTGACAAACTATTACAATGACTCTCCTTATTCCTTCTTTTACTGTAGAAGATAAACTATTATAATCCAACATATCTTAAAATTACCTGATCCAAGCAGTGCCCTATCAAAATAAGCAAAGGGACAAGAGAACCTTGTCTACTTCAGCTGTGCTGTCAAAAATGAACCAGAGGGAGCCGACACTCATACAGAGCAAAGGAAGTGTTGTATCATTTGTAACCTGATTCGAAGTGTGGGGATCAGTCAACCGTATTCTCTCAGAATACGGAACACATTCTAATCAAGGGAGAAGCCCACAGGAAGCCATTCTAATCTAAATGAGGTATATATTCACTTCAAATGTCACATACTTTATGTGTATATACTTATATTTTTAAGAGTAGCCACTCAAATGAATTCTTTCTACTGGTTCCAGAATCTCTTCAAAATAAATAAAACGACTACAGTGGAGGATCATTTAAAGGGCTAGTAGTTTGTTTCTGTACTTAATACACACACATATACACACGATTTTCTTTCCCTGTGTTAACCCCACTGAAGGTGGAATCAAGCACGGGATTTGGAATCAACTGCACTTGTGACTCCCACCACATTCGAGCATCATGAGTTTCCCTTACCTGCTAAGTCATCTGTTTGGTGGGGGCAGAAGTATCGGGCAGAAGTGATCCCAGATCAGACCCATTTCCATAGGACGCTGGGTTACTGTCACCAGCACTACAGTTCTGATGAAGCAGGGACACAGATACTTGCCTTTCACCTAGGAAGTTGCAGCAAGGGTCAAATGCAATAAACACTCCATTTAAAGTCAAATTTCTAAGGGGTTTTTTTTTGGACAAAAAGCTGGATAAGGAAACATTGTTAAAAGTAGAATGAAATGTTTTCTATTGAAACAATCTCTGATGAAGGTTCAAAGATTAGAACCAACAACACAGTATAGGACCAAGAAAAAAACTTTGATGTGGGCAGACTTGGCTTCGAGTCATGACTACACCACTGCGCAGCTGTCGGATCTGGGACAAGTCAGCTGACCTCTCTGAGCCTGTTCACTGACCAGCAGAATCGGACAACAGCACCTGCCTCACAAGAGAGTTACAGGGACTAAATAATATGTTAAGTTTCTTACATTAAGGCTAACATAGTGCATAAGACTAAAAGTGGCTCCTTTATTTATTATTAGTTGATTCACTTTATCTACTACACATATTCTCTTGATAACCAGTACCTAACTAAATATATGACCTCTTCCTCTTTTCTATACAAAAAAAGGCTTATTCAGTAACAAAATTCCCTTTAGCTTTATTTTCTTGGTACTAATGAGACTTTTGTGATACCTCTATAAAACTTAAATGTCCACAAAAGTGTAGATATTATTTTTTATTATTTCCACTTTTTTCTTAAAATTTCAAAATATTTTAGTCAGTTACTATAGAAGGTATTGTTGTGTGTTTCCCAGATTCCCTTTCAGGCCCGAAGGACTTATTCCCCCAGCTGCGGGCAAGGAAAGCTTTCAGCTGTCAGCCTTCTCCGGGAATTGTCCTCAGCTGGAGAGAGCCTCCGGAGGTGGACTGTATCTGATGATTGACTGCCATGGACTTACACAGGCCAGGCTCCCTCACCCGGCTCGGAACACCGCTGAAAGTGCCCCTAACTTCAGAGCTCTCTCAGAGGTCGGCTGAGGCCTTTGGCAAGACTGTTACCGGAGCTCAACTTCTCCTTCTGCCCATATCTGCTCTCGTCCTATCTGTAGGTGTTGACACAGAAAACTTTCTAATAAACTTCTTCCAGAGTCTGTTTCCTAGGGAACCTGATGTACAACAGTCAGAAAAAAACCCATCTTTTCACTTTAAAGTGTGCTTTAAAGGTCACTAAGGTCAGGCTTCCTGTACCATCATAATGGAAATAGCGGTTATTGTTCTTAATAGCTGGTGTGCCTGCTTTCTCTACAACTACAAATGGATTGTTTTGATGAAGGAAGATGAGAGAAAAAATAAAAACAGATGATTAGGCCTGCCTACTTGATCAGGGAAATGAATGGTTAATCAAACTAAGCAGTTATTTTGACATTGCAGAGACAACAGCTCAGATATGGCATATGAAGTAGCCTGTCTTTTGGGTCCTTGGCAATTGTTCAACTCACACTTCTCTATAAAACTGCTTTCCCTCCTAACAACTATATTCCACTAAGTATGAATGCTAAAACATTGGTTTTTGTTTCTATTTAAAATAAAATTATACAGTATCTTCATTGTCAATAAAAAGGGAATGAGAAAATGCTTGAAAAATATTTATTTCTATTGCCCAAAAGTCTTCCTCTCACCTTTTCAACTGTGTTGGTTGTTAAAAGTGAAGGTGCTTTGTCAAATGCATTTAAAACTATCTTCTGGCCGAATCTACACTGATTTAATAATATCTCTGGCAATTCAATAACATTTCCTGAAAACTGCAGTAATTACATCCACACCTATAGGTCAATATCACGTTGCCCAAAGGGCGTAAGTTGAAGGAATAATTCACAACTTACTGAACACTTAACTAAAATCAGTGGTTTATTCCTTTGTATAGTGGTGACAATAAAATATTTAATATGTTATTTAATTTAGGACCTCTGTAAAGTGGCATGATATCTACTATATTTTTCAATTGTATAATAAAACTTTTAAAAGAAACTATTTTTCTCGTATCAATCCAAAGTTCCCAGATGAGGCTTTGCTATTATTTTCTCTAATCCACTCTGGTTCCCCTCACTCAATTTTATTACCTGATGTCTGCAGACATGAACTTGTGTGCCCTTTTTTACTCATCACCTCTCTGCTGTAAGTCTCTTGAGTATGAATTAGTCCAGTGTTGACCTTGAACAAAGACCTGACTGCCAACTCATTCTTTCATACAATAAACTTTTTTGTCATCATGTCTGAAAAAAAAAATTACAGTGTCATGATCAAGAGCGTGGGCTTGGATCTGAGGTTCCCAGGTTCAAATCCCAGCTGGGCCTCTTGTTAACTGTGTGACTTAGGCAAGTCACTTTAAAACCATTTATGCTTCATTTTATTTTTTCATCTGTATAGTGGAGATTTTAATCATTCCTATCTCACTGGGTTGTGACGATTCAATTAGTTGACATACATAAAGCATTTAGGACAGTGCCTGCACATGGTATTTTTTTAAAAACTGTATTTATTTTTAGAGAGGGGAAGGGAGAGAGAAAGAGGGAGAAAAACATCACATGTGGTTGGCTCTCATGCGCCCCCTACTGGGGAAGCTGGCTCACAACCTAGGCATGTGCCCTGACTGGGAATCTAACCAGTTACCCTTTCGTTCATAGGCTGGCTGGCACTCAATTCACTGAGCCACACCAGCCAGGGCTGTACATGATATGTTTGTGTTTGCTATAATTAGTTTGCCACTCTATTTTCATTGTCCTTGAGCTCTTCTTATAAAATCTTTGGAGAATGCTAGCCTATTATGGTATCCTCTCACATTGCTACCTGACCCATCCTCTTGATTAACTTCTCTCTTCTTTAAAAATGTCAGTTTTCCATATTAATCTACTTTCCCTTGTGGCTGCCACCTCCTCCATATCCACCACAGCATACACTCCATTGTCCCATTATTTCTGAATCATTATCTGTCCCCAAACATATCCACCTACTGTAGCCTATGATAAAATGTAAAATGTGATTTACTCACATTAGTAGTAGATTTCCATTCATAATCTGAAAGGCTCACAAAATGCAGGACTGCTGCTGTTGTGCAGTCTTGTACTGGCTTTTTTAAAAAATTGATTTGAGACAGAGAGAGTGAGAGAGACATCAATTTGTTGTTTCACTTATTTATGCATTCATTGGTTGCTTCTCATATGTGCCCTCACTGGGGATCGAATCCACAACCTTATGACACTAACCAATTGAGCTACCCTGCCCAGGTTGCACTGTCTTTTTTTTAAAGAGTTATACAGGGTGGGACAAAGGTAAGTTTACCGTTGTGAGTATGCAAAACAGTTTATTCTTGCATTATTATTTATTATCATATTATTTTCCATGCAAACAAATGTAGACCTACTTTTGCCCCACCCTATATATATAAAAGCACTGCCTTGGTTAAATTTGGCAGAGAGGTGCCACAGTTTGTGTGCTCAAAGGAAACGGTAAGACAACTAGAAGGTAGGATGTAAAGCTGCAAATTAAATATGCACCTGAATTTTGAAGAGCCCACTGTTTTTTTCTGGCAATCAGGTAGGGTCTCTGTCAACAAAGTGCCTTTATTTCAACTTCATTTAATATTATCATTGACAATAACAGCTCAGGTTTAAAGGGCTCCAGAGATTCTTTCAGGCTGTGCGAGGTAGAAAGGACTGGGTCTTGCTCTACACTAACTCCTGAAGACTGGCCGTGCAAGGCAGGCTGTAGTGAAGCCTAGCGGGAGTCAATAAACTGAGGAGATAAGACTCGGAAAATACCCAACCCACAAAAAGGTTCCATAAGAATGTGACATTTTTATAGTCACATTTTAAACCACAACAGCACTTGAATGGTACACATTATAGTATTTCAATTTAGTCATTTATCTAAAAATGAGTTTTGTCTTGGCTCATAAATAAACAGTGACATTCTAGCAATTTAAAAAGCTCAGCTTCACCTTTTGCTGAAAAGCTTATTTTACAATTACAGAAACACATGCCCTTTTGTGCCATGTTGCTTAATCTCTGATTTATGGCTGCTGTCTTTGTGCTAACCTCTTTCTGTACACTACGCTAAGTTTGTACAATCTCAGCTATTTCATTCATATTTCTAATCTTAATGAGTTATTTTAACCCTACTGGCCGTGTCGCTACCAAATAGGTTAGGGAGAAGTTATTCACCCTTTCAGTTCACCAAATGGCAGTCAGTATCTTAGTGTGTTCTCAGAGTCTGAAATCACTAATGCACTTCCCTAAAGCCTGGCTAGCTTCTCCAGAAAGCCTTTCTCTCTGTCCCCTGCTCTTCCCATTGCTTGCTCTGGTGGGCCTGAGAGAGCAAAGCCTTCACAGGCAATGGCTGCCTGCTCTTCCTACTTTCTACACTTCACTTTCAGCAGGCTCCCTCAGCCAGTAAGCTAGGAAGAACAACCTTCCTAGCCAAAAATGGCACAGCAGAATGGTTTCTCCTCCAGTTCCATGTTGTCTACCTTTCAAGGGTAACACCTGGATGTTTGCAGTCACTCCCCGCTTTTCCCACAGTCTATAGCTCTAGGTCTTGTCACATACTTCAGGGAACACTGGAGATGTCTTTTATGGCAATGCACTTAATGTTAAGTGTAAACCCTACAAAGAAGAAACCTACTAAGAAGGGTTTCTGGTGGCTAACTGGGTTCAACTTAACACAAACAAACAAACAAACAAACAAACAAAGCCTAAAAGCCATTTCTGCACAAAGGCCTCGCTTGAAAGCTGCACTAGAGAGAAGCCTGCATTGAACTGCCTGCCTCTGCATTAGATGCCTACCTACACTGTGTTTCTGCCATCTGAACCAGCCCTTACAAAGGAATTCCTGGAATCCTACACAGTTGCACCCAATTGGAACAGCTCTATTCTGACCGATCAGGGTTGTGGCTTTTGGACCAATCAAAATGTGAGGATTTGGAGTCCTCATTTGCATGAAGACAAACCAATCAGGGACCAAGGATGGGAACTTCTGTCCATTTAAGCCAGTTCCTTTCTGGCTGTGAGAACACACTTCCCCTTTCCGCTGAAGACTGTGTTTCCCTGGCTAGAGCAGAAACTTGGAAGACATCTCGCAGGAGCAAAGCAGAACAGACTGGCACAGAATAGAGAAGACAAAAGCACAGTGGAGTATACCGGCACAGCACAAAGCAGACTGGAAAGGAGCAGAGAGAGTCCTGGCCCCACGGTTGCCTGACTCTAGGGCCACCTGACAGCTGGAGTGTTTTCACAGCCCTGCTGTATCACAACTGAGATATTCCATAGCTGTGCTGTTTCACAACTGAGCAGCTTTGCACTGAATAAAATTTCCTTCTTCGCAGACTAAATGGGGGATTCCTGTTGGCGTTGAATTGGCGCCAACGAACCATTGGTTGACAGAAGGAAATGTGTGTATTGCTCAAGGTCCAAGATGATGAGACAAGTATAGTTTCTTACGTCTCCCTTCTCCTATATTTGAATATTATAGAATTGGCAGGTGTGCTTCAAGGTTTTTGCTTTAGGGTTGTTGCTAATGACTTGTTTTCATTATAGATGGATTTTCTTCCCTGATTTTCATTATTCTGTAGTTGTTTGGAAGGTGGGAGAAATGAATGTTTACTCCAACATTTAAAAATATAAGTCTATATAAAAACTTCCATAAAAACACAGAGAGAGGCTGATGATACAATACTAAATGAAAATAATGCAGGCTATAAAACAGTATATCCAAGGTGATACATAATGATGATATCAAATCCCTGAAGGGGATAATACACCAAAATGTTAAATCATTGTCTCAGAGTTGAGTGATTTCAAATTTTTCTATTGATACTTCTTTGTAGTTTCCAGGTGTAGTTTTGTTTTTGGGGAACAAGTATTATATTACATGCAGCAGGCAATGTTTATAAAACCACACTCATCTGGCAGCACAGCCTGTTTAGGACTCTGCTATGCATGCACTTATATCTGTACACTTATTCATTCAATAAATATTTGCTCAATTTCTGTTATGAGCCAGGCATTATACTAAGTGTGTAGAATATAGCAGTGAATAAAGAAAAGTCATCCACACATCAGCTTACATGCAGGTGGGGAAGACAGACAAAAAATAAGCAAATAAACACAGGATATGCTAAGCAGGGGTAAGAGCTATGACAGAAAAAATGACATGAGGTAGAGGTATGGAGAATGATAGGGGCCTGAGAGGAGACACTAAATGTTTTGAGTCTGAATCCATTAAAAAAAGCATGGAAGCCAAAGAAGCTACAAAAGCAGAAGAGCCTGACTAGGTCAACACTACAAGGGCTTATTCACTCATTGTTCATTATTGATCGGGCAGTCATGGAAACAACAAATGTATATACTCACACATATTTTTACTTCTGGGCAATTCTCCTTAAGAACACAATACTTTCACCTTGAAATATATAGGGACTAATTATATCTTCTAAGCATTTGGAAAATAGTGTGTTTTAAGGGTTCTTTCTGTTAAGATGTCTGACCAAACAGCTAAAAAAAATGAATAGTAAAAGGGGCTGCTTAGTGAACATTTTCAAAACCAATGAACTTGAGGAATTACCATCAAATGGGAATGAACTAAATACCATATTTTAATAAACTGTGTGCATTAAGTGAATGTTTACCAGTAACATTTATTCTCTTTGCTTTTTCAGGAATTGTGTGGGAAAACCAAATCTCCTTAGGTTGCACCCTAACAAAGTTCCGTAAAGTAAATTTTAGTATACACAATTGTCATTTTTAATATAAAACAAAGCAACAGTTCTCCTGTTATAACACACCTACAACTATAATGGAAGCCGATCAAAAACACGAGCTGCAGCACACACAGTACCTGCTCCCCTTCCACTATTGCTAAGGAACGAAGCTGTCCACGGAGGTGAGCCCATGTTTCCCTGAGTGTTGCTACATCCCACTGTACTATAGCAGCATGTGCTTTCCTTTTTCAGTCTAGTCATTAACACACTCCAACAGTGAAGGTACTTCCATTTTAAAGGTTAAGTCATTTGCCCCAGGTTCTACAGCTGGTAAATGGCTGAGTAAGAATTGGAACCAAGCACTGGGATTCCAGAGTCCACACTTTTCACCATTACTCTCTACTGACTAAGCTTCCAGTCAAAGCCTCATCTCACCCAGATAGTTGCTCCTCTAGTTCTAATAAACTTGTTGCACTTAAGTTATTTAAGATTTGTAAGTTAAATAAAGCAAGTCCTACAGAAAATTGTAAAAAACACATGCTGGGCTTTCTAGTCTCCCTTTCCTCCTTCCTTCTGTCCATCCATCCATTCATCTATCCATTCATCCAATACCTCTAAAATTCACTATAATAAATTCTCACTTGATTTCTACTGTCTCTATTTTAGTATAGAACTCTTAAATTCTCACTTGTTTTGCTAAACTGCTGTCCTGACTGAACTCCATGTAACAATTCTCTTGCCCTATCTTCATTTTTCTGCTACATTTCCTTTCCAAAACACAGTTTGATTTTTTTCCACCTTTAAAGGTGATAATACATGTAAATAAATTAGCGCCTTGCCTGGTCTATAATAAGTGCTTTGTAAAAACTATTATTTTTGCTATAACTATGTGCCAGACATGAAGCTAAGCACTGGGGATGATGCAGTCATGGATGAGACACGGCCCCTGGCACTGCGGAGCCTGAAGTCTATTGGAGACAGACAAAAGTAAACAGTCTATCACCACACAGTTGTGTGACACCTCACCCTGACTCAAGTGGAGACAGAGATCAAGAGGAATGAGGTGCCAGGGCAAGAAGGCTGGGAACAAGATAATTCCCAGGACACTGATCCACTGGAAATCATAGGGAGCTTCCAGTCATGTGTTAAGTCTGGAGAAAGGTAGGGGATAGGTCATCGGACTGAGGAGGCTGAATGGGTGGGCAGGACCAAAATCACAAGGGCTTGTACGTCACACTAAGGATTTTGGATGTTATATATAGGCAATGAAAATCCATTGAAAATTTACTAGCACAGTCATTGATGCAATCAATTTTAGATAAACTTGGTAACAGTGGGGGGAATTGATTAAAAATGGGTGGAGTTAGGTTAAGAGGTTGCTGCACCAAGCCAGGGAAAAATATGACAACCTGAATAAAGATACTAAATATGGGACTGGACAGGAAACAATATTGTTTAAAGTAACTCAGTAAATAAGGTGACTTGTTGAGTGTTTGAATGTTGGGAGATAACAGGGAGTGGGATTTAGGAGAAGGGAGTGTTCGAGATAATATCCTTGAAAATCAGGGTCATTCACTAAATTAAGAAATTGGGACAGAACCAAGATTTTGAGGCAGAGATGATAAATTTATTTTCTGTGGTGTAGATTTTGTGAGAGCTGATGAAACATTAAAATGCAGATAAAGAGGCTCTCTAGCCCAGGGCTAGAGATTAAAAATTTGGAAGTCACCAAGATGGGTGATAGCCTAAGCCTTAGGAATGGATGATACAAGAATCTATGCAGTGTTATGAATTAATATCACTCATTGAAAAAGATTTATAAGCTCCCTTTTTCTGTAGTGGGTAATGGATCAAGATTTGACTCCAGGCATCCTTTTAACATTATCTCCCAAGACACCACACCATACATCTTATTGTTAAGTCATATCAAAATACAATTTTCCAAGTCTGTCAGAACCCAATGCCCTCCCCTAAATTTTCTGCCCGGTAAAAACCCACTTGGCCTTTAAGTCTAAACCAAATATCACTTTCCCTGGAAAGCCCTTGATAATCTGACCATCTTCCTCTCAATTTCAGGTGAAGTTCATGGCTCCCTCCTCCTCCCTGCTATCCCACTGGATTCGTGCCTATACTATTGACATATGATTTTTTCCCTCCACTAGATAGAAACATTTTCCCTCCTAGAAGGAAAAGACTGCATCTACACAGGAAAAGGTTTATAAAATGATTGCATAAAGTAATGTGTCCTCTATCTGCAAACACCATCAATTACTCTAAAGAACCTATGATGACTTCTGTTTGGCAAGCAGCCACAGAAAGTTCTTAGGTATATAATATGACATTTTCAGTATGATCTACTAAGAATTTTTTCTATTTCCATGTCATTGGAACTCCGTGATGACACAGCTGATGTGGTAAAAACAGTGTAATCATTTAGAATAATGATTACTAGTGAAAATGCCTCAAGGCCAAAAATGGGAAGAAATGAAATCTAAACAGAAGTAGAGGGCCAGAAGGAAGCAATAGGGGGCTTCACCAGGACCAACAGGGAGATCACTATGGCACTTTGGTGTAATAGCTCCTCCAGAAAGGACAATTCAAAGGTAGGTAGATAAATAGATAGATAATTGAGCAAGTTTATATTTAAGTGCCCAACATATGAACATATGAAAGGCATAGTCTTCACAATAAAAAATGTCAGGAGCCACACCTGGGTTGACTTTAAAGAAAATACTAAAGCCCTGGCTGGTGTGGCTCAGTGGATTGAGTGACCACCTGGGAACCACAGGGTCACCAGTTCGATTCCCAGTCAGGGCACATGTCTGAGTTGCAGGCCAGGTCCCCAGTAGGGGACGTGTGAGAGGCAACCACACATTGATGTTTCTCTCCCTCCCTTTCTCTAAAAATAAATTTAAAAAAATATTTTTTAAAAAGAACGCTAAAGAGTAAAAAGAGATTCAAATGTTCAAATGACAGTCATTCCTTCTAGAAGCATCAGCTTTTCTGGCAACAGGATATTTGTTTTTGCCTACTTAGCTCCTTGAATGAAAGAGACAATCTATAAATCCTTATTTTGGACTGACATCAAAAGGCCTTTCAAATTGCTATTCCTCCTTTGACTCTACAATTGTAAAAAGAAGACGCATTGAAGTTAAAAATACTTATACAATTTTTCCAAGACATTGAAAGATACATTGATATGTCTAAAATTTCAATAAGTATGACCAAATGAAAAGAAGTTGTTGTATTTCTTTTCAAACTGACCACTACTTCTTCAGGAATTCATTAGTCTTCATTCTTGATGGTTTCATGAGTGTGCTATAAGTGACGGATGAGATGACTCTAAGTGTTACAGAGTGACCTATTTTGTGTTTCTAAAGAATGAGAACTTTAAGACAGAAATTAGAAAAATGCAGAAAACCTACCATACAAGCATCACAGTGCTAATATCCTGCTTTAATTATAAATAAACAGGTCTACCCTCCAGAGCCTACAAGAAATTCAGTCTTAAGGATCATCTGCTTTGAAACTTCCAAGAATGTATAAATGTGCAAATGTTTAGCCCTCACCCTTATAGTAAGTAAATGAAGATGCTGAATTGTGCATGATTCAACCTAATTATTACTTAGTGATCATGAACGGGGTTGGTAACATTAGGCACACCCAATTATACCAGTAGGTTATGTTTTAATTCACTGAATACTTTGTTGTTGTAAGCTTCTTTCACACACGTGTTATGACTATGTGCCCTGTGCAAAGACACAAGGTCGAAAATCTTGAATTCACTTTTTAGTTTTGCCGCTGAAGCACTGTGACTGTAGCCCTTGACTATCTATTTTACTTCTTCCATTTTAACATTTGCAAGATAATAGATTTCTTCTCACCTTGTTAAATTTTTTAAATGCAACAATTAATATGGCAAACTTAATACTTTGTAAAAAACTGATGATAATAAACACTTAACTTTGTTGAATACTTATTATGAGCCAATCATTGTAATAAATTCTACCTAAATCCTGTCATTCTTACCATGACCTTTGACAGATAACCACTTATGCCAGGTGGTTATAACCCTACAGGAGAGGCATTCAAATGTAGTTTGTGGGTAGTTTAATAAAGATACATTTACAAAGGTATAGGCAAACTTTGGAGAAACAATAAGAGATGATATAGTGAGCTTGTAAGACTAAAAGGAAGAGTTATTCAGTGTGAAGTGTGTGGAGGAGGGCACAGGTAACAGAATTCATAAAGCAGTCTTAGGGCGCTGGCTGCATGGCAGGAGCTGTGGCCTAGGAAGTAGGGAACCCAGGGCATCATCAGCTCAGAGCCTCTTCCTGCACCTCCTGCTAATGCTTCCCATCAGCCAAACCCAACCAGAAGCCAAAGAACAAAGGATCCTACTGTTCAGTCCAAACATCTCAACACACAGAGCAGGTGGAGAAAGGAAGAGAGTGGATCTGACATCCACTGTTCCCATTTTATCCCAAACATCCAAAACTCATATAAATGAGGTAACCACTAAATACTTGTTAGTGAAAAAAAGAGGCAAATTAAAATATCAAAAGGTTTGGGTAAGCTTCACTGGGTCGCAAATATAGAAAGAGGCTTAGCCAGGCCCTGCTCTGAGGTTCAAGTCCATATTCATAACGAGTATGGTATTCTGCCCATTCCTCATTATCTTTACACTACCTCATTTATAAACATGCTGTTGGGTGTCCTGGGAGACAATGAGAATGATAGGAAATAATTAGCCTCCCCCAAGCAGCTTATAATCTTTCCAGCAGTTTTGTTATCTTATATTTCTGTCTCATTACTGTCAAATCTCCAATTCCCTTCTAGCATCAAAGTTCTATAAAAGCAGGTCTTAGGCCTCTTACAATTCCATCTAGCGGGTGAGCAGTGAAACCTTCCATCACATGGCATTTGCTCACCTGTTGGCAATACCTTGCCTCAGAGGGATGTTGTGAATATAAATAACACAGGTAACATGACGATATCTTTTGAAGAAACAAGCCAAGCCCTTAACCTCTATTTATTCAATGGAATAAGCCTTGGGTCTTACATTACGAATAGATTTCCTTGCAAGACCTGTTGGAGGATTCATTTATTCAACCAACCAATATGGATCATACAGTACACACCTGGAGCTATGCTAGGTAAGATTGAGAAAACGATTCTTACCAAAATCAACACCTGGCTTTCTACAGGAAGGAGTCAATAATTATCTAGAGGAAAGTTAAAAGTGTGCTAATTACTGAGAGAGGTCCTGGGCATCTATCTTGGAGTGCGGTCATGATCCTGCCCCTCAGTAGCACCCTCCCCTATTTCTCCCCAGATTGCTCTGAGCTTGACCACAGGGTAAAATCCTGTAATAAGCACAAGCTATCCCAACCACAATGTTGTTCCTCAAGATGATCAAGTACGCTGCTATTTTCCATCCCTCAGGAAGGGCCTCTGCTTTGAAATGCCAGCCCCATGTACAAGGGCCAGCCCCAAATAGATCAAATAGGAATTTATCCCTGCAGGTTTTTTCTCAGTTCTGTTTTTGAGCTTGGAGAGGCCACTCTTTCATGCCTGATCCTGACTGAAATAGCACATAGAAATCTTTCATCTTTTTCAGGGACAAGGCAAGCAAGCTGGCACAGCTACTCCCTTTCACGCTGTGCAAGCATTAGCTTTGCATTTTTAAAAACTATTGTACAATGTGTCATGCGGTGAGGTTTGCCAAAGGGAGGGAAAGGAAAAAAGAATAGCAGAGCAGATTTCCTAAATGCAAGTTTAAAAGATTTTGGAAAACCATCAACCTGGATCAAATTTCTATACTAATTTGACAGTTTCCCACTAATGGCAAGAATGTACAATAAAACCATGAGTTAGCCTCATTACAATTATATTCTAAAGAATAACCTATTTTCTTAATAATTCTAACACATGGAAAAATTCGCTTCATTGAAAACTTCATAATGCTTATTTCATCCAAGAGCGCCAGGTAAAAATCACTATTTTAACTATCTCCCAAATGTTTACTTAGGTACCCACACCTGTGCTTTCTGTTGCCAACAAAAGCTCTGCATGTGCAAAAGTCTTGCTGCATGAGATGCATTTACATACATGATGTAACAAAACAGAAAAGAAACGATCATGGACATTACTGGGAGAAACTCACATCCCTCTCCTCACCAAATCAATCTGTAACTTGCTAAGAGCTCTGCTATTTCCTAGCAACGAGTAAACATTGGGCTATATCCAGTGCCCAAGATTTGTAACCATGTTAATGTGCGAGTACTCAACTTAATTAAAGATTAGACTTTTAAATTGTATTTTTAGTGCACAACAGTACTGCTAAATTATGATGATCAGCGGCTAAGTGTGCCTATGTCTGCAGAACTCAGGGAATGAAAATGAATCATTTATTTCCATCTTGATATGATTGCTCTTCTCTGAGGCACTATTCTCCAAGTTCACAGGCCTTGGAGTTCATTGGAATTCTATGGTTAAAACACAGCTTGGAGACCTCATTTATGAAAATTCCTTTAAACCTTTCACCACTTTGACAAATCCAGTCCAAGTTCACTGAGCCAATTCAAAAGTAGCTCTCAGCCTTTTTATAGGTTTTCAATTACACCAACACAGCACACCAGAGCCGTCATGTTGGAAGAAGTATATTACAGTTACAGAGAGGCGCAAGTTCTTTTCTAAGAGACTCAAAAATAAAAGCAGCACTCACAAAACTGGAGCCAAGAGATGCAAAGCTTTGTCTCTCTTGTACCGTCCTTGACTTACTAAAGAAGAGACCTACGAACTACGTCTGCATGGCTAGTGTTTAGTTACCGCCTCTGTGATGTATGCTATGATTTTTCTAGCTTTTTAGACTTTGCAAAGATATTGGCAAGCTACCTTTCCCTGAACCTATTCCAAATAGTTTTTGGAGGAATTGTTCAAAACATTTCCTAGACTTCATTCATCATCCTCCTGCATAGTGTGTGACTGCAGGGTTTTCTTCTCCCTTCATGCAGTCTGAGAAACACAAACCCAAGCAGGTCAATGAGCTTTTCAGGTTGAAACTGGCCATCAATGGTGAAATGGAGGTTAGGCTTAATTCCATTTTCTATTTCAATGTGCTCTTTAAGTGGTCCTGAGACAAGAATCCCTTCTAAATATGTTTATATGACTGAACAGATCAGATGCTCATATTTTCTTCCATTTTCAAATTTTGAATCCATTTGAATATGTGGTTAGCATGGTTTTATGGGAGTACCAATCTCTGAGACTTGGTTGTATGAAGTATTTTAAATGACACTTATCATTAGGGGTAAAACAGACAAGCAAGCATGTGCACATTAGTTGGTTGGAAGTACTTGCAAAATTTAAACACTGTATATGCAAAGGCAAATTGACAGGATGTAAATCTCCTCCTATTCCCAGGGAGCGGGTGGGCAGTGGTGATCTAAAACCACTGGGAATGGAGAGAAAATTCATCATGATGATTCCAGCAGCTCCCTAGTGCAGGCTACTCCTTCCTTCTACATTTAACATTCTAGGTGTCAGCTGGCCTTTTAAGTAATCTCAGTAGAAGGCTTGTTCAGGAGATGCATTTTGTTTTGGCATTTGGTCTATCTTCTTTTATTGTCATCCTGTTAAATAAGACCATTATGATTTAACCTAATAGATTGCAGATAAATTTCTCTAGTATTCAATATTAGAAGAGGTGAAACCTAAAGCTAAACAATACCCACAGAGGCTCAGAACAATTCTAGGCCAGGACATTCCTTTTGAAGGCAGAGGCCCCCTTTTCCATTCAGTCTGACTCAAGTGCAGTTCTGTGGCAGATGGACAGCATCAGGGATTGGAAGGTGGGTGCCAGGGCTGGCCAGGTGAGCCTACACATGCCAATCTCTTTAGAAGCTGGGGTTAGTAGTGAATCCTCCCTCATTTATCAATGCATTTCTCCAATTCTCTAAATTCCAAAAGAGGGCCTAACTGAACACTGAACTCTTCAATGACCATAGAAAGATGACTTTTGCATTCCCTACCCTTAAGATCCAGGTTCAAGAGCACAGACAGCCATATACAACACCTCCTGCATAGACAAGAGTGGAAGTGCAAGCTAAGAACTTAGGAGACAAATACCAAGGTCCCCAAGTTCACCTCTGGGGCTCCCAGGTCCTCCTTGGAGCCCAAGCCTGCCATCCACCACTATGGGAGCCACCAGCCTAAAGTGGTTACTGAACATCACAAGTGTGGCTAGTCTGAGTTAAGAATAAAGTCTAGCCCAAATTTCAAAGAGTTTGAAAAAAGAATGCAAAGAAGATGGTAAATGATATTTCATATGGATTACATGGGAAAATGCTATTTTTGGGGTATATTGGGTTAGGTAAAATACATTATTACAATTTCACCCATTTTCTTTTACTTTTCTTTAGGTGCCTACTAGAAAATTTGAAATAATCTATAATGGCCATGAAAGTGGCTCGCTTTCATGGACACTATTATTGCTATCAGCCAGTTCTAGTCTAAGCAGTCACAAGACAACACTTCCAGAGGACACCTGGGAGGCTGCCTCGGGACCGGTGGGTGAGTGGGGAGAAGCGACAAGAATGGGACAAGAGACAACGCCTAAGGGAGCCTAGCATGAGCTGCAAGGAGAGAACAGCGGTTGGCAATGTGCTTGCTCCCTGGAGAATGCTTTCCTGCTGGATTCATTTGCAGCAGAAACACCCCAACATAAAGGCCCGAAAGAACACTGACCATAATCACATCACAAATAACTTGGAAGCAGCCTGAGGGTTACAGCAAGCCGTGCTCTGCCTGAGGCCAGACTACCTACGTAGTTTGTCCTGTCTTAACCCCACCTGCGGCCAGTCATTTGGTCACTCTGCCTTCTCATCTGCAAATGCGGGGACTAAGATGAACTGCTCTGCTGGTGTGTCCCCCTTACTCTGTCAGCTAAGTTTCTGGAACCCTGAAGAGCTCTGAATACTCCGAGGAAGGGAGGAAAGGGAGAGAGAAGTAGACAGTTTGTCACTAGAACATTGAAGCTGCAAAAGAACAGAAGCCCACACAGAAAAAACCCTTTATATTTCCTTTTTCATAAAACTTATCACACTTTATTTGAATTATTTTTTAGCTCCCGTGCTAAATATAAGCTAGACAGAAGTGCCACAAGCTCAGGAACCACAGCCGTGTGCTCACCACTGTGACCACAGATCCGAGTATGGAGCCCAGACACAGCAGGTCCCAAATACATGTCTCTGGACAGGTTCCAGTAGAGGCTTTGCAGTCAGTTTTGTTCCTGAGAATCTATTTGTTGAGTTAAGTTCCCAGATGTGTAGATGAGGAATGGTCAAGCTCTAGTGCTGGACTGCTCTGATGACGTTATCTGCATGTGAAGAGTTGTGGCAGGTGAGGGAGGACAGTGAGCTGGAAACCTTCCAGGAGGCTCCTTTGGCAGAAGCAGGCCCATGCTGACTTCAAACAAGGACGCTGATGGCTGAGGGAAGTCTGGACTGATGTAGGCTCAGAATTTCACTGGCACAGGTCTCATACCCACGGCACAAAGAACGAGCACGGAGGCAGCGTGAAGTGGCAGTGATGCAGATCTGGGTCCTGTGTTTGATTCCACTCTCACCGCTGGGCAGCTGGGATACTGGGTTCCTTCTCTGAACCACATTCTCCACAGCTTAAAACAGGGCTCATAATGTATGTCTTAGAGGGTTGGTTAGCTATAATGCACTTTTCATAAAGACTGGCACATGGTAAACACTCAATAAATGGTTACATGTGATATATGGTGAACACTCAAAATGGCTATATTTCTTCTGGATTGTAGTTTTGTTTTTTTGAATCCTCACCAGAGGACATTTTTTTTTCATTGGGTTTAGAGTCAGGGGAAGGGAGGGAGGGAAGGAGAGACAGAGATAGACGTACAGATAGAAGTAGATAGAGAGAGAAAGAGAGAGAGTCACACACATCGATCAGCTGTCTTCTCAGCATGAGCCCTGACTGGGGAATCGAACCCATGACCAGGTATGTGCCCTGATGGGGAATCTAACCTGCCACCTTTTGGTCTATGGGACAGTGCTCCAACGTACTGAACCATACCAGCCAGGGCTGTTGTATTGTATTAACAGTTTTTTTAAAAAGTTTCTAACCTGGAGTCTATGGAGCCCAGGAAATCCACAAATGGGCTTCTACAAATCCTGGAAATACCCTGAACACATACAACATGGTGTGTATGTGCATGTGCATGTACATGAGTGTGTGCAGGTGTGTGTGCAGGTGCATGTGCATGCATATATACACTCTTTTTTCCTCTAAGGAAAGAATCCAGAGCCTTCATCAGAACCTCAAAAGACTCTCAGACTGAAACCAGTTAAACAGCACTGAGCTCCTGTGCCTTCCAAAGTATTTAGCTCACTTTGTGCATCTACAGAGTAACTTTCTGCATCATCCTCAGAACTAAACCTTTCCTGTGACTATTCAAGAGGCCCACATTTTATACACTGCAGTACAACCTCTGTAAAAGGCCTGTATTATCTTGCAACAACAAAACCAAAGGAACAAAGGAATATGACTGGAATTTCTAAAGTAGAAATTCACCTTAATTTCAATGATAGTACTGCAGTTCTTACCTCTTAAAATACATCTTTTTCATAGTCTTTTCACATAGTCGATGGCCAACGGAGGTAGCTGGAATGTTTTATTCTTAGGAGGTAGTCACTTCATTTTAGAACGACAAAAAGGAAATCATAATGGATGAATTGGAAGAGCCCAGTCAAAGACTGGTTCTACTCCTCAACAACCCAGACAAGTGTCCAGAGGCTTGACAATCTCTGGCAAGGGGAAGCTTGGTGGCAAGCCAGCTACTTCAACTTTTTAAATCCATAGTCTCCTCATATGGAGAAAAAGAATGATATGAGAATTCCTCTTTCTTGTGAGAATTAAATAAGAAAACAATTGTAAGGCATCTGGTGAGCACCAAACACAGAGTAAGCACTTCATAAATATTATTAAATATCTTCCTTAAGGTAGGGAGAAAAATTATTCCTCATCTGATTTCTGAGCCACAGATTCTAGTCCTGAGATTGACTTTGGGCCACTAGCACTTTTCAGTTTCTTCCCTAAGGTATCTCTTAGAGATCATGAAGGAAAGGAGCACACAGCAGTTGGGAACGCTGTCAAAAGTGCCTGAGAAGCAGCTTCAAAGAGAACCGATCACCGTGTCCAACACTGAGATGCAAGTATGAGAATCAAGTTAAAAGAAACAGAATAAACCTAAAAAACACCTTAAAATATAAAGATTAATGACTCAGTACATGTTTTCATTCATTCATTTAAGAATTATTGAGCATATACGATGTGAAAGGCAAAGGCACACACAAAGAAGAGAGAACAGAGCAGCGGGAGAGCCAGGCAAGTACAGCCACCACTGTGCCCGAGGGTAGAGCCTGATGCAGGGGCTGGGCAGGATGGCGCGTTCTGCACAGGCTTCTTGAAAGATAACATGGGCTGAGTTTGGAAGGAGGAATAGATGTTCGCTGGGCCAAAAAATGAGAAACAGTCCTGGCTGGGTGGCTCTGGTGGTTGGAATGACATCCTGTACACCAAAAGGTTGTAGGTTCGATTTCTGGTCAGAGCACTTGCCTAGGTTGCATATTCAGTCCATGGTGGGTCAGGGCACATATGGGAGGCAATCAATCAATATTTCTCCCACACCAACTATATATATACATCCTCCTCCATCCCTCTTCCTCGCTCTCTAAAATCTATACACATATCCTTGGGTGAGGATTTATAACTAAATAAATGTGTAAATAAGTGAATTAATTAATTAATTAATTAATTAAAAAATTAGAAACAATATTCCACAGAGACCATAACACATGCAAAAGCATGAAAATGCAACAGTGAGTGGAGTGTTTGGGCATCCTGATGATCTAATATAGGTTGGCAGAGCACGGAGATTATACGGGCAGCTAGAAGAAGTCCTTGCTGAACAACACCCTCACTCATCGCCATCAGCTGAGTCCACAGAAGGAGACAGGGCACGCACCATGGGGATCCTCGGAATTCGTGGTCAGCAGCCTGGGCATCCCTTCCCACTGCCCTCCCCTCCACCAGCCCAGGGTTTTGAGGTTTTGAATGATTCTCTCTATCTATGAGGTTCCCTCTATTGAGTCCTACCTATGAGGTTTCGAATGGAACATTTATTACCACACAGTTACAATTTTTTTCTTGTGATGAGAACTTTTAAGATCTACTTTCTTAGCAACTTTCAAATATGTGGCACAGTACTATTAGCTACAGTCGCCACGCTGTACCTCGAATCCCTATGACTTATTTATTCCTAACTGGAAGTGTGTGCCTTTTGACCACGGATGAAGATTCAAGGTCACCTACCTGTTCTTTGAAAAGAACACTCAGGCAGTGGTGAGGAGGATGGCTTGGAAGTGGAATGTCTGGAGGCAGCATTTACAAATGACTTGTAAAGAGGGAGACAGGGAAGGTCTGAACTAAAGGAGAAAAAGAGTAAGGCTGTGAGGTGCAGCAGAAGGCCCCAATCAATCTGCAGATTGATTAGTGGAGGAGGAAAGGGAGGAGGTGAGATGAGGCTCATTCCCAGGTTTATCGCCTGGTGGCTTAGTGAGAGGATGCTGCATCCTCCAGGGAAAACAGATGGAATAGTAGATATCTGCTGTTTCTGCTTGCACAGCAGCCACTCTCTCTTTTCAATATTCCCTTTTCAAAAACCACCCCTTCCCTGCACACAGGTCATTTGGTTTAAGAGGGTTGTTGACCACACTTCCATGTACCTCCCCCCATCTCCTCACACAGACCGCCCTCCCATTCCCAAAGGCTCCAAACTTCTGGCCATGAGAACTGGCTCAGGCATGGGTGCAGGATCAGAGTGGACTGATTAAAGTTAATCCTGAATTATTTCCTTTTTCTGCAGGGTTTAAGTCTGAAGCTGCTGACGACCATTTTACCACTGAAGTGGAAAACCAGAAGTGGATCCTTCCCGAACTTTTCCAATACAGGAGTCAGGATGTGGCCCTTCCTACCTGAGCAAGTATGGCCTGGGTTTCTGTGACTTGTTGCCAAGAGTTCTGACATATACAACAAGTAAAGAAAATTGTATTTCAAAAAAGGAAAAAAGCCTACTTTTGTGAGTGGTGGATTATAAAAACATATATTACTGTGGTAATAGTTCCTTAAAACATTTAAATCTATCCAAGGCATTTAGGGACTTTGTAGCAAATTCTAAAGTAAATAATGACAAGCCAAGACAGATTGCCTTAGAAAATGTCAGTGCACCAAGAATGGCACATTAACTCATTCAGTTAATATTTATTATCTTCAGGGTTCTTAGACTTGTTCAACAGAAATTATAAAACTCCATGCTCGGGTTTGAGCTGGTCCATCCAAGGTCCTTCCATAAAGAGCAGCTGTGGATGCTGCTCAGACTAATTGTATGTGTTAGCGAGGCCAGGTGTTTCTGTCTGGCCCAACAGCTGTACTTGATGTTAAGGACCACTTGAATTTCAGACTGGCCATCTATAAAACAAGGCTGGTGAAGCAGCACCTCAACTCAGTCCTTAGGTGAAAAAGCAGAACATGTTTTGAATTTCTCTCCCCTTTGGTAAAATATCTACTGACCTTTGTGGAGAAGCCTGGAGGACACATTGTGCTGGGCCTTCTTTTCTTTGTTTACTCTCCCTCCATGAGACAAACTTAACACTACCATGGGTCTAACCTTTATTAATGCAACTATACCTCTATATAAATATGCTTAAATTGTTGCCTCCTGCCCTATCTGCTTCCCAGCAGCTAAGCCAAAATAAATCTTCAGGTGTCCATCTCTGGTGGGCATTTGTTGGCTCTGCCATTGTGTGTGCAAACACAGTGCTCCTGTGTCCTTTGAGGAAGCACCTACCTGCTCTCCGTGGTGTGCTGTCTTGGTGGTGCTGTCAATCAACGCTTCTGGCTCAGCAGTGTGCGTGCCACTCAAATTATGCCAAAAGTGTTCAAACTAGCCAAAAGTGTTCTATTTCCTGGTATTCTAAAGCCAAGGGCAGAACACTCTAAGGGCAGACCTCCAGCTGTGCCTCAGGAAAAGGAACATCAGTTCCAAATCCCCAGACACCCAGAGTAGTTCCGTTTCCATACTGAGAATGGTTCTCCTGACTTCCTTTGACTCTTAGGATATCCTCCACGTACCATTTTACTTCTGTTGCTTTATGACTACAGGAATTTAACTGTACAATCCACTGTGACTTAAACACTAAGCAATAGCCAACATTCATAGTATACTCTGCAGCTTATAAAGTACTTTCATATTCAATTTGTCTCTTTTAATCAACCTTTCTGGAGCTGATTTTTTCTCCTACCCCCAAATAAATCACTTACTGATTTCTCCATTTCTTACAACAGCACAATCATTCTTTCAGTCCTGTAAGCTTTTTTAAATCTCAGAATAATTTTGACTCCAGGCTTTCACTAACCCCCTATAATCAGTCACCTAATCCTAAACATGGGATCTCCCATCCCTCCCACTCTCTCTGCCTCCAGCTTTGCCGGAGCCTTCCTCACCTTAACAATGGTCTGCTGACTCTGCCACCAGTCTACTGTCTCTGGACCAATGGTACAATGGTACCACTAGCAGAAGGATGTGGAAAAAACTTTATTATCAGTGTGCTACTCCTCTTTTACCCATTATTCACAGAACAAAGATACAGGACAATGAGGTATAGGTCAACTCCCTAACCTCAATTCTGGGCTATCCGCAAGCAGGCTCCGCCTACCTCTCCTATCTCACAGCACACTGTTCCTCAGCAGAAAACATTTGCTAGAAAAAGTGCTCTCAAACATGTAGTAGATAGAAAAAAAAGGCTACGATTTTTTTTCGGCTCCCTCTCATCATAAGTGGGGTCTTTGAATGCCCCTTGAATCTTAGATAAGCTTATAATTTGATTTGGTGAATGGGAGAGTAGCAAATGCAGTAGAAACAGAGGCTTAAAAATCACATTTGAATTGGGGTTTGCTCTGTGGCTGCTCTTGGAACACTGCTTGATGGCCGTGTAAAGAAGCTGAGGCTAGGAGGCTAGAGAATGGGAGGCACGTGTCCCAGTCACCTGTTAACCTGACCGACACCCAGAAACCACCAGGCACAAGCAAGTCCATTCTAGATCATCCTGCCACCAAGTGACCCCACCAGCTGACTGACTGAAGATGCCTGAGGAAATCTAACCAAGACCAGCAGAAGAACCACCCAGCTGAAGCCAGCCCGTGTTGCTGACCACAGAATAGAGCCTGTAGTAGTTATTTTAAGCAACAACTTTTGGGGTGATTTGTTATGCAGCAAAGGATAACTGATAAAACATCTAAGCTGATTTGGTCACTTTTTCCTAGGAATTCCTTTCAGTTACTATTTAGTGTCCTGGGCACACAATCGCAACATATCTTCTTTCATGTTTTGTACCATTATTTAATTTTTAATGCATGCCATTTCCCCCTCATAGGTTTCTTGGGAGGAGACTGCACTTTGTTTTTATATCTCACCTATGCACAAAGTACGTTCACAATGACTACATAAGGATCGATTCATATTTTTCCAGGGCCCAGTCGTCAATAACATTCATCATTTCAATGCATATTTTGATCACTAATTTTAAAAGCTTAAAAAAAGCTTTAAAAAAGCTTAAAAGTTGTTTTATGGTTTGCAAGATGCAAACCATAAAACATAAATCAAATTATCTAACCTATAAACTGCAAAGTCATGCACACCATATATCATATTAGGAATCATTTTGTTGATTCATTTTCAGACAATTACTTTTTGCAAGGGAACCTGCATACCAATAAGAAGGGGGCACAAAGAAACAACTATATAAAGGTAACAGTTTTCACAGAAGCAACTGTTTGATTTTCACCAGGATATTATTTTTCTCCCAAGACACACATTTCTCCTATGTGGTTTGCAACCCTAACCTGACAAACTGCCAAAAACAAGGCTTCTATTCCTAGAATGTCACTGACTCTCCCCTTGCTGTTCAATTAGATTTTGCATTTAATAGAGAAATTCCCTTGTGTTTTTTATAATGGTGCACCTGCTCCTTGGGAGATTTCCTCCTTTGACAAGAAATGCTTTAAATCTAGCAAGAAAAAAAAAACAGCTCCAGGCTTTCTCTGATACCATCAAAGATATTTGTTTGTATTAGATGTTTGTGTGGGTTTCCCTCCTCTTAAGAGCAGTAAAGTACTACTATGATTCCTTCCAAAACAACAGCACACACAAAGTTTCTTGGCCTCTGTTCTGCATTTCCACTGTACACCTGCACCAGAACAACTGCCTGGAATTAGCTAAGCGGCAACATGGTAGACAGAGAAACTCATTTGCATTACTCACCACCTTTTGGGTGTCAGCACATGGTAAATGTCAAAACAAATGCATCATCATTTCAAAACTACTGTCTTGTAACCTCTCATCATGAAATGCTTGCTATGGAGAAAATAAAGTTGATATTCAAAATTGTTTCCTTTTTAATATTTTATTTCTGAGATATACAAATATTCTTAAGAGAAGCGCCATTTTTTTCTTTCCGATTCTAAACTTGAGAACTCTAACATGTTTGGTTTAGAGTAATCTTTGGTTAATATGGCATTCCAGAGAGACTTCTGTGAATGGTACCAAAATGTCACATCTTTTTCAAATAGTTTGAAGGAGGATACCTTTAAGGTGTTTCCCTGCACTCTAGCCATGCTGCATGTAATTTAAGACTGAGATGCATCAGAAATACCCAATAGACCTTCACTCCCAGATGTGAACACATTAGCATACTGCTTTCCTACACCTTGTTCTCTTTGACTTTTAAAATTTCAGTATTTACAAATGAAATACAGATTTCAACCCATTCCCAACTGGGATGTCTGCTTCACAATGAGAGAAATAGGTTTCTGCCTTCCTGCATATTCGGCAAGGAAAGTGGTGCTTGGAAATTACTATTTAGAGTGACACCTTGGAGAATTGACAGACTCTGCACACATGTAATCCTCATAAACCTCCCTAGACAGCCCTTATTTCATTTTGCAAACTGCACCCTGGCCGGGCTCCACAGCACGTGGTGTGTGGTGAGACTGTCCTGCAGTGGTTCTCCCTTCCTCCGGGCTCTTTGATGGACACTTGTCAGTAACAGCCAGGAGGAGTGGGGCCCAGCTAACCAGCAACTGAAAAATGGACACGACAGTAAGCTCCTTCAATTAACTTTCCCAAAGAAAGCACTGTCCCACAGGAAAAAGCGTTTCCCCCTCTCCTAGCGGTCCATTGAAAATGAGCAACAATGCTGTTGCCTTTTTGTTTCCTAAAGACTTTCTTCTCTGCAAGCAGTAGCGTGTTCCTCAAAGAATGCTAGTATTTCCTGTGGAAACTGTATGGCTGCCAGTAATGGCTCATAATTTTCCCTCTTTTCTTTTCATAAAAATGAAATAAATAAAACATGTCATTTGACAATAGCCAAAGTGGCGGTTCATCTCACTTACCACCTGCTGATGAAAGTCACCACAAGGAAGGGCCAAGAGAGAAATGCGCCCCGCTGAAATTGACACGGACCTGCCTCGGACGCAGGACAGCGGCGGAGAAAGGCGGTGGGAGCCCTGGCTGGACGGGGCAGACAGGACCCGCGGTGCTGAAGGGCGAGGGGCTACCGGTGGGCGGCAGCAACAACCCCAGGTGTGTCCTCTACGGCGTCTATTATTATTGTAGGTTCCGTTGTTATTACTATTACTTCACCCTTCGTTATCTCAGCTCTCGGGAGCCACGGCACTGCCCATCCCTGCCTCCTACATGGTCCGAGGTGGCAGCAAAAATAATGAGCACGGGAAACGGGCAAATTAAAAGAACAACCTTTTGGAAACCAAGGTGGGGTTATTTCCCCCTTCCCCTGAGTAAAGCAGCCGCCACCGCCGTCACTATAGAGACCTTCCCCCAAACCCTTTCTGCAGAGTCTCCGCTGCTACCCAAGCAGCCCGGAATCGCGGCACAAAGGGGGCCTGTGGGTTGGGGGAGCAAGGGCGACACCCGCCGGAGTCGCCCGCTGCAAACTTGGAGAGGCTCGGCCTCCCACCGCCGCCCCAGCCTCCCTGCAGCGCCCGCCCTGGACCTGGACTCACCCGGGGCGCCCCGCGCGCCGGCGGATCCCGAGCGCGGACAGACTGACGGACGGCTGCAGCGGGAGCAGGAACAGCCGCAGCTGGAGCAGGCGGGCGTTGGGGGCGCTGCCGCGGCCCCGCTACGTCACAATGCGGCCGGCCGCCGGCGCCGCTCCCCTGTCCCCCCGAAAGGCGAGTGCCGGAGGGGACAGCCCCGGGGCTGCCGGGCTGGAGCCGGCTTGGAGGGACGCTGAGCGCACCGCCCGGGACGGGGGCGCGGCCGCCACTGCACAAGCTGCTGGAACCGCGGCGCCCTCCGGCTGCCTAGCGCCCGGCGCCGCCCCCCGGCCAGCGAGCCCCGCTCCGCCTGACTGACAGCGCCCCTCCCGCCCTCCGCGTGGCGCCCCCGGCCCGGCCCACGCCCCTCCCTCGCCCCTGCCTTACCGCGACCGCAGCCAGCCCGCCCGTGACTGTCCACGAACCTGCTCTTTCTTCACCTACCTCCCGTTTATCGCTGCCGCCTTTGCTTTTCATCTGGGTCTCCCCTTCCATCCTACTTCCCCCCTCTCCGCTCCCCTCGCTCTCCGGCTCCCACTCTCTCCACTTCGCAGCCTCTCCCCCCTGGAAATGAAATCTCCCCTCACCGCGATCCGTGCGCCAACAGCTGCCACCTCATTCGTCCTCAGATCATTCCAGGTTCCAGCCGAAACTGGGCAAAGAGACTGGGAACGAGGGGAAACTGAGCATGGGCATGGTCCTGGGAAACTGCTGTACTTCGAAGCTTCTGGCAGAGTATTTTGCGTTGGCATGGAGTCTTCAGTCCCCAATCCTGCCCCCCGCCACCCCCGCCACCAGCCGCTCTCCCACCCTCGAGGACTTCGCTAGGGAGTGAATGGCAAGGGGCTTGTGCTCGGATGGTTTTGTGCTCAAGTGTGGGCGGTGGATGGAGAAGCCTTTGGTCTGAAATAATGGCTTTTTAATTCAACAACGCTTAAAACACCACTTTATTAACTTTACTTTTGGCGTCTTTCTTAATTAGGGCGGGGAGAGTCGGGGGGCGGGGCGCTGGATGAGGCGATGCCAAGCCAGCAGTGATGACTGTCTCTTTCCTTACTTATTTCCGAAATGAGTTTACGGAGAGTGGAAGCATTTATGGTAATATTGGCTCACGACCATCTCGATTTTGCCCGTTGGAAAGCTTTAAATTGTTTTTAAGAAATCTCTTTCCCAGGAGAGATGACTCGGGGAAGTACACTCAGAAAAGCCATTGAGGGCGACATCGTTGCTCCAGGATGTGGATGCTTGCCTCACGTTGCCCCAGAGAAAAGTGTGAGGAAGCCAGTTCTGGTCCTTCTGTTCAGAGGCATCCTCCTTCCCTTGCCAGTTTCAGAGGAGAAAAGTGGCGCGGTGACTCTGGGAAACTCAACACTATCTGGGTTGGTAAAGATGGGATGTCTATTGTGTATGAGCCTGTCATTGAAAACATGTTACCAACAAAAAAGGAAGGACCTGGTTGTGTAAAGTCTGTGGAGTTCCCCGGATGAGTAGACTCATATTGCACGCAGTGCCTGTGGAGTCCAATGGCTGCTCTGTCGGTATTTCAGGAAAGAGGCCCTTGTACTAGGGAGGGCACGGGGAGGGGGCGGGCATCCTTGCCTTGGACCTATTTGGACAAGATAATAGTGAGCCAATGTTACCTATAATCACTGAAATTAGGACTACCTTGAAGGCCAGAAGAAGAATGCACATGCTTTTAATTCCACTTCCTATTGATAAACTGATTTTCTCTCTCTCTGCTTTTTAACATAAACAACCAAGAGAATGTTCTGCAGTGTTGTAATTTGTTTATTGTAAATTATTATATATAAGATTTTAAGTACATACATGGAAAGTAGCTTCACAATTTTAAAAATACACATTTTCCTCAGTAGAAAATATAAAATCAGATGACATCATATGGCACTAAAAATACTTGAAAATATTGGGTTTAATTTGTTCACATCTGGTTAAAATAAAAATGCTTTTTTTTTTTTTGCTTAGTATAAACTCTGAGAAAAGCACATCTTGCTTCCATCCAATAGATATGGATAGAATTGGTGTTCCCTTGGCATGTTGTATAGGCAACATACTTTCCTTGTCAACCTCTTAAATATTGTGACATCCTTCTTTTTAAAAATAAAATTTTAATTTATTGAAGAAGTAACTGATTGAAAAATTATAAATGGATATCTCCTTCCAAATGCCCTAAACTTCTATGAGCTCTAACAATGAGCCAGGTGTTAACTCAGTTTAAATGGTTCGATGAGAAGGGACCCAATTATGTTGCACATACAGAAAGTGGGTAGTTCCTAGAAAGAAAGCTTCTCTGTTTAGCATAGAGAAGCTTGCATAGAGGAATAGCATGCCATACAGTTAAAGAGCAATCTCTGAGATGTTTCGGATATTTTCGCAGTTTTTATAGTTCTTTTTGTTATGTTTTTTTCTGTTTTTAATGTGTTTTTGATTACATGTTTATCATTGTTTCTGTAATTATTTTTACACTGATTTAAATGTTTACATCCGCTCTCCTACAGAGACTGGAGTTTGCTTTTGCTTGGACTGGCTGTTGGTTTGCTTCAGCTGTGAAAACTCTTGCCAAATCATAAGCCACAATGGATATACTGAAGTGTGAAAGTAGTGAAGTACTTGGGTTGAAGCAGAGGTTCTAGATTTTGCAATTGGATGGCAAGAAAGCCAGCTTCCTGGGGTGAGGAGGGGACTGCTCTGCCTTGTCCTGGGACTTCTTACTACCAATCAGTCTCTGGTAAAGTTTTCTAATCAAGCAGCTGCCTTTATAGCCTAGTTAGTAACAATGGAATAGTTTAGCAGCCACAGCTGCTGGACCATTTATCCCCTTTTAGAAAACCCCTCACCCAAGCCTGCCACAACAGGAAGTATGCACCTGTTAGAACACTTACTCTATTTCTGCTTCACCTCTTATCTCCCACTATTCAAGTGTCAGTTCCCATCAAGATGCCAAGGGATTTCATAGTACTTATATTTAGATTTTCAACACTGAACACATTTTCAAACTCAAGAGTTAGCTACTGAAAATAATTAGTACAGCAGGGGATTTCATTGTACATCACCTGCCAGAGCTGCCATGTAATTGTCCATTCCATTGTTACTATTAAACATCTGCCTCTATCCTTCTCCCAGTTTCCATAATGTCTTTATTGTGCTATAAAAATTGGATAAACCTGCTATAACATTGCCAGTGATCAAACATCTTTTTTCCTATTCTTTAAGTGTAGATTTTGCTTAATGAAATATCCCACTCAATATTAAAGGCTCGAGTTGTTTATTCTCATTGAGGTTCTTTTGATTTCCAATTAGGAGCTATATAGTCCAGTTGGACCACACTATTCTTTTCTTCTGCAGTTGTTTGTCTGCTCGTGCAAATGTATGTAAGTAATGATAACATTTTTTTTTATCAAGAACGAGATTACACTTATGGTAAATGTGACTGTAGTGGTCAGGATAGGTTAGTTTATGTTGTGTTAACAAAGAACAACAACAATGCAAAACTTCCATAGATTAATAAAAACATCTTGCTCTCACTGCATAACAGTTCCAGGTCACCTGCAACTCTGCTTCATGTGTTTCTCACTTTAACATCCCAGTCTAATGGGGCAGCCACTAATGGCAATATTGTTGGTCACTCTATTCACTCTAGTCACAACAGAGAACTCTGGAGGGTCTTAGACCAGGAATTAAATGCTCCAGCTCAATAGTTATGCATGCCACTTCGGCTCTCAATTCATTAGCCAGAGGTAATCATGTGGGTCCACCAATCACAAGAGGACAAGGAAGTGCATGCTACAATATAGCCAGAATATTTGATAAATAATAGGCTGTGGGAGTATGAACATATTCAATGTTATCGTAGATCTTATAAAACAGAGAAAATTTTGAGTATTTTACATAAAAGCCATGAGCTTAAGTATGGAAATAGATGCTGAATAGAAGTATAAATTCTGTTGCAGTTTTACATTCTGAAATAAGCACAAAAACAAGAGTTAAAAAATGTGACTGACAAAGTTTGATTAGGAACCCAGTTTTTTAACATTTTTGAGTTTCACAAAGAAAGGAATGGTATAGAAATATGTGGTTTTATCCAGTTTTCCACCTGGCTAGAGGACATGCTCTCATGTTCTACCTCCTTTTCCACGTATACACTTTTCTTCAATGTTTTTCTTCACTTCTACTTATTGGTGCATCTGTGTGTCTTTGTGTGCCTGAGCTGCATGTGACGAGGAATTTAGCATTCTTCCTCACTTGCACTATTTTCTATGATCATCTCTTCATTTTCCAACGATTTTTCCCCTTCAATACTTGTTCTTTTCTCTGCCGTTGGGGCATGTTTTAGCCTTTTGCTTCCTCTTAGCACTTCTAGTAAAAGTAGAATTGGAGAGGGAGATGGAATTCAAGTCCAGCTATTTAGCTGCTTATAATATAGCAGCTTTAATAACAGATTTGGTATAGAAGAAATTTTATGGATTATTAATCAGATTTACTGAGATTATCCTGGGATTCCAATTAATGCTATCCTGTGCTTTACCTGTTCTTGCAGATTATTGGAAGTTTTGTTGTTGTTGTTTTAAATGAAAACAGGCCATGTGCAAACATACAGTTGGATGGCTAAATGTCTTGCCTTGTGTTCTGAAGCATCCTGGAGGAAAAATACAAAGAAACTATCCACAAGGGGCTGAGGGGTTTTTTTTTTTTTTAAATCACAGATTTGGGGCTGTGATCTTTTCCTCTGTGCTCCTTTTCCACAGGGAGTTTCCAGCAGACAGCACACTGTATCTGGGAAGCTACTGGAATTGAGGATAAACTCTTGATCAAACTCTATTCAGGTCGGCAATATATAAGTTTCTTAACTGATTTAACTACACTTAAACCCAGTAGCTGGTGTTTTTCAGATTAGCACTTACTTCTACCTGAGGTTGACTGGGGCTCACTCTTCACCTTCTCCCTGAGAGACTGTCTTAAGCATCATCCACAAACCTTCAGTTTTGATTTTAAAGTGATATTTCTGCAGCAAACTGAGCCCAATGGATTGGTCTGTTTTTCCTACGATTCCATCCACATTATCTTTAAATATGTCAATTTTTTTCCTGGATATTTTTTATGGAAAGCCTTTTCCCTCCCAGGGTAGCTTATTGACTTCCAAACTATGGATATTTGAATCAACTCCCCTTGGGTCATATCACATCTCCCTATCTGTCCACTGATGCCTCCAATCTGAATCAGGCTGCCATTGGCCGTAATGAAATCTGCCTGAGCCCTGTGCTCCCAGAAATCAGTGATAGCTGAGAAATACCTCAGGAAATGGCTTACTGCAAAGACTCACCTCCCCATAGTACTTTGCTAAAACTCAGGGTCCACTCTTTCTCACGACTTCGTTAAGATTCACACATGGCTCCTTTGTTTATCTCTGCCAGGGCCAAATGGATTTTTTTTCCCTTTTTGCCTGAATGTGCTGACAAGAGCAGGCACAGACCCTCCAACTTTCCATTCTTTGTCTCATGAATGAATAGCTGAGATTAGTACTGTTTGTCCCTCTGAAACTTTTGAGACACAGAGAAAAACATTTCCTGTTCAGCTAACTGACCTAGACTTCCGCTGATTGCAAAACAATCTCAACTGTAAGTCACCCCACCTGTAACTTGTCTATTCCTCCCCATAAAAGTCTAGTGCAAAGTCACCCAGTGGAAACACTGTGTCCAGGGTGCTCTTCTTATTGAAAGAGCCTGAATCAAATCAATCTTACCTATCTGGTTTTTGTCTTTGTTACATCCTTTTCCCCTTTGGATTCCAGTCTCTGTCTCTCTTTTTTCTTTAAATCTTAATTAATAGCTACCCTAGTCATTCATGTGAATTGATGTCATGGATATATCTGTTATTCAACCACAAAATGGTTATTTCTAAGCAAAATTTTACATCTAACACTTTTGTTGTAAGGGACTTACCTAATACTGTACAACAATAACTGAGTAGCGTTTAAAATCCTTCAAATTGTACAGCTTTATTATTCAATTTTTTCTTAGTTTTTTTTTGTTCTGTTAGTGAAATGAATAGCCCTCCTATTCAATTTAGGAATAAATGAAAATGCTATAGAGTTGCCAAATGGTCAGCATACATGCTTTCATCACATGATGTATACAGTAACTTACTTATTAAATACTTAACCAAATTCTCTCCTATACCATGGGATTAATATATTTTCCAAAGCTTTCAAGTTAGTAATTTGCCTGCTGAGTTACACTAGTTCCAACTTGGGCCAATAGGACAGATAAATAATTTCTAAGAGAGGGGCCCAGATGGGTGCTTTCAACAACTGGTATATTCTACAGCTTAAAGACTCTTAAGAGAGGGAAAAGGGGAGAGAGTGTGAGACCCTCCTAGGAAAGAGCCCTTTACTTTCCCTCCCAGAATGATTCCCTGATACAGGCCAATGTGCACAATATTAAACATTATCTGGGGCAGTCTGACCGTGACTGGAAATTGTCTTGTTGCTTTCCATTTGCTAGAGTAGAGAGAGAGAGACAGAGAGAGGGAGGAGGGGGGGGCGGGGGGAGGGAGAGAGAGAGAATTCATTTCAGACTGGAAAACTGTGGTTGGAAGGTCTTGTGAAATTCATCATCTGTAAGCATGGAGTGTTTGTAGGGGCAAGGACACATTTAGACACTAGACATTTCACACGGGTACATAAACACAGATTAAATCTCTAACTGGGGGTTTTAGTATCCGAAATGAATTTGATTAGACTGTTTGAAAAAGGAATGCATATCAGCTGAGTGTGGTTAAATGATTTGAAGAGGAATGCAGGTCAACTTCAGAACACCATGGTACGTTCACATGGTTCTGCCATAGTTGTAGAACTTGAGGCCTATGAAAAACACATTCCATTCAGTATTAATCTTTGACTATTGTATATTTAACTGCATCTATAGGCAACTACAAAATCTCCCTCCATCTGGATAATGATTTTATTGCAGCATATATCTGTGCTTTGAATATTACTGAGATATATATCTGCTTAGATACAGAGGCCTGTTGTCTTTACAAGTAATTCACCTTTAACTCACTTATTCTACCTTGAGACCAAATGCATGCAATTTTGAGATGATCCAATGCCCATGGCTATGAAATGCAATAAAGGGATTTAGAACCTGTGGGGATTAAAATTATAATGGACTAGTAACTGGCTTTATCTTTAAGCAACTTCTGGTGGGTTAACTTTTTCCCCTTGGATAAGCCACACAAAGACATTAGAATTGGTTACCTCTAAGGAGCAGAAGAAAGCTGTCAGTGAATGGAATGCATAAGTAATTATAATTACCACTATTCCAAATCAGAATAAATCATATTTCAAAACAGCTTTGGGGAAGAAAGACAAGATCTGAAAATTAAGTAAGGTTTTTAGTCTTCTTAGAGATGACTGTCTTGTGAATTTTACTTAACTTTCCCAAATCTATAGCTCCCAGTTTTCAGTTCCTCAACCTGAGGTCATATGGTCCTTTTTAGAAAACAAAAAGGGAAGAAAATCTAAATAGATACTGAACTGGATGAGAAAAGCTGATGGCTGATGAAAAAACATTACTTACAGGTCATAGGCAATGTTTTAAAGGTGGATTGTGGGAAAAATAGAAAAATATTAATTGTGGACAGACTAAGTACTTTTAAATTCAAAGTCCAAGGCAGCCCTGCAGGATAGAGGTTGAGGTCACTAAACTGGGAGTCAGACTCCTTGGGCTCACACTCTGGGTTCATGTCTTACCATCTCCAAAGTTATGTAATGTGCCCTGGCCTTAGTTCCCATAATTACAAAATAATATACTAGTAGCACTTATTTCGAAGAACTGTTCTGGCAATTAAACAAGTTAATGTTCTAAGAGAATTTAAAATAGAATGCATTAAGAGTATTAATAAGTATTTGCTGTATAAATGAACTCTAGAAAGCTGATGGCACCTGGGGAGTTTATTGGCAAGGTGAACCATGGAGCTGAGTTTTGAGTGCTGCCATGCTGGCTGTGAATATCTCTACTTCTCTACTTGTATCCTGGCATTAAACAGCCCTAAAATTCTTTGCTCCTTAAACCACAATAAAAACACATCTTGGATTCCTACATGCCATGTGTTTAGTTGTCCACGACCCTACTTTTATTATAATCACTTAGATTGTGCACAATGTTATTTGGAAAACCTTTCGGTTTATGTTTAAGTATTGTGATTGGTTCTCCGGCAGTTTAAGATTTTTAAAGATTTCGATCCTCTAATTTGATATTTAACTCTGGTTTGTAAACAGCATTTTACTTTCTTCCAAGACCTCCAGTGGTGATTTGATTAAGAACTCAGGAATAGATAAAAATATTTTTGAAAATGAAACATCTTTAGTGAGAGGAGTACCATCAGCATTTTAACTCTAGGGCTGTCAATGTGATTTTGATGTGCTTATACCATTAATCTGATATAAATTTAAAAAAACACAGTTCTTGGAAAATACCAAGTACTTTGTCATGCATTTATTTGGCAATATTTTGAGCACCTACTGCACACTGAATGCTGTGCTAGCACTAGTTTAGGATATTTGGGGTAGACAGAATAGACATACTAGACTGTCCTTATAGATAGTCAATAAACAAGTATATTTTAGAGTTGCAAGAAGCGTCGAGGTTGATAAACAGATTGCTGTGGAAAAATTACAGGGAATCTAATGTAACATTGGGTGGTCAGGTAAAACCTTTGAGGTTTGCAGAATGAGAAGCCACCCTTGTAAACAGAGAAGGGGAAGAATTACAGGCAGAAGATCCAGCTTGAACTGCTGAGTATCCATTCACCTACCACTCAGAAACCAAAAGTGTTCGGAGTAGTTCTCAAATAACTAAATGACTTAAGGAGAGTCATGTGCAATCTACCTCTTGGTTTGGTACCACATACATACAAAAACAGTCATCAACAACACCATTAACCATACATTAGGGAAACACGGGGGGGGGGGGGAATGTTGACATATTAAGTGCTTGCAAAGTATCTGTAAGGACAATATCACACATATTACTTACCCCTAAGAAGCAAGTCTTCAGAGAAACTTAAAGCGTCTACAGATCCTCCCTGGTGCGAGGATCAAGCAATGCTATTAGAAATACGTAGCCGAGGTGGAAAGGAGATTAATTGTTCCAAAACCTCAGGGAATTGAGATCAGAACACAAAATACATTTAAGAGAAAGTAAGGTAGCAGAAAATCATGAAGGTGATGAAAAAGTCTATGAGAGTCATAAAGAATCAGGCAGGCACATTCTAAAAATTTTGCTATTTAACATGAAATGTAACTTAAGAATTGTGACCTAGAAATTTGGAGAACTTCTCTTCAGCTCTAACTTTCCACATTCTTCTAAAATCTGTCGTGACCTTGGCAATGGCTTTTAGCAGCTAGATTGACTAGGGGAAAAGAATGTGGAATCTTCATACAGATGTGAGGAAACAGGAATTTTTGAAAAAATTCTATTGTTCATAGCATCCTGAACTACTCAGGACTACATGCATTATATAAAAGCAGAACAAGGCCACAACCAATAATTTAAGTGTAGCCTACAGGGTCCCTCTAGGGCTTCACTGGTTCAATACAGCAACCACTAGCAGAGGCAGTTATTGAGCAGCTGAACTGTGGCTGGTACAAATTGAGACGTGCTTTAAGTGTAATAGACACACCTGATTTTAAAGTCTGAGTGCATAAAAAAGTGTAAAAATACAATTAATAATTGTATAACTTTTGTATAGACTAGATTAAATAAAATATTGAAAATTAACTTCACCTGTAATTTTTTTTTTCATCCAGCTACCTCAAAACTTAAAATCTCACATTTCACTGGCATTGGATTTCTATTGGACAGCTCTGTTCTAGGATGTGTGAAAAATCACCTCCATCATACATGCCCCCTAAACATCTATTCTAAACCATTCTGTCAAAATGAACGGCAGTGATGTCAGGGAAAACAGGTGGCTAACCAGCCAGGTTTAGGAGGGCGATAACAGATGAATATGACAGTTACATAGTACTGGAAAAATTGATGACTGTTAGAAGACTCATCGACATGTGTTGGAAGGAAATTACTGATGTACTCTGTAGTTGAAGGGAAATTGGATGGATGAATAAAGGAAGAAGGAAGGAAGGACTTCTTTATCCTGTGCCCAGTGACTGAGGGGTTGCGAAATATTTTGTCCTTCAAATTGTTTGTGCTTTTGTAAACTGGAAAGCACTCATGATTCTCCAAACCTATACCCAACCTCCTTCTCCCTTCCTCCAAAACAACAACAAGACAAGCAGAAAATAAAGCCTTTACAACCTGGGGTTAAGGCATCCAGTGTGTATTCTGCAAACTGTACGACAATAGCCCCACTTCACGTAGACCATGCAACAGATGTATGACGCTTAGCTTGAGCTGAGGATAGACAAAACACTATTGTATCTTCATACTTGGCTGGAACAAAACTCTTTTCCCTTGAAAAGTTCTATGTAAACGTATATGCCCTTAGCAAACTAGCTAATAATATGTCAGGCTTCAAAGTGACCATGCTGCACACTTACTGTTTTACTAATCCTCTGGCTTCCCCTGTCGTTACATGGTTACAGAAAAGTCCATTTTGGAATAGTTTGCCCTTGGCTTTAACACTTGGCAGAAGAGTTCCCTGTCCTCTGTTCTTCCTTGTGTTAGTTCTAAAGCTGTTTGTCATCCCTAGTATCCGGAACACCTGCTTTTTTTAAAGGACTGCTGGCTCAGGAAAAAGAACATAACTTATTTTTATGCAATAACTCGCCAGCTCAAGACTTTTAAAAACCCTGTCTGAAATGGTGCATTTTCTTTCCCTTTAATCAAATAAGGTATTTTACAAATCAGAATTTTTTTTATTTTACCAATTTCCTTTTGAGATAAATCATTGAAAAGCAAGTGGCAGGACGGGTGGGCAAACCAGAGAAAGAGCATTCTGCTTATAACAGGATACACAGGGGAAGGAAACACAGGCAGCCATGTCTTCCAATCCAGTGAGAGAGTGTTAAAAGAACTTCAAAGAAACCTAAGGAGGGACAACTTTTAAGAATTTAGGAAGATCAAGAAGATGAAGGAGACTCTGTTACTTCTTTATATAAATAGTAACACATTTTAAAACCCATGTTTAGTGCACATCTGTCTTCGCCAACTTAGCAGACCTTCTCTCTTTTTGTAACAGCGATTATTTTTATCTTGTGGAAACTCCCCCTTCCTCAGTCAATACATTGTTTTCTCATGTGACCTGCCTTCCTTGCCAATGGCTTAGACACATGATCAAGATTAGCTAATCAGTCTCTCATCCTCTTGCCATAGTGATTGCACAGGGATGGGGTGATTGGTTGGAGCTATTGAAGTAGAGGTATCCTTTCTTGTTCTTTTAGGCTATTGGGTTATTGTTCTTTCTGAGAGTAATATAAGGCTAGGGCAGCTGTGGCTGCCATCTTTTCTAGCCTGAGGGGACAGCCTGATCAAGAAGGAAGCCAATATAGTGAAAAGCAATACTGAGAAGAATGACACAAAGAAAATCTTGATGAAAAACTTCAAGCCCCTGGATTTCTTAGTTACATGATCATAAAATTTCCACTCAGCTTCCCTTTTCACCATAAGCTAGATTGAGCTGGGTTTCTGTCTATCGTAATCAAAAGATTCATAATGAATAATGTTTAAGTGCGAATGAACACTGTAAAAAAAAGAGCAAGGAAAGAAAAAAATAATAATAAGGGCCTCCCAAAATAGGGGAAGAAAAGGGAAATGATTAGATAATTCTTTTCTTTTTCTCAAATGTGTTAGCAGAAATTACCCTGCACATAAATGCTCATATGGAAATTCTAATGAGAATATCAATCTTACCCACTAGAATTGGACACCAACTAAAAAATGGTGTTAAAATTACCTTTTCCTGGCATAGAAGGTAGTCTGCATGCAAAAGTGCAAATTTTTGAATTATTCCTGTCAGCTTTTTCCATATTGTATTTTCTATTTCCCTCTTTTTAAAATAAAAACATTTATTGACTATTTTATAAAATTAATAAACTAATACCTTAAAAATAAGTAGTAAAGAAGTCAGTTCATTAAAAAATAAAAATTCAAATCTTTTTGAACCTCTTTCTCAAGTGTATCTTTGAGTGTACTCTTTCTGATCCTTTCCTTTGCATATATCAAAAACTTTTCCTTTTAATAAAATATGGGACCAATATAATTCTTTTTTAACAATTAAAATCACTTATGACAAATCATTTATGAACACATAATATGACCTTTTTCATGCAAAAACATATAGGTTCACCTCTTTATTTAGTGGTAGACTAATATTTCAAGGTAGTAAAAGATATTTAATCTGTCTCGAGTTTTTTGTTTTCTTTTGTTTTTGCTATTCGATCCAATGATATAACAAACAACCTTCAATATATTTTTAGCCTTCTTAAAATAATAATGATTTTTATTATTGTTGCAGCAGTTTCCTAATCACACACTATGAACTAGTGAACAGGAAAATGGCCAATTAAAATCTTCATCTTGTATACATCCTTACGCATACACATACTGGGTGTGCTGATACAGGCTGGAGTGAGGCGTGACTGGAAGTGCAACACAAGAAGAAACATTGACATAAATTATCTGACCCCGGGAGGGTGAGGTCTATATCCACAATTGCGTATGTACAATTGCCTTCTCTTGTGTTGGTGCATAACATTCGAATCATGCTCCAGGCTTACAGGTCTTGGCAGATGACTGACCTCTTAACCTACATCTCTTGCCATTTTTATTGTCAGCTTCTGTCAATTACTGCACAAGACAGTTAGCAAAACAGTTCTTCACCTTCAGGCAGATGTCTGCTGTCCATTTGTCTAGATCAAGAGGCTTACAAGCACTTCTAATTCTAACTCAGTGGGGGCATGGGAGTCCTGGAAGGATTGACAATACAATTGCTCCTCTTTAATCAGCCCAGTGGACAGGATTCATTTATTTTACCTTCCACTTTGAATTCCTTTCCAAGGAAATCTGTGAAGTTTTAAAAATCATTTAGTTCTTTCTTTTTGCTTTGGTATCATTATTAAACCTGCATATGGTATCGGCCCATTTTGGAGTGTGGGGGTGGTTTACCATGCTTCAGGTTCCTGAGCCTGACCCAATGACCTGTAATATTTCCCTCAACCTTCTCCCAGCAAGAAAACTTGAAAAAACAATCCCTTCTTGTGGTAGTTTATCACCTGGCTTAATTTTCCTCCCACTGGCATTTTTATGTCTGAGAGCAGGGAGATAAAAACATGCTGACCGATGCACAGCCCTGTTCTCAGATAACCTGAGCTGCCCAGGAAGTGCAGGTGCCTTGCCTGCGACCCGAGAGAGGCAGCAGGGTCGACTTTCACTGCTGTTGTATGCTTTTCTTCAGTTCTGTTTAAAAAGCAACAAAATAACATGAGATGATTTTGTAATAAAATCTCTAACTATAGCAGATATTTGGCCAAAAAAACACTGGCCAATTAAAATAGCAAGCCCTGCTTCTTTGCTAACAAGGAAGATGAACTCCTTGACAGCAGACTTCAGTTCAACGTTGAAATGCAGGAGAGTGTCTGAAGCCCAGGGCGGCAAGACTTCTGGGATTTCTTTTGTTTCACTTTGTTTGGCAACCATCGATGAGTCATAAATGGTGCCATCAAAGCAGGGCTCCTTCCTTACTCATGGCTAGTCCTTGACTGCAAATTATGGGGTAGGCCAAGTTCATGTTCTGTCCGAACCAACTCATTTCCCTTTCCAATTGCCCTCTCTCTATCTCTTAAAATAAGCCCTAACTTCCCTTGCTTCTAGAAATTGACTACTGTCACCCTGGCCAGGGCTGCCTAAGACCATGCTTTGTCCTTAGATCTGGGCTGTCCCACCTCTCAGACTCTTCTGTCTCCACCCAGCACTTGCTGCCATATTTGTCTTGCAACCCACTCCCTCTGGATCCTAATGGGATCTGGAGTGAAGCTGATAAAATTATACAAGTGGGTACATCTCTTGGGTCACATGTGCAGTTAAGAGATTCCTCCTGAATCTGGTTAGGATGCTCTTTGTGCAAATGGAATAAATATTACTATGGGGCTTTCAGGCACTTTCTTATGGGAGGTATTCAGGGACAGAGCTGCTTTTAAAAACTCCTCAAAGCACATTACGAGGCAGCTCCCTACCACACCAGCTTAGCCTGGCCTTCTGCCATTTTGACAGGGAAATTCAAGGAATATCCTAACAGAGCCACACTGTAATTCCTCAGTCCTTAGGTCTCCTCCCCGCTGCAGGGGAAGGGGGCTCTGCCAAGGAGCATTCTCCTACGCAAGGCAGGCCCTTGACATTCCACAAGACAGATAGTGAAAGACCTTGTTTGAAATGTATGGCTTTCACTGAATACTTTTCTCACACTTACGTTTCAACTCCTCCATGGCTAACCTGTCTTTTAGAAGGCACACGAGTGGCCAGGTATGCTAACTGCTTCTTCACAATCTCATTTAAATGCCTACTGTGTTATGTTCAACAAAGAAACACGTCAGGTCAAATCAGGATGAAGAAGTAAGCATTGTTCTGATTGAATAACACATTCAATTAGTTCTTTGTTCTCTAGTCTTTTCAACTCAGTCCCTTTTTTTTGATACCTTCAAATTCACTGTTTCATATCATGATTTTTAAATAATCCAGATTTTCTCTAGTATTTCAATCTTATTTTCCAAGTACCAACTGAAAATATGGTACCTGACCTAAGTATTTTTTTATTAAGATCATAGTGAAGAGAAGTTAATCTAAAGTTTTTATGAAGGTGATCTATTTTTCTGTAGTTCTGAAATATAAATAAAAATTCAGCCCTGGCTGGTGTGGCTCAGTTGGTTGGAGTGCCATCCCATAACCAAAATTTTGAGGGTTCAATTCCTGGTCAGAGCGCATGTCTGGGTTGTGAGTTCCATCCCCAGTCTGAGGGTTAAAGGAGGCAAACAATGGATGTTTCTCTCTCACGTTGATGTTTCTCTCACTCCCTCTCTCCCTAAAAGCAATGGGGGAAAAAATGTCCTCTGGTGAGGATAAAAAAAAGTCATTTCACAGACTGCATGTTTTCTCTAAATATTTTCCTAAATTCAATAGATTATTCCCTCATTAATCTTTCTGTTTCCATTGTGTTCTTCTGTAAGGGAGTTTGGGACCCCCAACTACTATTCTATTATCAGGAATAGATTTTCCTGATTACTTAACTATTTTGGACACAGTTATATATAGACACAGTACCTTCTTCTATAGGTGATGACTTTTGCTCAATTTACTTAGCTTCAGCATGATGTAAAGAAAATGTATACAATGTTAGTTCACTTTATATTCAATGAAGTAGCTATTTGAAGGATAAAGAATAGTAAACTTTTATTCAGATTAAATTAAGCTCTTAACAAATCATTATAAAAGAAAATTTATTGAGTTTTCCCTCAATTTAATATGTTCACATTCAAGAGAGAAGAATTACACAGCAGGGGAAACTTCACATCTCAAAAAATCTAGTGAAAATGAGATTGCAGTTATAAATCCTTAATTAGGGGAATCTTAATGTTGGTGACAGAACATTAGGAACAAGCTAATTGGCAATGTAAGAAGACCTAGGGCAGGAGGGAGGTTTTCAAATCAATAGAGTAAACAACTGGCTGACATTGGATAGATAAGAGGCACTTGTTTCTATACAAGCGTCTGAAAGCTGTATTTTCCACTGGCTCGCAGTCTGGGAAAAGCTGAACACATTATGTGAAGTGGCAAGTAGGGGATAAATCCAGGGATTTCAAGCTTTCAGTTTGGGACTTTGTCAGAGTCCTAAATCATCCCTATGGTCTCAACTAATCTTCCCTCCTTTCTCCTCAAACTATCTATAGAGGCAATAAAGATACCTGTCGTTTGAGCATTTTGAGGCAAAGGCTTATAAAGAAGGCACAATTCTTTTCAATAATTTTTTAAAAAGAAAATGGCTTCGGTCTGTTTGGCTATGAAAGTTGAGCCTTTCCCCATCCCCCCACTTAGCCTTAATGGATTCCCCACCCTGTGATGTAATTACTCTCTATTAGTTACAACATGTTCAAGAGACTTCTATCTTGAATTAATAGTACTCTCACAAGGAAACTTTTTTAAAAAAGGATTTTTCCTTTTTTTGCAGCTGCTACATTGCCCAGTGCTAGGGATACCATTTTACTTTCAGCTGTGCTCCAGAAGACACCATTCACATAGATTCCAAAGCGAGTGGCACCCCCTAGTTTTGTACAGTGAGGTAGCCCTCAGTGCTGTCCAGAGCAGGAACAGGGAACATAGAAGTAGGTAGGCTCCCATATAGACACAGGAATTCAAAGAAACAGATAAACCAGGAAAACAAATCCCTCTCAAGATTCATGAAAATAAGGGGAGGGGCACTAGGATTAGGGTATTGACTCAGTTTATTTGGATGTGAAAGAAAAGGGTGGCTCCAGAAGGCGGGAAACTTGGGGCTAACGCTAGGGCAGACATTTCACACACAGAGTCCAGCATAAATAATGCCCCTGTTTTATTACAAAATTTTTTATTAAAAAATCATAAGCATGCAGTTCTCTAGCAAAACAATACCACACACTCAAGCACACCGTATGACATTTTAGGTGAAATGTTCAAATTAAAACTGTAAATTATTACACCCATATTATTCCCCTACCAATGATACTCAGGCAGGCGTTACTTCTGCTGGACTTTATGTGTCTCCACAAATACAAGTCTTCTTGAATTTGCTATCAGAATGGATCCCAGCTCTGTGATCCTCCTAGAAGAGCACATCCAGAATGAAGGGCTCAGCCTCTGTGAGTGTAGTGAGGGAAGTAGGAGGTTCTCTGAGAAGGGTCATAGGAAGGAGCCTGCTTTCCCTAAGTTCTTCTCTCATTAATTTCAGCATGTTGCAAAAGCTGGGGAGTTGGGTTTCCTACCCAAGAACACAGGCCTGAGAATTAGACACTGTATAGAGTTAATTTTAATATGTATCTAATGAAGTTTTGATATGCATACTCATAGAAATATGGTTGAAAAATTAGGTGGGAAAATAAGTTTAAGATTTTGCGTTTTGGTTTTATAAAGACACACGATTTTTCTTTCTTTCAAGTATAATTTTTCAAACAAAGTATACTTTTTTGTTTCTCACATATAAAACTACCTAGACCTCAAAAACATAAGAAAATCAGAAAGAAAAATCATTGAACAATAACGGCAATGGACTTGGCATCAAGCTGAAACATTTTGACCCCCTTTGCCTTACAAGGACCTCCTCCCTATTTTGGCAAAAGAAAGAGGTGTCTTTCTTAAAAATTTATTTATTGATTTTAGAGGTAGGAAGGGAGAGGGGGAGGGAGAGAAAGAGAGAGAGAGAGAGGAACCATCAATTTGTTGTTCCACTTATTTATGCACTCATTGGTTGCTTCTTGTATGTGCCCTGACTAAAGTTCAAACCTGCAACCTTGGTGTACCAGGATGATGCTCTGAGCAACTGAACTACCTGGTCAGGGCAACAAGTCTTTTTTTTTTTAATTTAGTTTAAAAGATTGAAATTAAGGTATTCTAAGCTAATGTGTATCTGACTTAAAATATTTTGCATATAAAACAGCCAAGTTAGAGAAAGAATCAGTCAGCCACCAGAACCATGTGACACCTAAAAAGCAAGCATTTCAGAGGGGAAGTTTATCGTGGTGAGCCAAATAAGAAGCAGCTGGGGCTCTGGCATTCCTCCTCACCCCAGACACTCCAGAACTGGGAACTGAAGTGCCAGCTTTATGCGTGTGCTGTAAGAGCTTAAATAGTTTCTCCATTAAATTAATCTTTCATCTATTAACAGGAACATCCCCCTCCATTTCTAGCCCTAAAACACAGTAGGGGTCTAAATCTCAGAGGAATAGTGGAGAATCCTATTCTCTTGTGCTTCAATGACTAGGTGACAGGATGGACATAGATCTCCATGAAGAACTATCAGTCCATAAACTGAAAACACAAACCTGCCGTATTGGAAAAGAGACTAGGCAGTTCAAAAACACGTGGCCTTCATGATCATATCAATAGATGCCGAAAAAGCATTCGATACAATAAGCACACATTTATGATAAGTCACTCAGCAAAGTGGGTATGGAAGGAGCATACCACCACATAATAAAGGCTGTATCTGACAAACCTACTGCCAACATCAAACTCAAGGGATAAAACCTAAAAGCTTTCCTCTTAAGATCAGGAATGAGACTAGGGTGCCTGCTTTCACCACTCTTATTCAACATAGTACTGGAAGTTCTAGCCACAGTAACCAGATAAGAAATCGAAACACAAGGCATCCAAATTGGAAAAGAGGAAGTAAGGCTCTCACTATTTGCAGATTACATGATAGTGCATGTAAAAAACCCTACAGTATCCACCAAAAAATCACTCAACCTAAAATGAACTTGGCGAAATAGTGGAATACAAAGTCAATATTCAGAAATCAATAGCATTTTTGTACACCAACAATGAACTATCAGAAAAAGAAACTACGGGCAGAAATTCCATTTACTATGGCAACAAGAAAAATAAAGTACCTAGGAATAAATATAACAAGGAGGTAAAAGACCAATACTTGGAAAACTGTAGAACACTGAAGAAAGAAATTGAAGAAGATACAAATAAATGGAAGCATATACCATGTTCATGGATTAGAAGAGTTAACATCATTTAAATGTCCATACTTCCCAAAGCAATCTGTAGATTTAATGCAACCCCTATTAAAATACCAATGGCATATTTCACAGATCTAGAACACATACTCCAAAAATTTATATGGAACCCAAAAAGACCCTGAATAGCCTCATTAATGTTGAGAAAGAAGAACAAAATGGGAGGGATCACAACACCTGATATCAAACTATACTACAAGCCCACTGTAATCAAAACAGTCTGTTATTAACACAAGAACAGACACATAGATCAATGGAACAGAATAGACAGCTCAGAAATAAACCCATGATTGTATGGTTAATTAATATTTGACAAAGGCGGCATAAACATATAATGGAGTAAAAATAGACTATCACTAAATGGTGTTGGGAGAACTGGACTGTTACATGCCAAAAAATGAAACTAGACCACCAACTTATACCATACACCAGAATAAACACAAAATGGAAAAAAAGACTTAAATGTAAGTCATGATACCATAAAAGTCCTAGCAGAAACCATAGGCAGTAAAATTTCAGTTATCTCATGCAGCAATATCTTTGCTGATATATCTCCTTGGTCAAGAGAAATAAAGGAAAAAATAAACAAATAGGACTACATCAAACCAAAAAGCTTCTGCATGGCTAAAGAAACCATCATCAAGATGAAAAGGGAACCAAAATATGGGAAAACATATTTACCAATGATACATTGGACAAGGGTTTAATCTCCAAAATATATGAAGAACTCATATAACTCAACACCAGGAAGGCAAACAATCCAATTAAAAAATGGGCAAAGGACCTGAACAGACACTTGTCCAATGAGGACATACAGAGGGCCCATAGACAGATGGAAAGCTGCTCAACATCACTATATATCAGAGAGATGCAAATTAAAACCACAATGAAATATCACCTCAGAGACTTGTCAGAGTGGCCATCATTAATGAATGAACAAACAGCATGTGCTGGTGAGGACTGGAAAAAAGGCGAACCCTAGTGCACTACTGGCAGGAAAGCAGACTGGGGCAGCCACTGTGGAAAACAGCATGGAATTTCCTCAAAAAACTAAAACTGGGACTGTCTTTTGACCCAGTGATTCCACTGTGGGGAATATACCCTAAGAATCCCACAACACCAATTCAAAAGAACCTCTGCACCCTTATGTTCATAGCAGCGTGATTTACAGTAGTGAAGTGCTAGAAACAGCCTAAGTGCCCATCAGTAGATGAGTGGATCAAAAACTGTGGTACAGTTACATAATGCAATACTACGCAGCAGAAAGAAAGAAAGAATTTCTGCCTTTTGTGGGAGCATGGATGGAACTGGAGAGTATTATGCTAAGTGAAATAAGCCAGACAGTAAAAAACAAATACCATATGGTCTCACTTATAAGAAGAATCTAATGAACAAAATAAATTAATGAGCAAAATAGAACCAGAGACATGGAAACATGGAACAGACTGACAGTGGCCAGAGGGGGCGGGGGAGGGGGATAATGGTGGAAAGAAAGGGAAGGGACTAGTCACAGAGCATGTATGAATGACCTATGGACATGGACAATGGTATGGGGATTGACTGTGGGAGTAGGGTGTGGGCTGGGCAGAGGAGAACAAAGTGGGAAAAATTGGGATGGGTGTAATAGAATAACAATACATTTTGTTTTTAAAAAACAAACAAAAATAAAACAAATAGCCTGGAAATAGGTAAAGTACCTGGTGCAAGGATTTTACCACAAGCCTGAATATTTGAAAGTGCACATTAGGAGCTCATCCTCAATACTAGCAGGATATAAATGAAAGGCCAAGGATGCTTTAAGCATAAGGAAGGTTGCCCTGGCTGGTGTGGCTCGGTGGATTGAGCATCAGCCTGTGAACCAAAGGATCACCAGTTCAATTCCCAGTCAGGGCACATGCCTGAGCTGTTGGCCGGGTCCCCAGTAGGGGGCTCACGAGAGGCAACCAAACATTGATGTTTCTTTCCACCTCATTCTCCTTCTCTTCCTCCTCTCTAAAAATAATAAATAAATAAATAATCTTTAAAAACTCTTTTAAAAAAAGGAAAGCTCATAGATCCAAGAGATGGGAAGACATTGTAGATATTGTTACATTTAACCCTAACTAACCATTAATATTGTCCATCACAGCACAGATGTATCAGCTGGTTGCCAGACTTCCATGCTGTATAGTTTGAATGGAAGTGAGTGCAGGAACAAAGAACTTGGGGTTAGGTGCTCAAGGGACTGTTCACAAAGAGTGCATTTTTATTCTGTTTCCTGTTGCTCTGTAACAGCAACATTGCAGCATCATGTGACAGCAAATTGTCTCAGGCTTCCTAAAATGCTGCATCTGGCCTAGCTACCCCCTGCAAGGGAGGATTTTTGCATATGCATGTAAACGAAGTCTTAATCTATATGAATGACGGCAGGCAGATGCAGGAAACAGCTTTGGGACTTTGCCGTTTACACTGAGTTCAACCCACAGGGGAAACTTTGTGCTCTCTCGTCATCTACCCTCATCCCGCCTCCTACTCACAGCCATCACCTGGACAGACCTATTGCACTGTACTGTCCTATGTATCAGAAATGAATGGCCACTTCTGCTGGGGAGTGAGAGGTCTGATCTGACCACCGTGAAACACTCTCCAGGCTTGGGCCGTGTCCTATCCATCTTGTGAAACCTCTGGGACTACCGAGCACAGCAATAGTTCAAATTGTCCACCTTTTCAGACTGTTCCAGGACAGCCCAGACCCTCAGTGGACTTCTTCCCAGTTTTCAAGGTGTTTGTGGTCCAGTACACAGTCAGGAAGGTCTGAGTCACTCTGCAGTTTGCAGATATGGGCCTCGGAGTGAGGAAGGAGATAATAGCCTGCAGCTGCTATCAGCACTTGGGCCCTGTGGTACCACCCCAGATACCTGCTCATTCAGGGACTGCTCTTTGCTACACATCCTAAAAAATTCATGTTCTCCTCGACCTGCCAAACTATTCCAGCCCTGACATTACTCCAATGATGGATGGCCTGGGTTATGAGTCTACCTGACTAAAACACATTTTGCAAAGCCAAATATTTCCATCAGTACAAAATAAACATGCTTGCCAAAAATTACAAACCCACAATTCCAATCTGTTAACACTTGTAAAAGATAAAGATTCAGCACAATTGGTTTCTTTGGATTCTTTGGTCTCCTGTGTTACCTTTACTATTGTTTTTAACTACCTTTCAGCTTGTACTTGGACACCAAAATAATCAGAGACTTCAAGAGTGTCAGCATAAAGAGTTCCAATCTGGTCCCTGAGAGCAATTGTCAGGCACACTGGTGTGGCGTGATTTGTCTGATGTGGACCAACTTATAATTTGGAACCAATGCTTTAAAACTTTGTATTCAATAATACTTAAATAGCTATGCATGCTTTAAAATCAGTGTAACTATAGCTATTCCAAGGAACACAGTTTTCACATGTGTCTACATTAAGTACTGCCTAAGGAAGAAATTTCTGATTTCATACCCACAATATATATCAGAAGCCAGTCTATTCAGGTGAGTGAAGTGGACCTTACATGAAGAGGAAAACTCAAGCTGAGTATTTTTGCATGGTATCTGGTATTCAACATTACCACATCAGCTTATAACCCATTGTTTTCTTTGGGGAATCTTCATCTTGGAGCTGATTACTTGAGAAAATGTACAGTCATTTTTTTTTGTTCTGAGCAAAACAAGAGGTTAGACATTTTGTTTATAAGGTTAATGTGAAATCTATTCATCAGAGTTGAGGGTAAGCTCCATGGGGCAATGTGGGAATTAAATTTCTCTGAAGTTGTGGGTTCTTAGATGACATGTCTCCCAAGGAGTTCAGTCCTGCAATCTTGTGATTACAAGAGTTTGCTTTGTGATTATCAAACGGGTGGGGGGGGGGTGTATGTGTAAGAAAATGACTCTCAAGCCTCCTATCTACATGACTGTTTGCAATACAGCTCATCAGGTTAAATTAAAAACACTCTATGTTAATCTAAACGTGTTTCTTTTTTTAAAATGTGCTGATGAAAACAGGTCTGTTTTATGAATCTACAATATCTCTATGGAATTGGAAAGGGAGAGGAGCAGGAAGTGGTGAGAAGGGCCTTCCTGTCCATATTTCAAGAGCTTACATTTATGTTGTTTTTATTAAGTTGCTCATTAGTTAAAGTAGAAGTGGGGCATAATGATAGCCGACTACTTTAATGTTTACATTTTTTTTCAAATTCAAAACCTGAGCTTTTAAATGTTATCTGGAGATATTGATAACTCAGGTTCTGGACCTGCTCAACACTCACAGTCAAACCGAATACTGCTTTACAACTGCAGGGCTCATTAAATTTGGTTTGGCTACTTCTTAGTAAGATGGAAGTCACTTCCTAGTTATTGGAAGTGATTCTTAGAGTTTCAAGAAAAGTTAATATCAGTTTTTCAATAGTCCATATGTGTGATATGATCACTTTCCTTTATTTACTCCTCCTGAGTCCAACCCACACACATACATGCATACCCAGGTGTCCAGATTTTGGGGGAAAGGGGAAAAAAGTTCAAATTTGTGACTAGACACTTTGCCTGACATTACTAATACAAAAGTGTATAAATGAGCATCTAAAAGCTGTCTCAAATGAACTAATATGCAAGTGAAAAAAACCTAACATGTCTCTTAAACCCTGCAGGGGTGTCCAACCTGCGGCCCACATGACGCTCAGGATGGCTATGAATGCGGCCCAACACAAAATCATAAATTTACTTAAAACATTACTTAGTTTTATCACTAAGTTTTATTACTCAGATATGTATATTTTCTATATTAGTAACCACAAACTTGGGACCTGCTCAACAATGTTAAAAGATTATCGAAAGGGCTGCTGCATAATTAGGGTTATTATGTGAGGACATTTTTGCTTCTCTGTGGTGGCAGATATCATGAAAATTATGCACGGGCCTTCTTTTGCTCATCAGTTTTCATTAGTGTTTGTGTATTTAATGTGTGGTCCAAGATAACTCTTCTTCCATTGTGGCCCAGAGACGCCAAAAGGTTAGACCCCCTCCTTTAGATGAATAACACTGTAGATAGCAGGTACAAACAGCCCCAAATGGAAAGAAATGTACATTTGATGTATCTTCACACTGACTTCGGCAAAGATCTACTCCTAATAACACTGCCCTCTGATGATAAGTATTACTTTTTCTTTTTATTTAGACACCACCAGGAAACTCCAGATAGCCCTAGTACTTCAGTGATGCCATCCTTAAACCCTAACCCCCACCAGAACTCATGCCTGTAAATGGTTTCTTATCTGACTGCTACCCTTCTTTCCCCTTCCTTCCTTCCTTCTTCCCTTCCTTCCTTCCATTTTTTTCTCATTGCAGTGTCTAGAACTTTCAGTACTATGTTGAATAAAAATGGTGAGAGTGGATGTCTTTGTCTTGAGTCTTTCACTATTTAAGTGTGATATTAGCAATAGGTGTTTCGTAGATGCATTTATCAAGTTGAAGAAGTTTTCCCTCTATTCCTAGTTTGCTGAGGGTTTTTATTATGACTAGGTGTAGGAATTTGTCAAATGCTTTTTCTACATTCATATGATCACATGATCTTTAGCCTATCGATATGCTAGAGTGATTGATTTTCAAACGTTCAACTGGCCTTGCATACCTGGAGTAAATTCCACTTGACCATGGCATGTAATTATTTTTACTCATTTGTAGATTTGATTTGCTCACATTTCATTGAGGATTTTTTAATCTAAATTTATGAGAAATACCTATAGTTTTCTTTTTCTGTATTGTCTTTATCTGATTTTGGTATCAGGATAATAAAAGCTCTATAAAATGACTTGGGAAATATTTCCTACTCTTCTATTTTTCTGGAAGAAGTTAAGTTAAATTCCTGTTAATTACTTAAATGTTTGATAGATTTCTCCAGTGAAACCACCTGCACTTAGTGATTTATTTTTCAGGAGCTTTTGAACTACTAACTCAATTTAGTGTTTGTGGATTATTCAGGTTGTCTATTTCATCTTGGCTGAGTTTTAGTAACATGTGATTTTTAAGTCTATTTCTTCTAAGTTGTCACATTTATGAGCATTAAGTTGTCTTCAGTATTCCTATATCATTGATATCTGCAGGGTCTGTATTGATGGCCCCTGTTTTATTCCTGGTATTGGAGATTTGTGTCTTCTCTTTTTATCTTTGTCAGTCTTGCTGGAGATTTATCAATTTTATTGATTTTTTCAAAGAATCAACTTTTTGTTTTATTGATTTTCTCTATTTTCTTCTGTTTTCAATTTTATTGATTAATGCTCTTTATTATTTTCTTCCTTCTGATTAATGGTGTCAGAAGTTTAGTTTTATATTTTTATGTTTTTCAATTTAAAAGCTAACAATTTCTGAATTGACTTGATAGTCCATAAATATGAATGAACTATGTTAAATACTCAATAATTCTCAATTTGGTAACAATGTTTAGTATTTAACTGTTCATGGTGACAAAAGGTTAGACAAAAAAAAAAAAACAGGAAAACCAGTTAATTGGCAGGTAATAAGTTTGAGTCCTACTTAAGTTTCCATTTGAAGAGAGTCTGGGTATTTACAAGTATTCTCTCCTAACCTAAAAAGTCATCTTTGAGGAGAATTTACAACATAACTCTAAATCACTGTGCATAGTTATGTTGAGAGCTAAGAAAGTTCTATAAAAGGTCTTTCTCTCAAGGAAGGACAGGGATACTGAAGAGTAGAAAATAAACTGGAGAGAAATGAATTACCCACACAGGAAAGAAGGGATATTTTAGCTTAAATATAGCTGGAAAATTTAGGTAGAGGTCTTACACGAGAAAGGGGAAAAGGCAGAAATGTCTGAGTCAGAGAAAGACGGCTCCCTAAAGAGCACTGAACTGCCAACAGAGCGAGGCTTTGCAACTCAGCTAAGTTGAGAATAAATGTAGAAAGAAAAGAAGACCTTTCTTAAAAAAATATAAATTTTAAAAGAAATAAAGAGCAAGAACAAAGTAAAAATACTAGTTAAACTTTAAGAGATTATGAATTTCGTCTCACAGTCCTTGCCCTCCTAAAGCTCACAGTCTAAACAATTGATTCTGTCTTATTGGATTGCTTAAAAATATCTTACTTAAAATAGACAATTAAACAAGATATATTGGTTTACATTTTAATTGCTTAAGAGAGGTAGATTTTTAAAACTACAACTTTAAATTTATATAAATCCCTGAAGTTTTAGCTAGTGTGTCTGCCTTAACAATTTGTCCTATTGAGCTACAATGGGTTGGGTTTTCTATAGACTACAAAACCGATAAGAAACTAGGTGTTCATTGTTTCTATCTACTTGAGCACGGGATGATCAATTATATTTAATTTTAGAAATTAGCTCTGAAGATGCCCTCCCTCTATTTTGCTTTCTCTTTCTCCATCATCTTCCTAAACGTGAACCTTCCTCAATGCTTTGTCCTCAGGCCTTTCCTCTTCCAGTCTTAAGTTCTATGACTTCTCAGCCTGAAACATCTGTCTCTCCTTCCTTCCCCACCTCAAAATCTGTCAAACTCCCAAGTGTATTTTTACATCCAGCTTAGAAGTCACCCCCTCTGGAAAGTCATCTCTAAATACTCTTTCCCTCTAGTATTTTTTTCCATTCCTGTATATATTGCTTTGTTAACACCTACTATAGCGCACTCTGCACTTCATTTTACACTTGCCTTCCTGACTAGACTTGATGGCAGAGACTGGGTCTTATGACTCTCATGTTCCAAGTTTCAGGCGCAGGGAAAGTACTTGTAATAAATACTCCTGAATGAATGGATACATATAAAAGCTAGAAATGGCTATTTAATAACTATTCAGTAAAATAGTTTTAACACATCCACAAAAAAATACTCAGTATATTCAGAATACATTCTCCTTCTGAAATAATAAAGTGGTAGTTTAAAAAGATATTTTTAATAATTCACATCCTTCCTCCTTAATATAGAATTAATGCCAATCAGTAAAGCTTAATTTTATGAAAGAATAAAAACCTAAGCAAGAAATGAGGCCTTTTGCCTTGAAAAAAAAAAAGAATATCTATCAAGAGCATGAGAAGACAAGCCAGGACTGGGACAAAACATTTGCAAAAGGCATATATTATACAGGACTAAACCCCAAAATATAAAAAGAACTCTTGAAACTCAAAATAAAAACCCACAACTGATTTAATAATGGGAAAAATATCTTAATAAAATAATAGTGAGATATCACTAAATACTATTAAAATGGTCAAAATCTGGAAGACTGAACAACACCAAATGCTGGTGAGACTGTGGAGCAATTGCTGGTGGGAATGCTGGTGGGAATGTAAGGTACTCCCCTGACTTTGAAAGACCATTTGGCCATTTCTTACAAAACTAAACATGCTCTTATCATCTGATCCAGTAATTGGAGTCCTTGGTATATACCCAAAGGAGGTGAAAACTTACGTCCACATAAAAACTTGCACAGGGATGCTTATTCATAATTGGCAAAACATGGAAGCAACCAAGCAAGATGTTTGTCAGCATTTGAATGGATAAATGAACTGTGGTACAATCAGGCAATGGAATGTTATTCAGCACTAAAAAGAAACATGCTATCAAGCCATGAAAAGACATGGAGGGACATAAGTGAAAGAAGTTAAACTGAAAAGACTGCATACTATATGATTTCAATGATATGATATTCTAGAAAGGGCAAAACAATGGATACAGTAGAAAAAGATCAGTGGTTAGTAGGGGGGAAGGATGAATAGGCAGAGCACTAAAGATTTTAGGGCAGTGAAACTACTTTGTATGATGCGATAATGGTAGACACGTGTCATTATGTTTGTCAAAACCCATAGAACTTACAACAATAATTGTGAACTCTCACGTGAACTACAGACTTTGGGTGATAATGCATCAGTGTAGGTTCCACAGTTCTAAGAAGTGTACCTCTTTGGTGAGGATGGTGGTGGGGACAAGGTTGTGTATGAATGGGAAGGGGAAGTATATGGGCAATCTTTGTGCTTTCTGCTCAAGTTTTCTGTAAACATAAAACTGCTCTAAAATAACACTTATTACAAAAAAATCTGGTCTACATTTCTTTGCATGTAAATAATTAACATAAAGGAGACAACACTATTGGAAAACACAGTGGGACCTCACTACTCAAAGTATGTCTGTGTTCCAGCTTTAAGGTCAGTGCCTGAGAGCTTGATAGAAATGTGGAAGCCTGGGTGTCAGCCCAGACCTACTGAATCACTAATTTCCCCAGGTCATTCACATGAACATTAGAGTCTGAGAAGCAGTACTAGGGGAGACGAGACGGAAACTAGGAGCAAGAAGAACCAGGTGCTTTTCTTACCTCAGGCATTTGCAAGTTGTTCAGCATTGGGCCATGTATTGAACCTGCAGGTTTCTCTTTTGTAAATCAAGGGCTTGGCATGGCTCAGAGGTTCTCACAGTGCAGTTGCTGAAGCAGCGCAGGCAGCAGCAGCATCACCTATACTTGCAATGCGAAGTCTTCTCTGGGGGTGAACCCATCAACTGTGTTTTAACAAGGCCTCCTATTGTTTCTGATGGAGCTAAACTTGAAAACCACTGGCTGATCTCTCAAGTTCTCTTCAATGTGAACATTCTGTGATCATTTGGGAAAATGTAAATGTTATGAGATACGCATGTGTGTATGAACTTGAAAATAAATCCTTATACATTTTAAATAATTAAGTGACATTCTTTTCATTTTCAGATAGTGTCCTTACCTATTTTAAGTATTTTTTGTATTACTAGACATTTCTATTGAATTTGTCAAGCAACAGAAGCAGATTCCTTGGACTCTTGTGCAAAGGGAACCACTGATTTAAAGATACCCTTCAGACAAAGAAACACTGAGCTTGCTTTTAAAATCTTTAAAGGATAAAGATTTTAATCTGTCATAATGGCTTTTTTTCCCTCTTGTAATTAGCAAACCACATATTTTTATTGCCAGCATGGCTGGCTGGGGTCATTTTCATTATCATAATTTCCACTGAATGCTAAGCGTGCTTCTTTCATCCAGTAAGAAAAGCTGAAAAAAGCAGATAATGTAAACTTTAATTTGGGTTAATCACAGAAAAGAATGCCATGTTCACATGCTGAATTGGGAATCATGAAACAGCTAATAGGATTCAGTAAGGAAACATGGAGGCGATAACTTCTTGTCTGATTCTAGCAGGATGAGAGAATTTGGCTTCATTTGAAATTCTGTCAAGAACAACACAGATAAGCACTATGAGGTGGGGAGAGGGGGAAAGTGGGCACACAATCCAGTAGCTCAGTTTTCATTATCCTACAGTTGTTAATATTAATTTGGGATGGGGGAATGTATATTCCAAGGCTGTGGGTACATGGGGCCATGTTAGCATTCACTCCATGAGCAGAGCAGCCACCAACAGTAACCCAAGGGGCCCTCTTTCCTGGAGTCTGACTCTGAACTATTTCCTATAGATAATAGAACAGTAGTGGGGAGATGATGCATTCATGTACTTTAGTATTACTTTATCTCAGCCATTTAGTTTCTGATATGCAAGCCCTGGTAGCTCATCACAGTGAGATCAGTTGCTGGCTCTGTCATCTGTCTGAATCATTGGGTTGCAGCCACGACACTGTCATTTTTTTTTCTCCTAAAGATGTATATTGTCTTGGTCTTTTGAGCTTTGATGAATAGAACAATTTCATCAATATTTCTGGCCAGATTTTCAAAGGAACAGTCTCTATTTTAATGAGAGAAAATTAGCTTTTGCCCTCCTATTTTGCAGAAAACAATTTATTGGCTTTAAGCATAAATCAAACAGAAGCCTTAAAAATAGGAGACTCTGAAAAGGCAGGGCCCTTGAAAAATCTGGCCTAAATGTATTGCTGATGGCAATAAATCAATAGGAATTTGAATTCCTGTAAGCTGTTTACCTGTCTAACCCACTCTATCTTCCTAAAGGGAATGGTGTGTTTAGGATACAAAGGTTCAGCTCGGGCCAAGGGCAAGGTGTATAGTGAGTAGGGCAAAGACGTAATGCTGAGGAGAGCTGCTTAAATAGACTGTGCTGATAATGTGCTGAGAGGCATCCATCTGCCAAAATACCCCAAGTTGGTGAGAGACGGGAAATAGAAAGGAAGGTAGGATAAAACTAGGGTCAGAGGGGGAGGAAATGGAGGAGCTGGAGGAAGAAACAGAGACAAAGAGGAAGACAACAAGATGGTGAAAAGAACAAGAAATGTGAAAAGCAGAACAGGGTGAGAGGTCAGAAATGGGAATCTGGGAAAGAGCCCCATGGAGAGGAAGCAGAGATGGGGAAATGGTAAAAGGGAGAGGGGTGGGGGCGGTGGTTTATCTTGGGAGGGTCTTCATGGGTGTGGTCCTGGAGATTCTGTCTACTACTCGGTAGACAGCCTACAGAAGCTTCTCCGCAGCATACGTCTGGCAAACGCATCATTGGCATGGATGAAATTAGCTGAGAGCTATGGCTAGTCCCCTGAGATGCATCGTTTCCTAGAGTATGAAAAGCCACAAGGTGAAATTTCTCTGCTGCTGTCATTGGAAACTAGTAAGAACAGTCAGAGGGAGGATTCTGCTATATCCCAATCAGCCTAGAAAAATGCCGCAGCACTATACCATTGTTTTCCTGGTTACTCGCCCCCTAACGGACATGTGGGTGCACATCCAGGGCATTTCCTGGGTAAGGCTTTGCACCAGTCGCTGCGTTGTGGCGTGACGATACCTGTCACAGTCACACTCGCAACTTTATGTTTTCAATAAGATAAAAGTATACTGCACTTTTCTAATGTTTATTTTTAGGACATGGGCCTAGTGGGAAATTTTGGGAAAGAAGTCCAAATATTTCCCTAGTTTCGTCTATGGTGTAATATAATTTATTTCTGTTCAACCTTACCATAAAATGTATGTTATATATTTATTAACCTTTTTTGTTATGTTTGGGCTACACATATGCAAGTTTACTAAAGACAATGGGGTTTTTCATTTGTATATTTTACGATATTGAACTTCTTTTCCCAGCTCTTTCCTACCTGTTTGCCCCAAGAGAAATTCTTTTATTGTAACGAGCTGAATATTACCTCATGTAATAAGGATTCTGTAAATAAAAATATGCCTTATGATTTTTTTACTGCTTTACAAGCTCTAGGTTAATATCACTGATTAATTTTTAATAATTGTGATATTCCTCTATATTTTAATTTGTTTTCAGATTTTTCCCTTGAAATGCTACAAAATAAATGACTCCCTCCTCTCCCTCCCCATAAAAAAACCCTTTCAAATAAACCTTCAAAAGCCTTTGTTTAGTTTTTCTTAGGAGTAACTCCTACATTGGCAATACGGAATGTGTTCAACACAAGTGTGAATCATCGATATATAATTCTTGAGAAGATGTTGAAAGGAAAGTCCTTACAGAAGTACCTTAAAATAATCTTACAGCATCTGGCTCACACCTGGAAAAGTGAATTTTAGAGAGTTTAACACTGTGATAATTTTAGAACTCTATGAGCTGTCTTTGGATTTTATATTTTCTTATTTCAGACTCTTTCTACTGCCAAATTGGTGTGTTTGGAGCTTTTCTGTGCACAACGCACTCCTGCAGCAACAGTTGTGGAGGGGAGTTGACTCGTTACACTGTGGCACTCTCAAATACCTGGTAGAATTAGTTGTGTGTGGACATGTAAGTCTTTGTGTTGCTCAGAAGTTCGGTATCTTCACTTTTTCTGTCTATGACATTTTTAACCTAGGAGTGTGAACACAGCTATACTCGAGATTTGTATGTAAACTTATTTACGCAGGGGAGTTATATATCCCATGCTTTCTAAATAATGCAAAAATGTTGCTGAAGGTCAGTATAGTATGAATTTTTTCTTCTCTTTTTTGTCATTGTCATGGTTTCTGAATGCGACTCATTTATTCCTTCATAATATCAATTATGGTACCTGGGAAGGCATACTGAAGACTTCTTCATCTTCACTGCATCCCCTTTTTGGTCCATCAGCTCAAATTTTGTGCATGAAATAATTTTGATTAAATGTAACAAATGTCTATAAGATGGTTAATTTTTTTCTCAGATGTCAAATAAATGGAAACAACGGTTCTTGAACAGCAATTAAATAAAAAATTAAAATTAAAAGTTATATATCTGATTTCCACATTATCTTTATTTTTCTTAAAGATTTTATTTATTTTTAGAGAGAAGGGTAGGGAAGGAAGAGAGAGAGAGAGAGGGAGATATCATTGTGTGGTTGCTTCTCACATGCCTCACACTGGGGACCTATGCCTGGGTTATGTACAACCCAGGCATGTGCCCTGACTGGGAATCAAATCAGCCACCCTTTGGTTCACACCCCCATGCTTTATCCACTGAGCTACACCAGCCAGGGCTGATTTCCACACTATCTTTACTAATGGAGCCCTCCTCTCTGTCTTTCCTTTCTACACCCCTGACTTAAATGTTCTGTCCCCTCAGTTCCCTAATGTGGGTTCGCTTATGTGAACTCATAAACAGGTCTACACACATGTATATTGCCTACACACATGTATATTGCCAACACACATGTAATTAAATATTTTGCAGCTATTTTTTTTAATTTTTATTTTAATCATTGTTCAAGTACAGTTTTCTCCCTTTTACTCCCAATCCAGCCCACCCTCCCAACCCTCCCCACTTTCCTCCCATTACCACCCTCCCCCTAGTTTTTGTCCATGTGTCCTTTAAATTTGTTCCCATAAACCCTTCCCATTGTCTCCTGAAATTCCCACTTCTCTCCCCTGTTGTCACTGTCAGCCTGTCTTCTATTTCAGTGTCTTTGGTTATATTTTGCTTGTTTGTTTGTTTTGTTGTTTAGGTTCCTGTTAAAGGTGAGATCATATGGTATTTTTCTTTCACTACCTGGCTTGTTTCACTTAGCATAATGTTTTCCAGCTCCATCCAAGCTGTTGCATAGGGTAGGAGCTCCTTCTTTCTTTCTGCTGCATAGAATTCCATTGTGTAAATATACCATGGTTTTTTGATCCATTCATTTACTGTTGGGCATCTTGGTTGCATCCAGCATCTAGCTATTGTAAATTGTGCTGCTATGAATATTGGGGTGCAAAGGTTCTTCTGTATTGGTGTTTTAGGGTTCTTAGGATAGAGTCCCAGCAGTGGAATTGCTGGGTCAAAAGGCAGATCCATTTTTAGTTTTCTGAGGAAGTTCCATACTGCTTTCCATAGTGGTTGTACCAGTCTGCAGTCCCACCAACAGGGCACTAGGGACCCCTTTTCTCCATGACCTCTTCAACACTTGTTGTTTGTTGCTTTGTTTATAATGGCCATTCTGACCTGTGTGAGGTGGTATCTCATTGTGGTTTTAATCTGCATCTCTCTGATAGCTAGCGATATTGAACATCGTTTCATGTGTCTTTGGATTTTCTGTATGTCCTCCTTGGAGAAGTGTCTGTTCAAGTCCTTTGCCCACTTTTTAATTGGGTTGCTTGTGTTCTTAGATTGTAGTCATGTAAGTTCTTTATATATTTTGGAGATGAAACCCTTGTCTGAGGTATCATTGGCAAATATGTTTTCCCACACAGTTGGTTCTCTTTTAATTTTGATACTGTTTTCTTTAGCTGTGCAGAAGCTTTTAATTTTGATGAGGTCCCATTTGTTTATTCTTTCCTTTATGTCCCTTGCTCTAGGGGACAAATCAGTAGAAAAGTTTCTTCATGAAATATCTGAGATTTTCCTACCTACGTTCTCCTCTAGGACTTTAATGGTGTCATGTTTAAGTCTTTTATCCACCTTGAATTTATTTTTGTATAAGGTGTAAGTTGGTGCTCGAGTTTCATTTTTTTGCACTTGGCTGTCCAGTTCTCCCAACACCATTTGTTGAAGAGGCTATTTTTACTCCATTTTATGTTGCTGCCTCCTTTGTCAAATATTAATTGACCATAGAGACTTGGGTTTATTTCTGGGCTCTCTGTTCTGTTCCATTGATCTATGTGCCTATTTTTATTCCAGTACCAGGCTGTTTTGATTACAGTGGCCTTGTACTATAGTTTAGTGTCAGGTATTGTGATCCCTCCTACCTTCCACTTCTTTCTCAAAATTGCAGCAGCAATTCGGGGTTGTTTATGATTCCATATAAATTTTTGAAGTGTTTGTTCTATGTCTGTGAAATATGCCATTGGTACTTTAATAGGAATTGCATTGAATGTGTTAATTGCTTTCAGTAGTATGGACACTTTGATGATATTAATTCTTCCAATCCATGAACACGGTATATATTTCCATTTGTTTGTGTCTTCCTTGATTTCTTTCCTCAGTGTTATGTAGTTTTCTAAATAAAGATCTTTTACCTCTTTGGTTAGGTTTATTCTTAGATATTTTATTTTTCTTTTTGCTATTTCAAGTGGGATTTTTTCCTTGATTTCTGCTTCTGCTGTTTCATTGTTGGTGTACAGAAATGCCTTTGATTTCTGGATATTGACTTTGTATCCCGCTGTTTTGCCAAATTCATTTATTAGGTCAAGCAGTTTTTTTGGTGGAGGCTATAGGATTTTCTATGTACACTATCATGTCATCTTCAAACAGTGACAGTTTTGTTTCCTCCTTTCTGATTTGGATGCCTTTTATTTCTTTTTCTTGTCTGATCGCTGTGGCTAAAACTTCCAGTATTATATTGAATAGAAGTGGTGAAAGTGGACAGCCTTGTCTTGTTCCTGATCTTAGTGGAAAAGATTTTAATTTTTGCCCATTGAGTATGATGTTGGCTGTAGGTCTCTCATACACGGCCTTTATTATGTTGAGGAATGCTCCCTCTATTCCCACTTTGCTGAGTGTTTTATCATGAATGGGTGCTGTACCTTATCAAATGCTTTTTCTGTATCTATTGATATGATCATGTGGTTTTTGTCTTTGCTTTTGTTTATGTGATGTATTACATTTACGGATTTGTGAATATTGTACCATCCTTGCATCCCTGGAATGAATCCCACTTGGGCATAGTGTATGATCTTTTCAATGTATTATTGGATGCGGTTTGCCAGTATTTTGTTGAGGATTTTAGCGTCAATGTTCATAAGTGATATTGGCCTGAGGTTTTCTTTCTTTGTTGTGTCTTTATCTGGTTTTCAATTAGGATGATGTTGGCCTCATAAAAAGAGTTTGGGAGTCTCCCATCTTTTTGGATTTTTTGGAATAGTCTGTGAAGGATAGGGGTTAGCTCTTCCTTAAATGCTTTGTAGAATTCTCCTGTGAAACCATCTGGCCCAGGGCTTTTGTGAGTTGGGAGTTTTTTGATTACTGCTTCAATTTCTTTTGCTGTTATTGGTCTGTTCAGGCTTTCTGCTTCTTTTTCATTGAGTTTTGGAAGATTATATTTTTCTAGAAATTTGTCCATTTCACCTAGGTTTTCAAATTTCTTGGCATACAGTTCTTTGTAGTAATTTCTTACAATCCTTTGTATTTCTGTGGTATCTGTTGTAATCTCTCCTCTTTCATTTCTGATTGTGTTTATTTGGGTCTTCTCTCTGTTTTTCTTGATGAGTCTGCTTAAAGGCTTGTTGATTTTGTTTATCTTTTCAAAGAACCAGCTCTTGGATTCATTGATCCTTAGAATTGTGCTTTTAGTCTCTATGTCATTTAATTCTGCTCTGATCTTGGTTATTTCCTTTCTTCTGGTTGCTCTGGGCTGTCTTTGTTGTTGTTCCTCGAGTTCTTGTAGACATAGGGTTAGGTTTTTTGTTTGGAATGTTTCTAACCTTTTTAGGTGGGCCTGTATCGCTATGAACTTCCCTCTTAGGACTGCCTTGGCTGTGTCCCATAAGTTTTGAGTTGTTGTGAGTTCCTTTTCATTTGTTTCCAGAAACCTTTTGATTTCTTCCCTAATGTCATTCTTGACCCATTCATTGTTTAATAGTATGCTATTTAATCTCCATGATTTTGAGGGTTTGGGGTTTTTTTTCCTTCGGGTTGGTTTCTAGCTTCAGTCCCTTGTGGTCTGAGAAAATGCTTGGTATGATTTCAGTTTCCTTGAAATTCTTGAGGCTTGTTTTGTGTCCTATCATGTGGTCAATCTTTGAAAATGTTCCGTGTACATTGGAAAAGAATGTATATTTAGATTTTTTTTTTGGATGGAGGGCCCTGAATATATCAGCAAAGTCTATTTCATCAAGGGTATTGTTCAATGCCACAATATCTTTGTTGATATTTTGTTTGGAAGATCTGTTCATTTTTGATAGTGGGGTGTTAAAATCTCCCATTATAATTGTGCTGCTGTCCATATCTTTCTTGAAGTCCTCTAAGATTTTCTTTATGTATTTGGGTACTCCTATGTTGGGTGCATATATATTTACAATATTTATGTCTTCTTGGTGGATTCTTCCCTTGAATATTATAAAGTGACCTGGGTCTCTCTTTATGGACCTTTTTTGGAAGTCTGTTTTGTCTGATATGAGTATTGCTACCCCAGCTTTTTTTTCCTGTCCATTTGCTTGGAAGATTTGTTTCCAGCGCTTCACTTTCAGCCTGTGCAGGTCTTTTATCCTGAGATCTGTCTCCTGTAGGCAGCATATATGTGGGTTATTTTTTCTTATCCATTCCGCTATTCTATGTCTTTTGATGGGAGCATTTAATCCATTTACATTTAAGGTTATTATTGATAGGTACTTATTCATTGTCTTTTATGTACGTGTGTTCCTCTCTCTCTCTCTTTTCCTTCCCTTCCTTAAAGCAGTCCCTTTAGAATCTCTTGCAGAGCTGGTTTGGTGGAGGTGTATTCTTTTAGACTTCTTTAGTCTGGGAAGTTTCTTATTTGGCCTTCTATCTTGATTGAGAGCCTTGCTGGATAAAATAGTCTTGGTTGCAGACCTCTGGTTCTCATTACTTGGAGTATTTCTTGCCATTCTCTTCTGGCTTGGAGTGTTTCCATTGAGAAGTCAGCTGTTAGCCTTATTGGGGCTCCCTTGTATGTTACTTCCTGCTTCTCCCTTGCTGCCTTTAAGATTCTCTCTTTGTCTTGAAATTTTGTCATTTTAATTATGATGTGCCTTGGGGTGGGTCTCTTTGGGTTCCTCTTGATTGGGACTCTCTGTGTTTCCTGGATTTGTGTGACTTTTTCTCTCATCAAATTAGGGAAGTTTTCTTTCATTACTTTTTCAAATAGGTTTTCGGTCCCTTGCTCCTCTTCTTCTCCTTCTGATATCCCTATTATACAGATATTATTACGTTTCATATTGTCTTGCATTTCTCTTAATCTCTCTTCATTCTTTCTGAGCCTCATTTCCTTTTCTTGCTCTTTCTGGGTCTTGTTTTCTACTTTGTCCTCTAGCTTGCTAATCAGATCTTCTGCTTCATCAGTCCTGCTTTTCATTCCTTCTACTGTGTTCCTCAGTTCAGAAATGGCATTCTTCATTTCCTCTTGGCCCTTGTTGAGTTTCTATTTCCTTTTTCATGTTTATATAGTTTGCAGTGAGGTTGTTGTAGCTTCCCTCTAGTTTCTGATAGCTCATTGTGAGTTCATTGAATTTCCTGATAATCATTGTTTTGAACTCACTATCTGATAGTTGAGTTGCCTCTATTTCGTTTAGCATTTTTTCCTGAGGCTTCCTCCTTTCCCTTCAATTGGGGATTGTTTTTTTGTTTTCTCATTGTTCATGGGTTTCTTCTTGTTAGCCTCTGTTTCTTAAATTGATCTGTTCTGGTGCCCTGTAATTATGGTGTGAACTTCTGTGGTAGAATACTTGTGAGATTCAGTGGTGTAGTCTCCTTCGTGTATCCTGGTGTTCACAACTTCCCCCTACTTGTCTGGTTTTTCAGTGATTGCTATAATATTTGGTGTCCTGTTTTCAAAAATGTTTCGGTAACCTAGGCCACTTGCTCTGTTCTTCCACCAATCTGCGAGTTTCCCTCTTCTTTACAGAAGCTGAGAATCATGCTGCCTAGAGTCAAGCCGCCATCTTTCATCTTTACAGCTAATTTTCAATGCTCTCTTCTTTCCTGGTAATTTTTTTTCTTGATATTAGTGGCCCTCGTTCTAGCACTTGATCTCTGAGATCAAGATAGGTGAAGTTATGAAGGAAGGCAAGATCAGGTTCGTAATTCTCCTTCCTTTCTTTGTCATCTCTCCCACTTTCTCCTCCTCAGGCAGGGCTTTCATGCTATCCCTCAGGGCTCTCTCTTCTCAGATATCTCCTCCTTACACACGTGCATTGCCTGGGCAGCAGCTCCTATTTCTGGGTCTTCTTTAGATCTGTAGTCCCTCAAAATGCATCAATTTTGTGTCATGGAGTCTTGCTCTTTGACAGATGACAAGAGCAGTAAAGAACTAGGCAGAAAACAACCCTGTACCTGTGTGACGGTGAGGGAATACACTCACCTTTGCAGGGGCCACAGAGTTTTCCCCAGCCAAGTGCCTCTTCCTTACTCTCTAGGACTGCCCTCCTGTGCTACCTACTCACAGGGGGTTCCCTGAACCCCTCCTCTAGCTGCCCTCTGCTCTATCACTGTTTATTTTCTTTACAGCACTTAAACACTTGTAACCAAAATATTTAACATTGGTCAAAACTACATCAATCATAACTGTACAACCTGATACATTTCTACATAGTGACCTTCTTCGATCCAGAAGAACACTGTCAGCATCCCAGACACCCAGCTCATGCCCCATCTGGGTCATTCTTTTTCTTCTGCTCCAAAGGCCCACATCAAACATCTGCACCGTAGGTTAGTTTGTGTGTTTTTTAACTTTATGAACTAGAACATGCTATTTTGTTTTGTTATGGGAGACACTCAGCTCTTCTTACTGATGTAGTAAAGAATTACAGATCAGGTAGCCAACTAGCACGTAGGCAAGGCTTATTAGTGCTAAGTTTTCATGGGAAGACAAAGGCAAGGGTGGCCAGAGGCCAAGTGGCTAGAAGATGGATGACTTATACAGGGGTGGCCAGGGGCCTGGTGGCCAAAGGCTAAGCAGTCAGAGGCCCCTTGTGCAGCAAAAAGAGCCAAGACTTTGCTCTGAGTACTTACCATATACAGTTGGTGGGTTGGGGTGAGGGAGTTACATATTGATTGATGGGTAAAGGTGGTGCCAGCTTCCTTCCAGGGAGATGTGACTACCCAAACGTAGGTATGGGCGAGGGTCTCTTAGCCCAAATTTTTACCTTGCTCTAGACTCTGTTTGTTCATTTTCCATACATGGAAGGAGGCAGGCAGTTAACCAAAGTTGTTTATAGGCCTTTCTTTGGGCACTGTGGACTCCTCCTCTTCCTCTTCCAGGCCTTGGGATGCATACACAGTCTCAAGGTTTTCCTTTGCCCAGCTAGTGGGGATGGTGCACACAGACTTTCAAGGGCGTCTCCTCTCTTACACTATCATATTTACTTGTATTGCTTGGAATGCCTGGCAGCCTTATGGACCAGGCTCAGAATTACCAGGTCAACGTGTGAGTCTTTGCTTCCAGCCTCCTGTATTAAGTTCTTTGTTAGATTGCAATGGTGAGGGTCCTGCCTTTATTTCCCTTCTGGCTGCTCATTCTACAGTAATGGTTTTGCTTTCATGCAGTATAATCAATGAGATTCATCCATACTGTTGCATGTAGTTGTAGTTCATTCTCATTGCTGAACATCATTTCATGGTATAAGTATAGGACAATATATTTATCTGTATTACTAGTGATGAACAGTTTGGGGCTATTGCAAATAATACCACTATGAACATTTTTGTCCATTGTTTTGACACATATATAAAGGTCTGTCTGGTAAAAGTCCAGCCATTGTTAATACAATGATAACAGTGTGTGTGACATTGATGTAACCTAGCAGCCAAGGAGAGTGACCGGAATGCACATGCGAGAACAATGACTTCATTGTACTAGTCAGTGGGGGTGGTAGATGCTGTTGAGTGAGCATGTGTACTGTGTGGTTGTTGCATTCAAAATGAGCAAGTACAACAAATCTGCATCAAATTTTGCATTAAGTGTGAACATTCCTCCTCAGAAACTATTCAGATTATTCAGAAGGCATCAGGAATGGAAACTGGTGATTGGCAGCTTCATCACCACAGCATGCCTGCTCATGCATCACATCTCATGCAGAGTTTTTTGGTGAAACATCAAATCACCCAAGTGACTGAGCCCCCCTACAACCAAGATCTGGCACTCTGCGACTTCTGGCCTTTCCCAAAAACTGAAATCACCTTTGAAAGGGAAGAAATTTCAGATCATTGATGAGATTCAGGAGAATATGATGGGGCAGCTGATGGCAACTGGGAGAATTTTGTGACGTCCCAAGGCGCCTACTTTGAAGGGGAGTGAGGTGTCATTGGGCTGAGGTATACAATGTTTCTTGTATCTTGTATCTTCTTTAATAAATGTCTCTTTTTCATATGACAGGGCTGGATACCTTCTGGACAGACTTTATATGTAAATATTTCTGCTGAGTATGTATCCAGTAGTTACTGAATATGATTTTTTTAGGTTTAATATACATTGTGATAAATTTTCTAAAGTGCTTGTACCAATTTACATTGGCATCCCCAAAGTATAAGAGGGCTACATTTATTCCACAACTTGATACTGATAATCATTTAGAAAATTGTAGCCGGTTTGGTAAATGTGTTTTTATACTTCACTGGGGTTTTGACTTGCATTTCCCAACGACTAACAGGTTTAGCACATGTTCGTTTCTGTGGCCACTTGGTTATCCCATTTTGTGGAGTACCTACTCAAATTTCTTGCCCATTTTTTATTTTGTAATCTATATTTTTCTTACTTATTTGTAGGACTTCCTTTTATATAGTATGGACCTGAATCCTGCAAGATATATGTATAGAAAATATGTTCTGCTTTAACACTCTATAAATGATGTTTTTGATAAATAGAACTTAATTTTCATGAAGTTCATTTGTAAATATTTTTATGTTTAAGTGCTTTTATGTTGTGTTGTAAATATCTTTTCACCCTTCAATTCCAGAAAGATGTTCCCATGCTACCTTTTAGAAGCCATTGATGCTTTCCCTCTCACATTTAGATCTATAATTCACCTGGAATTGATGTTTGGGTATCAAATTTCATTATTTCCATATCTAGTTAGCCCATTGATGCACTGTCACTTATTGGAAAGACTTCCCTTCCCCCACTCTGGGCAGGACCATTATTGTCACAAATCAAATGTCCTTTTGGGTGTAGGCCTGTTTCTGAATTCTTCACAATGTTCCCTTGACTTGTTTCTCTTTTTCTAAATACCATATTGTTTTATTAGTATGTTTATGATATGCCTTGATATCTGCTAATGTAAATTTATCAAATTTATTATCAATGAGGTTGTCATGGCTACTTTTGACCTTGAGCATTCCCATGTACAATGTAGACTCAGCTTCTTTGTTTACTCTCTCTCTCACACTCACACACAATGGTAACTATGTGAAGGTGGTAAATAACCCATTTAACTTGACTGTAGTGATCTTTTCACAATATATCCCTTAAATATACACAATTTTTGTGTATGTACAATATCTCGATAGAGTTATTTAAACATTTAATTTATGGCTTTGAAATTTAGACATGTGGTACAGGGGCTTCCATTTGCATTCTTGACAAGGTCTGGAAAATGAGAGGTCAGTCTGTTCTTGAAATTAAAGACTCCCCATCCCCCCAACTTTACATGAATGCCAAACAAAACTGCACAAGACAGGTGCCCCCTCTCACCAAAATGTTTAATTAACAAATGTATCCTTGATGAATAAACTTATAGTGAGACTATCAGGTACTTTACAGCTGGTAAGCCTGTTGACTCTCCTAAATTACACTTTCAGATACAGGGATATTTAGGCTCTATCTACTCCAGCCTGAGCAAAATCACTGCATGCTCAGAAACGCTGCCAAGAAATGTACTTCTTCCTCCTTAACCACTTCCTTCCCCAACAGCTCAGGCTTTCCTTCAGAACCCATCTCTCGGGGCTATCAGATTAAACTGAGCAGGAAAACTGGTAGAAAGGTTAATACGATTGGATCCGAAACTTGGAATGGTTTAAATGCAACGGTTTAGTTGCTAATTTTAGTCCCAGGGTAGGATATTCAAAGAGTAGACTGTGCCTCTGTTTAAATAATCTTCCTTAATGATGATGTAAAGTAAAATAAATTAGTTTTAAAATGTCTGGGAGACAGGGAAAAAATTTAACTTTTTGGTTTGTGTGAATGCCCATTCAGACTGGGTATAGATGAACACAGCCACATAAACTTGCCAGTTTAAAGGAGAAAAGGAGACCAATACAATTTTGGGCTTATTACAAAATGTAAAAAATATGATAGAGACCTCCCACTGAGTTTCTCTGGATTAACTGATTTTTACTTAACCACTGTGGCACTTCTCTTTCCATAGCTCTTTCCTCATCCTCCCCACCCCACCCCCACCATCTCTCACCCGGAAAAAGGTTTTCAAATAATATAAAAATAATGAATTGAATCTTAAACATCTTAATTTGTTTTAATGCTTTAGCCTAAATTTTTATTGAGGTTCAACATATTATTGCCATCCTGGCACATGGTATAGCCTTCGTTTTGAAATTATAACCCTTATCTAGTGAAACTTGTTCATATCCGTAGATCTCCATATCAGATTTTCTTTCCTGAGTAACTGAAAATGCTCTCTGTAGGGTTTCACACCTCAGAATGTCCTCACTTTGGGTTTTAGTGGACTTTCTGCTTTCCACCACAGAACCTTGTATTAAGCAAGATGTGCTTTATGAGCCAATAAATAAGGACAATAATTGCCTCCATGTTTGTATACAACTAAGACTCCTTCAGTCTTGTCTTCATCATGCATTTTGCCACTTAAGGCAAAGTCAAGGACTTCAGTTTGCTTATATTTATTTTTTGCTTGCCAAATGATCCTCTGCTCTAAAACTCTCCAGTCCCCTGCAAACCAGGACAGGAAAAGAAGTTTAAGTTATTCTTATTTGATGCCTTTATTTGGTTCTTTCATATTTCTGAGGCTTACTTTTCATCCATGAAATTAAAAATAGAAGTGAAAGTCATCTCTGTTTTCCTAATTAAACCCTCATTTCATTACATTGGATCTCACTGGCAGGACTTAAAGGCATAACCTTCCCCTTATTATCACCAGCCTTTATAATTCCTGCAGTCGTTACTTCTGTGGCATGTGACTGTGGTTTGTGCTTTGTTGTTGTTGTTGTTTTTAAATATATGTCCCTTATTGTTCTTTGGAAAGTGGCCATTGTTAACACGGAGGGTCTTCCATACTTCCAAGCTTATGTTTGCCAGATGCTCTAGAATAAATGGATTATTCAAAACATATTTAAATCCTTTGTGTTTTTGTAATAGCTTAAGTTTTTGTACCCCAAAACTGATGAACTTAAAAAGGTTTTCTCCTTATACATTTAAAAATTCGTCACATACGTATGCAAGACTCTGTCTCTATACAATTCTAGAGTCATTAACTCCACAATTCCTGTAGGGTCCCCAGTCACCAAGGTGTCTGAAGCCCAGAGAGGGAAGAGGGAGAGAAAGTACCTGCCCACAGGAGAGCATCTGTGGGAGTCTCTATGCTCTGGGAGCAATGCTAAAGGTTAGACCTGCACATTAGGATTTTGGCCACCTGAACCAATGACCAAAATCCATGACCAGACAAGTATCATTATTTTACAGTAGAAAGAAGTTGTTACTATGAGATGTTTTTGGTTACCAAAGCTCTGGCAAAAATACGTGTAGGTTTTGGTGATACTTTTCCTCATTAACAAGCTTTCTTGTTGTTATAAATGCTTATGTTACCATATCATTCTGTCTTCTTAGCAAGTGTAGTAACTTTCACAGAGGCATAGCCAAAGAAGTCAGGAAGTGAAGACTATCCAGCCAGTGGGCGTCGGTAGGAGTCAGGAAGAACACAGGTGAGGAAGCCTGTATATGCAGTCAGGATTCTAATGGAGGTAGCATCATGGCTCACCCAGCAGGGAGGCCATATTAAAAAACATAAATAGGAACTCAATGGCAAGTGGGATGCTTCTACATTAAAAACATTAGAGCAGAGCTACCATTTTGGAATTGTCTTCTAGAGTCCCCAGAAGCAAGTTTGGCTCTTGGGGCAAGATGACAGGAAAGCACACAAACTAACAGGGGCTTGGAGAATTGGAGAACTGAAGAATGACATCTCTCTCTCCCCCACCTCTCTCCCTCCCTCCCTCCCTCTCCCTCTCCCTCTCTCCCTCCCTCCCTCCCTCTTCTTGAACAAGGCAAACTCCTGCCCATGATCTTAATTCTCAGATAATATTCATCTTAGTACTGGAGTTGGAGAGGGTACGTGAAGTTTAAAACCATAAACATTATTAAAATTCATTTAAAAATGTTTGTAACACAAAGCGAATTCATATGTAGCCACAAAAATTGCCTTCTGACAGGTTAAATGGCTTGGACCTTCAGTTGTTACTGGTGTTTAAAACCAGGGCTAGGCTCTTTCTGCTGCCCAAGGTCAAGTGGATCCAGAGTCAGGAAGAAGAGCCACTGTTTTACATAACTGGGAAGCTGAATTTTAAAACACCCCTTCTAGAGAAGTCCTTTGTATCTTGCTCCTCCTGTGTTACTGATCACCCTGGTCGGCAGCAATGAAGTAAAAATCCATGGCCCTTGACATAGTACATTGTCAAAACCTCAAACAAGAAAGGATTTTCCACAGTTCCCATGTAATTCAAAGTTGAATTGCATAATCTTTGGTTTCAGAACAAGAAAAATAGAATTTAAGATGGCAAGAAAGCATTTTTTTTCCTTATGGAATTAATGTAAAAACAGATTTGGGATTTTATATTAGAGAGTAGGGGAGAGAATTGAAGTATTTGCCTTCTTTTAAGATGAGGTAACATAGAATCACATTTTTGTTGATTTTCTAAAAAGTTTGCACTAAATAGAAAAATAATGGCATATACAAATAAACCTGGAATCATTTAAAGTATATTTTCACATTTTCCTAATTTTAATGAAAAGTATGCAGATTATGGCTGGCTTAATTTTTTACTTAATAGATAGGAAAATGTTATTCAAATCCTCCCTTTTCAAAGTATGGCCTGTATGCTTGTAGTATTAACATCACCTGGGAGCTCGTGAGAAATGAAGAATCTTGGGTCCCAACATGGACATATGGATCAGAACCTGCATTTTAACGGGTCCCTAGGTGAGTTATGTGTACTTGAGAGTTTTCTGATCTAAATAAACCACTCAGCAAAGGCAGTATCAAGTAGGCTTTGGAAAGACACCCTCCTCTCCTGCAATTGCTTATGAACTTGCAAGCAAAGTAAAAATTATATTTGTTATGCAAATGTAATTCAAAATGAGTCCCCTAATGCACCCATCTAACATTTTGGAGTCACCACCTATTTCTTTACTTCTGCACTTTTTTCTCTGACACACTTCCTAGGGTAATAGCTTCAAGTTTTTGCACAGATTCTTGTGCCTGTGACTTTCGAAGCTTGAATAACAGCTATGGGACAGATAACAGAAAAAAGTAATACTGAGAGGTTTACAGGAAAGAAAAATAAGTGATAGACAAGGGAAAAATATAAAACAGCAAACATAGCATGGAGTAGTGAGATAAATATCTCTATATTGAAAATAGATGTTATTTAAATATAAAAATGATACATGCCAATAATTTCCATAGTTTTTGCTAATTAAAAAATGGTAAATTCTCAAATAATACATAAAAATAGGAAGCAAAAAATAAATATGTCCAGAATCATCATCATGAAAGGACAAGCTTCTTTTGTTCCTTTAGTAGCTAAGCATCCACTTATCCTTCCCTGGGAAATAATAATACCACAATTTTCCTTCAGGGAGACCTGGACACTCTCCCCTACACCACCAAGCTCTCAGACTCCAAGTTACAGGTATTATCCTATATTACTTGTGGGTAATATATATCCTGTGGATATATGTTGCAACATGGGACACAGAGGCAAAAGCCGATACGAATCTTACATTTCTCTACATCACAGGGTTGATTTCAATATGGGCACAGGTCCCAAGTTATGTCTACCAGGCCCAATGAACCTGGAGCTTTCAAATGAGTAATCAGAAAAAAGACTTTCTCTCTTTCATGTTAGTGCTGAAATGGAGGGGAGGGGAGGCAAAACCTGTGGCAGTCATCTTGCCACCAAGGAAGAGAGAACATTCTGAGAATGGAGCCACCACAGAAAAAGCAGAGCAGAAGCTTGGGAACAGAGAAAAACTGGCTCTTCCAGATGACCCTGGTTGAAGCCTGAGAAAAAGGTGTGTCTGGAAGCAAACCCAAACTCGACACTTTTCAGCCATCTCATCCCAGAAGTTCCCCTTTGGCTTAAATCCATTTGCACTGAGTTTCTGTTACTTGTATTGAAGGGAAATACCTGACACACGGTGGTAAAATTTTGTATATTTCTGTGTGTACATCTATATAGTTGGATCTTATTACACATAATTTCACTTCAGTTTATTCTTTACCTACCATTTTTAACCTTCTCAACTAAAATAAAATGTCATGAGCATCTTTCTGGGTAATTATAGTCAGGTCTACATTGTTATTTATTAGATATCTGATGGTTCTACAATTTTTATCATAACTTATTGAACCAGCTTTATACTGAAGGACTTTTATAGATTATTTTTGTCCATTAAAGAGAATCTTCATACATATATATTTATTTAATCTATACAATTATCTACTTGGGATAAAATTTTAAAAGGAAGTTGTTAGGCCAATGGTATCTAATTGAAGACATAATACACACACCCACACTGCCCTCCCGAAACGCAGAGTCAGGTTCACACCAGTGAAACTGGGACACTCAGCACTCCCCACAGTCACATAAACATCTACTCATTTCTCAAGTGGAAAATAATATGTCTGATTTCTTTCCTGTTTCCCTTTTAGTGAAAGTGATTATTTTCCACATATTCATCAGTCATTGTACTTCTCCTTTTTTGAACTGCCTGTTGTTGTTTTTTTTACCCATATAGCTGTTGGAATGGTTCACTGTTGCCTTGATATGCTTGAGTTTTTCATATATTCAGTACACTAACTCTTTCTCCTATATTTGTTGGCTTGTATTTTGTTTTGGGGTTTACTTTAAAAGTTTATTTCATGGTACAGAAAGTTTACATTATTATGTAACAAAACTTACCAAAATTTAATTATGGATCTTGTACTATTTATAGTGTTTAGAAAGATTTTCCCATTCTAAGATTATAAAATTATTCACCCCTATTTACTTGTAGTATTTTCTAGTTTCTTTGTTTCCTTCCCTTGTGTTTTCAAAAATATGAATTTAAGTCTTTGATCCATCTAAAAATTATTTTCCCATAAGGGATTCAGCTTTCTTTTTCTCAAATGTTTAGCCAGTAATCACCACATGACTTATTGGAAATTCTATTAATCTCTTCACCAATTTGAAGTGCCATCTTATCACACACATCACTACCACATATCCCTGGGCCTCTTTCTGACAACTTCAATATGTGTCAGTTCAGGCTGTGTCTGTGCCTCCTACAGCACTTCTGCTTTAGGTATTATAATTTATGCATTTTATTATCTAATACGATAAGTATTCTTATAGTTATTTTTTAGTCCTTCCAGATTTTCTTGATTTTTTTATTTATCTACTTTAAAAATTAATTTTAGAATAATTTCTAAGTTCTGAAGAAAATATTACTTCAATAGGAAATAAAATGTGTGAGTATTATAGATTATTTTGAAGAAGTGAATAGATGAATAACCTTAAAATATTGAGTTTTTATAACCTAAAACATGACATATATTTTCATTTATTAAATTATATTTAATGTGCCCTGGCTGGCGTAGCTCAGTGGATTGAGCACGGGCTGCGAACCAAAGCATCGCAGGTTCGATTCCCAGCCAGGGCACATGCCTGGGTTGCAGGCCACGGCCCCCAGCAACCACACACTGATGTTTCTCTCTCTCTCTCTTTCTCCCTCCCTTCCCTTTCTAAAAATAAATAAATAAATCTTTAAAAAAATTATATTTAATGTCTTTTAGTAGAAGTTTTTAATAAGTTGTCTGTACTGCCTCTTTAATAAATGTGATAATACTGATGAAAAAATATTAATTAGAAGATCACTTTTGTACATTTAGAAGGTAATTTTAATCATTTAAATTTTAACTTAAAATTTTTACATTTTTAAAGATTTAGTATTTCTTAATCAGTTTATTCACATACATTTTATTTTTATATTTTATTACTATTTTGAGTATAACTTTTCTTATATCATCTTTTTTTTGCCAAATTTAGGTTGTTGTCATGATAAAATATCTTCTTTTTTTCACTTTTTAAAATTTATTTATTTTTATTGTTGTTCAGTTCCAATTGTCCCCATTAAATTAGAATATCTTCTTAATATTTTGGGGAGATTTAAATTTTTTTAAAGTCAGGAATAGGTTATAAATTTAATCAAATACCTTTTAGTATCAACATGATCTGCCTGATTGAAAGAGATCAATGTATTCTCAATATTGAACTGGATAGATTCTTGGAATTTATTCTACTTGATTATGTTGTAGTACTCTGTTAACGCACTGCTAAGTTCTCTCTACTAATATATCGATCAGAATATTTGTGAGGAAAGAGAGAGGAGGGGAGAGGGACGGGGGGCAGAATCTGTTCTATGTTACCATCACACATATGCTGGTGTCATAAAGGAATTTGAAGAGAATTTCTTATTTTATGTTGCTCTGGAACAAATTTAGATCATATTGGAATAATCAGTTTCTTGGAAGAATAAAAAAATTACCAAAGACACCTTCTGTGTCAGAAGCTTTTTGAAAAATTTTGACAACATTCACAATTTCTTTCACAATTTGCAAGCTATTTCTTCCTGGAAAAAAAGAAATCCAAGGTTTAAAAGCTTTTAGTATAGAGTTTGCAAAGAATTTTCTTATCATGACTTTCTTATTATCTGTAGTAATTTACCCTTTTTGTTGCTTATTTTATGAATTTGTGTTACTTATCTATTTTGTTCTCTCTCATATTTAGTAAATGATTTATTTATTTAATTGTTTTTGTTTTTCCACAGAACCAGATCTTGAATTTTTTAAATCAATTCAATAATATATCATATCTCTTCATGGATATTTACTTCTTATTTTTTTTTTTATTTTATTCTGTTTTTTCTTGTTTATTTTCATATACATTTTTTTGTTTTACAAGTGGCACCTTATTCAGTTATTTTCATTGTTTCATCATTAGTAATATAAATTATACAGCTTAAATTTTTCTCACTTGTTTTTAGACATTCTATAATTGTGATTTTTATTGTTTCTTTAACCTGAAATTGTTCAATAAAGTTTTGTTTCTAATTTTCTTATTTGTTTCTAGTATTGCATGCATACGGTCAGAGAACGTTGCCTATAGTATTTCTATTTTGGGGAACTTAGTAGTTTTATTGTTTCAAAAACATGATAAATTCTCTGAGTATCTATGGGTCCTTGGGAAAAAGATGCATTTCTTTGTGTCTAGGGTTCAATATTTGACATATGCATATCTATTAATTATTGTTACACATATTACTATTAAAATATACTACATGCAAATTTTGCCTTTTTTATCCACAAAGAATTGAAAGTGAGGAGTCATGTTTACTATTATGGTATTCTCATAAATATATTTTTTATCTTCTGTAAAGTTATATTTCATTCATATTTTTACCAATAAGAAATGAGGAATTAATTATAACTTCTACATAGATTTTAACCTATATTAATAAGTGATGTAGGACTTTCAGCTTGAAATTATCTCTGCCTGATGCTAGGATAAAGTTTCTTCTATTATTTTATTTATTTAGTAGATCATTACGACATTTGTTTTTGTCATTAAGCCAATATATGCAATTTTTTTGTCATACCAATGGTAGTTTCTGCTTTTAATATCTTATATCTCCTTTCTTTGTCCTTGTCTCCTTTGATGTTTGAAAGAAATACATTATTTTCAGTTCAAATAGCAATTGCATTTATAGTATTAAATAACATGTTTAAACCCATGGGTCTCAGTATATCAATTTTTATTTAAAGTATAGCTATTTCTACTCACTTTGAGAAATTAGGAAATAAATGTTAATTTTAGCAATCATAATTTTAGTTTCTACATGCTTACTCTCACCTCTCTTGGTCTAAACTTGCAAGGGCTGACATTTTATTATTAATTTGTGCTATCCTTGTACCTCTAAGTTGGCGGTCCGAGGAAATATCTATTACACTGCTAACAATGGAACCAAGGAAATAGCAATCCATAATTGTTGTTCAAGAACACAATTTTTTTTCTTTTTTAAGCATTTTTCAAAAATTTTATTTTAATCATTGTTCAAGTACAGTTTTCTGTCTTTTACTCCCATCCCAGCCCACCCACCCATCCCTCTCCACCTCCCTCCCATTTCCAGCCCCCTTAGTTTTTGTCCATGTCTCCTTTATACTTGTTCCTGCCAACCCTTTTCCTTTTCCCCTGAAATTCCCCTGAAATTCCCTTCCCTCTCCCTTCTGGTCACTGTCAGCCTGTTCTCTATTTCAGTGTCTTTGGTTATATTTTAAAACTTACATTTCAGTAGAACACTTTTTCTCATTACCTTGAATGGCAACACAGAGACTTTCAAGACTGAAAATTGTTAGTACAAATGGCCCAGTCTTGTTTTGCTTCTATGTTACAACCTTTGGTGACCAGTCGTGATGTTTTAATTTTCAGTCCCCCGTCTCATTAAAATGCGAAAGTGGAAAACATAGTCAGTCTTACCCCTGCACAAACAACAGGAAAACAAATCCACTGCAGGGTAACATTCCTCTCTACTGTCACAGTGGAGATCTAGTCTCGGCTGATTAATCAGTTAGGCAGCTTGATTCCTTTCTTATTTTTTGAAACATATATTCCTTATGGCATCATATGAAAAAGTAACCCAGGGCAGGGGAATAAGGGAAGAGAATGGGAGCGACGTGCATTTTCCCACCCATCCAGATGATGGCCAACTGGCAGAAAATAACAGACATGTCAGCATGTTATCCTGCCCTGGCTCAGAAGGAAAGTAATAGCCTGCATTCCCGTCTAGCCCCCAAGCACCAGAATGAATTCTGAGAATTATACCATTTTCTCTGCAGGTTTGCCTTTCTGGCTGGCTGTGTGTGTGTGTGTGTGTGTGTGTGTGTGTGAGAGAGAGAGAGAGAGAGAGAGAATCTGCACACATACATAGCTGCCTTGCCTGCTGGAAAAGTATTGTTTCAGCTCCTCTGTTGCCATGTAATTAATATTCCCACTCTCACACTGGATTTTGAAAGTGAGCCCTCGCAGTGACCCATGCCTGCTTTCATTAGCCAAAGAATCACAGTCAGGAGCATCTAACTCTACGAAGGGATTCTTTGGGGTGGGATGGCAAAGAAGCTTGCACAAAAACAATGATTTAGGAGCACTGCACTTTTTTCTCTTTCTGCTTTGGAAACTGAAAGGGGTGTTTCTCTTTTTTCCCTGTTACTAATAAATTTTATTAACAATATATAAAGTATTAGAAATCTCTTGGATCTGATTATGATTTTGGTTCAGAAAATATGTAATCCCCAATGTAGAATATATTAAAAGAACCAACTCCTTTCCAAAACTGTAGTAATCAGACGTTAGCATATGAAAGCTTTTGGCTTGGCTGGGAAACTAGTCCCTGCACCCCATCTCTTTTTACTTAAGCTATAAACTTTAAGAGTAATTTGTTTCCTTTACCAGTCAGAGTCCTTGCAAAAAAAATGGATGGAATATTCAAACAGGATAATTTGAGGACTTTTTAAAAAGAAACTCTTACAAAGGTGTGAGCAGGGTACAGAGAAACCTCAAAGGATGGAGTAGTACTGGGGGAGAGTAACGTTAGGGAACTGTTCCCACCCTAGACCTGAGAAGGCTAGGGCAGGAAGTTGCTACTGGAATAGGGACAAGAAGAACTGGGTGAAAGAGGCTGTGGACAAGAGCTGGGATCTTCAGTTAAGTGACACGGTCATCTCAAATCAACCTGCCAGGAAGAGATGGGAATATATTCCCAAATCTCACTCTCCTCTTCGCTGGAGGCTCCTACTGCAATCCCATTGGCCAGCCCGATCAAATCTCATAGCATAAGGAGCCCAGGGCATGCAGATCACGGTAGAAAGGGAGAGGGGGGGACTAGATGAGATCTAGCTAATTTCTATTAAAATCAAGCAATATCAATTGAACAACTCCATCTGAAGAATTCCTCAATTCCAAAATTTCATCATCTACATGAATTAAAATCCAAGGACCACTTCCCCATGAAAATCGAGTCTCAAAATAGCAAAAAAGTGCTATGATAAAGGGAGAGTAACCTGGCCTTGCTGTCCTAAGATGTGTGTTCCCATACTGACTTCATCAAGTGCTAGCTGCATGAATTTGAATGAGTCACTTATGATCCCTAATACTCGATGGTACCTATCAGAATGCTAGTGTTAGTCAAGCCTTTTTAGTTTAGTCACAGAATCGCTGCTAGTATGAAATTATCTAGTATATATGAAGATTATGAACTAAAATAAACTTTAATTATAATTTATTTTAGAAAACTTTCTTTGAAGCCATGACACTTTCAACCTCTTTACAAGTCAAATTTCCTTTCTCTGTAAAGGAGATTTACTATGGTCAAAAGTTGTCTGGTTGTTTAACAGTTTAGACATTTGTGTCTTACTGAAGGAAATGAGTGCTCAGAGTGTATACAGAGACTTTCACCAGGTAATTTTCAATTTTCTTCATCACATCAAGGAAATCTTACAAAGAACATTACATAGAGAGACTGCTTTGTTCATTAACGACATACAGTTACTCTAGAGAGGGTCTGGCTTGCCAAGGGTACTGCTGATTTGGCTCTAGCTAGGGAAGTAAAGAGATGATGCAACAAACGTTGCATTAGGCAGCAATTTTCAACCTTTTTCATCTCATGGCACACATAAACTCATTACTGAAATTCTGCAACATACCAAAAAGTATATGATATTTTTTGCTGATATGACCCCAAAAAACAGGTATAATTTTGATGCATTTCACACCAGACAGCTATTGTGTTGGCTATTGTCATTTTTATTTGACAATGTAAGAGAAAAGAGGTCAGAGCCTCTGACTAAATAGCCAGGTGTTGCATGGTTTAAAATTTTTGCAGCACACAGGTTGGAAATTGCTGCCAAAAGGCATTGTTTTCCCAGCTCTCTCTCCCTAGAATTCTGAGTATAATCCATAGGTATTTTGGGATGTATGTGCTGGGATTGTCCAACAACATGAGTGCATCCTAATTTGGGGACTTTAACAAACCTTTCTCAGTAGACAATGCAAGTAGGCAAAAAATATGTACGAGGTGGACAAAAACTGCAATAAGATAAGATAAACAAAAAAAACCTCCTAAAGAATAAAAAAAAAAAACCCAAAAGAGGAAAATCTATTCACTTCAAAATTTAAAAATACAGTCAATAAAAGCTGAGCTTAAAAGTATTTAATAAATAAAAATTAAATATAAGTGAATTGAATAGTCGAGATAAAGTAGAGAAATAATAAAAAATACACCCAAAGAAAGTAGAAGACTCAAGATAAAAATGGAAATTAATCAATTAGAATATAAGCACATAATAGAATACATATGTAAAGTCAAATGTTGCCTTTTTAAAAATACCAATAAAAATCACCTTTGCTAACGTGATAAATAATAAAAATCAAAACCATAAATACAGGAATTTCTTAAGGAGAAGTTTTTACACAAAGTAATTTTTTAATATAAATAACTGACTTTACTAGAAATATAAATTAATAAGAGTGCATCAAGAAATTAAAAACAGAACCTGGCCAGGTAGCTCTCACTTTGTTAAAGCACTGCCCTGATACACCAAGATTGCAGGTTCAATCCCCAGTCAGGGCACATACAAGAACAAACAGTTGAATGTATAAATAAGTGGAACAACAAATCAACATTTCTCTCTCTCTCTCTGTAAAATCGATAAAGACCATTAAAAATAAAGTAAAATTAAAAAAAGAATATACCAACAACATAGACAAAGTGGAAAAGGCAATCAAAAGCCAGCATCAGAACATTTTATGGATTTTACAACATCAGATTAGAATATTTTTTAAAAGAGAACATAATAGATCTTTTTTTAAATAAAGCTAGATACAAAAACCCTAAATAAAATACTACCATTTTTATTGAGGTATAACTGATCTACAATCTATATTAGTTCCAGGTGTGCAGCATAATGATTCAACATTTGTCAAATCTCTACTTCATCCCATGTCAAACATTTAAAAAAAATTTAGTTGAATCAATAAGTAACCTCAAAGCAAAACAAGCAAAATAACTTTGAAAGTGATATAAGAAACAAGATAGTATACATATGTATATGTGTGTATATATATATGTATATATACATATATACACATATATATATTTTAATATTGTTAGGAAAAAACACAAAATTGAGAATTCCTGGTGAAAAGGGTAGAGTTTTTCTACATAAAACTTATAAAACATTTTGGGTGTTTCAGTATTAGCATGGCACCAAACTCCATCCACATATGCCCCTTTCTTCCCACTGATTACAGCTGAAAACTGAACAAAATACAAAGAACAACTTGAGGAATCTGGAAAGTGAACCCTAGTAGTCTGATTGTGGAAAGAAGTTAAACTTTCAGAAGTGATTGCACAGGGATGAGTTTTTCATTTTTTCTTTTTTCCCCTATGGTTATTCCCCAACAGAAATCCCTGATCTTGGAGTGCTACATCAGTAGCCAAACTGTAAGTGCCTAAAACTCCAAGAAATATCCCTGTGTCTCTGGTTAGAGGAAGGAGGAAAATGAGGCTCCCAGGGCTGGGGAGGGAGAGGAAAACCCACAGGGGAGAGCTGGAGAGGTGCATGCCAGGATTCTCAGTATGAACCTATACGAGTCTCAGGTTCCTCTCTGAGCTGTGGGAGATTTTAACACTTATCTCTTGCAAATGATAGAACAATAAAATAAAATCCCTATAAAATGTAGAAGATCTGAATAATACTATCAACCATCTAGACTTAATTTATAGAACACTACATTCAAAAACTAGAGAACACACATTTTCTTTCCCAAGTGTTCATGGAACACTGACAAAGGTAAACCATATGCGGGGCCATATAACACATTTTTTATAAAATTAGAAGGATCAAAATCATACAAAGTGAATTCTCTGATGATAAAGGAATTAAATTAGAAATCAATAACAATATGTTAGGAAAATCCTAAATATCTGGAAATTAAATAACAGTCATGGGCTAAAGATGGCATCATAGGGATAATTAGAAAACATTTTTTAAAGATTTTATTTATTTTTAGAGAGAAGGGCAGGGAAGGAGAAAGAGAGCGAGAGAAACATCAATGCATGGTTGCCTCTCACGAGCCCCCTACTGGGGACCTGGCACACAACTCAGGCATGTGCCCTGATTGGGAATTGAGCCTGCAACCCTTTGGTTTGGAGACTGGCGCTCAATCCACTGAGCTACACCAGCCAGGGCAGAAAACATTTTTGAATGTGAATGACAATAAACATACAACACATAAAAATTTTTGAGATGCTGCTAAAGTAGTGGTTGGAGGGAAAAGCTGCTTTAAGCAGTTACATTGGAAAGAAGAAAGATAAAAAATTACATGAGCTTTACTTAAGAAACTAGAAAAAGAAGAACAATGTGAATCCAAATTAAACAGAAGGAAAGAAATAATGAAGAAGAGAAATTAATGAAATGGAAAATGGACATAGAGAAACTTAGCAAAGCCAAAAATTGGCTCTTTGAAAAGATCAACAAAATTAACAAAATCTAGCTAGACTGATTAAGAAAAAATGAGATAATGTAAATTACCAATATTAGTAATTAAAAAGTGGTTGTCTACATTATAGATATTAAAGAATAATAAGACAATGCTCTGAATAACTTTATGTAAAAATAGTACATGGAGATGAATAAATATATTTAAAAATACAACATACCAAAACTGACATAAGAAAAAAAATGTATGAATAACTCTATACATGTACCTATTAAAGCAATTTACTTTGTTATCAAAACCTTCCCAAGAAGAAAAAGCCCAGGCCCAGATGGTTTCACTGGTGAATTCTATTGGAGGAAGAAATAGTATATGTATGCATGTGTGTATGTGTGTAAAGAGGGATTACTGGTTTTACTGACCAGCTATGTGGTAAAGCTAGTAGGTATGGTCAAATGATCTTAGGCAAAGTTGCCAATGAAAGTCAATGGGAAAAGGAGTTGTTTTTAACAATTATTGCTGGATCAAATAGATATTCTTAGGGGAAAAATGACCATCAACTCTCACATTACATGATGCCCAACATTTAATTCAAAAAGTATTATAGACACAAATATAATACATAATATGAGAGAACTTCTAGAAGAAAGTATAAAAGAAAAACTTTATAACCTTGGAATAGGGAGATTTCTTAAATAAAATACTGAAAGCATGAAGCATATAAAAATTAAGTTGAATCTCTTCAAAATTGCAAACTTTTTGTTATTGAAAGAAACCACTAAGAAAACAAAAACACAAGCCATGGATGATGAGAAAGTATTGGCAAACCAGATATCAGACAAAGGACTTGTATTCAGAATATATAACACACTCGTGTAACTCAACTATAAAGAGTAAAAACACAGTAAAAATAGAAAATTTGAAGAGACATTTTACAAAAAACTATACAAATGGCTACTAAGCACATAAAATGATAATACCATTAGTCATTAGGGAAATGTAAATTAAAATCATAATGAGATATTACCTATTCATTAGACTAGCTAACATGTAAAAATTGTTTTAATTTTCAATTATAGATGACATATGTTATTATATTAATGTATATTATGTTAATGTATTAACATTATTGTACATTTCAGGTGTACAACATGGGCTTAGACATTATATAACTTACAAAGTGCTCAGCCTGATGAAGTCTGGTGCCCATTCGACACTACATATCATCACTTCAGTATCACTGACTATATTCTCTACACTGTACTTTATATCCCCATGACTATTTTTATAATTGGAAATTTATATTTCTTAATTCTTTCACTTTTTTTAACCCATTCTCCTAACTCCCTCCCACCTGGCAACCATCAATTTGTTCTCTGTACCTATAACTTTGTTTCTGTTTTGTTTTTTAGATTCCAGATATAAGTGAAATCATATACTACTTGTCTTTCTCTGCCTGACTTATTCCACTAAGCATAATACGTCCATTTATGTTGTTGCGAATGGCAAGATTTTGTTCTTTGTCATGACTTAGCAATATTCCATTGCATATATGTACCACATATTCTTTATCAAAATATCAATAGCATTTTTCACAGAACTAAAACAAATAATTCTAAAATTCACAGGGAACCACAAAAGGCCCCAAATAGCCAAAGCAATTTTGAGAAAGAAAACAAAGTTGGAGGTATCATGCTACCTATTGTCAAATTAGACTACAAGACTATAGTTGTCAAAACAGCACAGTATTGACATGAAAACAGACACACAGGTCAATGTGCCCAACTATACAGCCCAGAAATAAACCCATGTCTGTATGGTCAATTAATCTATGACAAAGGAGACAAAAACATACAATGGGGCAAAGACAGTCTCTTCATAAAAGGACAGATTCATACAAAAGAATGAAACTGGATCACTTTCTTACACCATATATAAGAATAAACTCAAAATGGATGAAAAAATTTAATTATAAGATCTGAAACCACAAAAATACCAGAACAAAACATACACTATAAATTCTTTGACATCGTTCTTAGTAACATTTATTTAAATATGTCTCCTCGGGCAGGGGAAAGAAAAGAAAAAATAAACAAGTGGAACTACATCAAACTAAAAAGTTTTTGCACAGTGAAGGAAACCATCAACAAAATGACAACCTACTGAATGGGAGAAGGTATCAGCCAATGATACATCCAATAATCAATTAACATGCAAAATATATAAGGGACTCATACCACCAAAAATATCTGATTAAAACATGGGCAGAGGACCTGAACAGATATTTCTTCCAAGAGGACATACAGTTGGCCTATAGGCATATGGGAAAATGCTCAGCATCACTAATCATCAGGGAAATGCAAATTAAAACCACAATGAGATATCACCTCACACCTGTCAGAATAAATATTATAAATCAATCAACAAACAAAAAAGGCTGGCAAAGATGTGGAGAAATGGGAATCCTCATGTACTGTTGATGAAATTATAAATTGGTGCAGCCACTATGGAAAACAGTATGGAGATTCCTCAAAAAATTAAAAATGGAATTGTTTTATGACCCAGCAATTTCATATCTGGATATTTATCTGAAGAATTCCAAAACACTAATTCAAAAAGATATACGTATTCCTATGTTCACTGCAGCATTATTTACAATAGCCAAGATATGGAAGCAACCTAAGTATCCATCAATAGATGAATGGATATAGAATAGCTAAAATTCACAAAACTGACCATACCCAGTGTCAGTAAGGATATGGAACAACTGGAACTTTTGAAGTACTACTGGAAATTACCTAATATGGTACAATTACTATAAAAAAGATAACTACTAAGCAATGAGCTTTATCTACCTATTCCCATTTACAGTGAAAAATTTTAAGATTCTATATTTACTCTCTAAATTCTCAGGTTCCATTACTGCTCAAGTCAAGCTTTTGAATGCTATCACTTCACTTAAACCTCTCTTCAAAAATGACCAATGACCTTTCTATATAAGACTGAATGTTGTTTCCCTAAAAAACTCATGTTGAAATCCTAACCCCACCAATGTGATGATACTGGGCAGTAGGATCTTGGGGACATGATTATGCCATACATGGGATTAGTGCCCTCACCAAAGAGACCTCAGGGAGCTCCCTCATCCCTTACACCATGTGAAGATACAGCAAGAGGATGGTTATCTATATTAACCAGGAAGTGGGCCCTCATTAGACAGGAAGTCTGCCTGTGCCTTGAACTGAGACTTCCCAGACTCTAGTGCTGGGAGAAATAAATTTCTTATTTATGCTGCTTACAAGCCACCCAGTGTATGGTATTTTGTTTAGCCTAAATGTACTAAGAAAGTGGTACTGGGCCAGGTGATGTTATAACAAATATCTAAAAATATGGAAGTAGTTTTGGAACTGGGTAATGAGTAGAGGCCAGAAGAGTTTCAAGGTACATGTTAGAAGAAAGCTACATTGCTATGAAAAGATCATTAAGGGTGATTCTGGTTAAGGGCTTGGGAGAGTAGGAGGAGAGCTATAGTGAAAGCCCCAATCTTCTTAGAAAGTACTTAATTAATCCTTTTTTATTTTTAAAACTTTGAAGTCCTCATTTTTATTTTATTTCTCAAATTTTTTATTGTTTATGCTATTACAGTTGTCCCACTTTTCTCCCCCTTTGCTTTCCTCCACCCAGCCTGCCCCACACTCCCATAATCAGTCCACTCACCATTGTCTATGTCCCTTAATATATGTTCTTTGACTAATCCCTTCACCCTCTTTCAAACAGTCCTCACCTCCTACCATCCCCTTTTACATCTGTCAGTCTGATTCTATACCTCTAGTTTTATTTTTCTCATTAGTTTATTTTGTTCATTACATTCCTTTTATAAGTGAGACCCTATGGTATTTGTCTTTTACCAACTGTCTTATTTCACTTAGCATAATAGTCTCCAGTTCCATCCATACAATTACAAAAGGTAGGAACTCCTTCTTTCTTTCTGCTGTATAGTATTCCATTGTATAGATGTACCACAGTTTTTGATTCATTCATTTACTGATGAGCACTTAGGCTGCTTCCAGCACTTGGCTATTGTAAATTGTACTGCTGTGAACATTGGGGTGCATAGGTTCTTTTGAATTGTTTCAGGATTCTTAGAGTATATTCCCTGCAGTGGGATTGTTGGGTCAAGAGGCAGTACTATTCTTAGTTTTTTGAGAAAATTCCATACTGTTTTCCACAGTGGCTGCACCAGTCTGCATTCCTACCAACAGTGCATTAGGGTTCCCTTTTCTCCACATCATCGCCAGCTCTTCTTGTTTGTTGATTTATTAATGATAGCCATTTTGGCAGGTATGTGGTGATATCTCATGGTGATTTTAATTTGTATCTCTCTGATGGCTAGTGATGTGCATTTTTTCATATGTCTATTTGTAACAGCAGAAAATTGTAATGGTGGGAAATTGTAACCCACCCTACAATTCATTTGACATTATTTCTGTAAGTGCTCACTCTGACTACTATGTAGCATACAGATCAACAGCATGTTTGTATAAAAATCATAGGAACTAACTTCAAAAGCTACAGACTCAGAATTTCAAACACCCCAGCTCCGGTAGATTCACCGACCTTTAACCATGAAGCCAGGATGACGTTAACCCGGGATGACTAAACCAGGATGATGTACAAGAGACTGTCACTTGCCTTATCAGAATGAACTGTGCTCCTCTGCACACAGAGAATTTTGCCACTTCTTCCCTTGATCTCTTTGTTCTGTTCCCCTCTCCCTCCTTACAAAAACCTCTGCCTCCAATGAGAGAAGGAGGTGGGTTTTGAGATGTGAGTCCTTCATAATCCAGGATATGGGCTTTGAGACATGAGTTCCCCATCTGCTAAATGGCCGGCACCTGCAAATAAACCACTTTCCTTTACATCAGCACCTGCCTCTCAAGTATTGGCTTTCATAGCAGCAGGCAGCCAGACCTGCTTTCATTTACATATGGGCCATCTGTATGTCCTCCTTGGAGAAGTATCTATTCGTGTCCTTCACCAGTTTTTAATTGTATTACTTGTCTTCCTGGTGTTGAGTAGTGGTAGTAATACTTCTATTGGACAACGTAGACTTCAAGACAAAGACCATAACAAGAGGCAAGCAAGGTTACTTCATAATACTAAAGGAGTCAATCCAAAAGAGGGCATAACCCTTATTAAACATATAGGCTCCCAATATAGTAGTACCAAAATATATAATGAAAATCTTGGAGGACTTTACGAAAGAGATTGACAGCAATACAGTCATTATAAATGATTTTAACACCCCACTGTCAACAATGGGCAGATCCTTCAGACAAAACCCAACAAGAACCCAATGGTATTAAATAACTCACTAGAGCAAATGGATTTAATGGGTATTTATGGAACATTTCACACCAAAGAAGCAGATTATACATTCTTCTCAAAAGCACCTGGAACATTTTCAAAGACAGACCACATGGTATGACACAAAACAAGCCTTAACAAATTCAAGAAAACTCAAGTCATATCAAGCATTTTCTTGGATCGCAATGGCTTGAAACTAGAAATCAGCCTCAAAAACAAAAGAACTCAAAAACACTCAAATACATGGAGGCTAAATAACATGTTATTAAATAATGAATGGGTTAACAATAAGATCAAGGAAGCAATCAAGAAATACCTGGAAACAAATTAAAAAGAACACACAACAACCCAGAACCTGTGGGAACAGGGAAGGCAGTCCTGAGAAGGAAGTTCATAGCATTACAGGACTACCTAAAGTAGATAGAAAAATCTCAAATAAACAACCTAACCATATATCTGAAAGTACTAGAAAAACAACAACAAAAGCCCAGAGTGAGTAGAAGGAAGGAAATAATCAAGATCAGAGCAGAATTAAATGACATAGAGACTAAAAAACAATTCAAAAGATCAATGAATCTAGGAGATGGTTCCTTGAAAAAATGAACAAAATTGACCAGCTTTTAACCAAACTCATCAAGAAAAAAAAGAGAGGGGACTCAAATGAATACAATCAGAAATGAAAGAGAAGTAACAACAGATACCACCAAAATACAAAAAGAAATGCAACAATTACTACAAACAACTACATGCCAAGAAATTGGACCTGAGCAAAATTGGTAAATTTTTACAAACATACAATCTTCCAAAACCAAATTAAGAAGAAGCAGAAAATCTGAATAGGCAGATGACACCTAGTGGAATTAAAAGAGTAATCAAAACCCTCCCAACACACAAAAGCCCAGGACCAGATGCTTCACAGAGAATTTTACCTAAGCAGTCCTGAAGAGAATGTTGGTAGCAATATGGACTGTAAAGACCATTCCAATGAAGTCTCAGACAGAAATGACAAACATATTATTGAAGACTGAAGAAAACATCATCCCTGCTATAAAGTGTCAAAAACCTAACTAAATTGCATTTCTGCTCTAGCATTTTGTAAAAGGTAGAAGTTGTGAGCATTAAAATAGAATATTTAGGCAAAGCCATTTCTGACCAAGTGTTGAAGTTGCAGCTCAGCTCCTTCTGACGGCTTATTGTTAAAATGTGAGAAGAAAAGAGTAACTTAAAAGATGACATAGTTAAGCCAAAAAGGAATCAGAACTTAAAAATTTGAAAAATTTTTAAGCCTATTTATATTGCAAAAAAAATGAGAAAATGTGCTTGGGAGAGAACTCTGAGGCTATGGCCAATCATCCTTCTGGAAAGAGATTAGTATGTGTGTGTGTGTGTACTAAGGATTTAGTCAGCCACCTCTGTAGGAAAACTGCCAGCTCCAGCTGAAGAGAAAGGAGATGGGAAGGATGAAAGAAAACAATTGGACTTCTAGGATTTCACAAGTCAGAAATCTAGAGCTACTTGACTGAAAATGTGTGTTGTTCTTCAAGACAAGGGAAGAATAACCCTAAAGGAGATTCAGGGACCATCAGGGCTGGTTCCTTGGTTTCAGAAGGGGAGACCATCACCTCACTTTCAACAGGCCAAAGGTATGGGGGTGGATGAGCCTTGGGGATCCCACCCTGGCCTGGCAAAGCTCTGGGGCAATGTCACCACAAGGTGGCATTTCCCACCCCACCCCCCAGTGTGTCTGCAAGGGAAGACCTCTGCCCCTCCTGGTCCCGGAGGGCAGCGTACCACAGCAAAGAGAATTATACTTGAGTTCTAACACCTTTGTAGTCTGAACTTGTTCAAGACCTGTTACCACTTTTTCTTTCCTGTTTCTCCCTTTTGAAATGCACGTTCCTGTCCAGTTTGGCTTTCTCGAAGTTCCTGTCAGGCAACATATATTCTGCCTCTGGACACTTGCAATGGCTGGTCTGTCTCAAAATCTCCTCTGGGTCTTGGAAGAGACTCCATTCTCCTTAAATTCTATGCTCAAATATCTCACAAGGCACTTCTCCGAGTATTCTGTCTAAATAGAACTCCCAAAACTCTCATCACTCTTATTCCCCGATCCTGTTTTATTTTCCTTCAAAGAAAAATAGTTTTTACTTCCCCTCCCACTCCTTCAATGAAAGCCCCAGACTTCAGGGATTTTGTGTTGTATTTACTGTTGTATTCCCAGTGTCTGGAACATGGTGGGTACTTAATGAATACTTGTTTTCTGTTAGTTGAAGATCAGCACTATTTATATTCTAAGGAGAATTATGTGGTGCACTTTGAGTCTCAAATATTTGCTGTGCCTGTCGGGGGATTATCTACCCTTCCCATGCAACTCAGGCATGGCTGTGTGACCCTCCCTGGGCAGACACTTTAAGAGCCCGCTCAGGGTTCCCCGTGACTTCTTGCCCCTCTGCCACAATAACCATCAATGTTCTAGACAGAGGCTGCTCTGTCAGCCTGAGCCCCAGAGAAATGCTGTGGAGCAAAGCCGTGGTCAATCATATGGATCTGTAGCACGGGTAGTAAATAAACTTTGCTGTATGAAGCCACTGAGATTTGGGGGCTGTTCGTTTCCACAGTGTAACCTCATTTATCCTTACCGGTACAGACACCTAAGCAGCCGTGGACAAACAGAGGGCCTGAGGGTAGCTAAAACATACTTGACAAATTACTTAAGTTTGCCTGAGCTGGCTCTTCCCAAATACTCTAGTGTTTTGCCACCAGAACATTCTCCTTGAAAAAAAAAAAAGCAACAAAAAAGCACTGGGACATTTATTTTGGCATGATCAGAAGTCATTACTTTATTTCTTTCAGTTTTCATGGAAAAGCATTATAGGAAAAAGTAGCTCAAGTATCTTACGGATTTAAAAGCTGTTTTCCAAAATGGCATGTCTTAAAATTGAGTAAGAGACTTAAAAATAATACTGTCTCCAAAGCTTTGCCTCAGACCAACTGACTAAAAATCTCTGGGACTGGTGTCTTCAAAACTATATTATTTTTAAAGTTTTCCAACTAATTATGATGTAGCCAGTCCAAAAACCAGCACTGGAGGTCCATGTCTCTGTACTTACAACTCTAGGAGACATGGGGGATGTGCAGACCAGCAAGAGCCTGTGTCACTCACGGAAAAACACGTACAGAGCGGGGAGCTGCTACAGTCCCTCACTGAGTCACAGCACTCAAATTGTCTATGGAAATTTTTGTAGAATTACTTTCTAAAGAAGGAAATATTTGCTTGAGTTTCAATTGTCATTAAATGGAAATGGCTTACTGTATACAAAACTCTCAAGGCAGTATCACTCAGATCGACTCTCGAAGAAACAGATAGGACCAAGGATGCCAATATAAACCCAGCACAATTGTTTTCTGTTTAGGCATTGTGAGACTGACTTGGATCCAGCAGGAGAATTTCCTTTATTAATACAATATGACTTAGTTACTTATGTTATTTTCTAAACTGTAATTCAGATGAAGTAGCAGCAGTTACAAAGACTCGAATAGGAAACACCAGAATTTTACTGGAAGGTGCCAGAAACTGCCAGCGTTGGATGTGAAGGGAGAAATTGAACACCATGTGGATATTTCCAAACACAGGCAATATAATGAAGACTGGCTTCTTACACAAAAAGGCCTTTTACCCCCACCTATCCTCACCCCAGGCTTCTCTCCCTTGCAGGGATAAAGAAATGAAAGAAAATTGCAGCCTTCTGAACTTTTATTTGACTTAGATGGCGGTGTTACAGCTCACATAAGATTAAAGTGTTGAAAGAGAGGGCATTTGCTCTACCATTAGAGTCAGAGAAGACACATTTGTCTGACAACGTTCTGAAAGGAAACCAGAAATCATATACCAATTTGTATGTATGGGTTTTTAAGATCAAGGGACGGTCAGAGTGAACAGTCCCTGTCCAAAATGAGCTGTGCAGTATAGCGAGGGTCACCAGCCAGCAGCAATAGCTGGGAGCAGCGAGGTTTGCTGGAGAGCAAGGATCAGCTCTGCATGCTTTGTCAGGAAGTTTCGCCCTCGTCCAGATACACATGCAGGATTCGTGGAGAAACAGAGATAAACATCTGCCACTGCTGACCGAGGAAGAGAACTGGTCTACCGCATCCTGGCCTCTTCACCTTCATCTTTAGCAATGCAAACACAAATGAGATTTTTCTTTCCCATGAAGTAACTAATTACTAGGTAAGTTATTTCAAGTCCTAGCATTACTACAAAGAAAAATAAATTCCTTCCTAGCACCACCTTAAAAGAAGAATTTCAATTGGATTAGGTTCTTTCAATCTAGATGAACATAATAATATCTTCTCTTTTTAACTATCCCTCAGCTAAATCCCTCCCTATCCCATGCTGTCTTTATTCTCACTTAAAAATAGCTTTTATTTCTGAAATTTTATGACTAAACATTGCCAATATGAGGCAAAAGTACAGATCTTAGTAAATTATCTGAACGATATGGAATAATTCACAAATTAAAACACAAATGTTTGAATTACTCAGAAAACCTAGGAGATAAATATATAGCACATGCATGCAGAGGGAGAGAGAAACATAAATGTGATACAAAGACTATTCCCCACAATTCTAGAATACCAGCTGATCCCTCTGTGTTGCAATTTTTTCTGTTCAAATCAAACTGTGAATTGAATAAAGCTGAGATTTGTCTAGAAAATTTCCCTAGTTTCCTTTCCAAAATGTTAGATTGTTTATGACTACCCACTGTTTCAGATGTGTTCCCCTCTTCCTCATTATTTCAATTGATTTATTTTAATACTTAACAGATTAGGTGTTTATAATCACAGGTTTTAGTCACCTAAATGTACTCACAAAACACTGCTGGGAAAAATGAGAGGATTCTTTTAGGTCTTAAGTCTACTTTACTGAGTTGAGGAGTGAAATACGCCTCTTCTTTTCTCACACTCCCTCCAGTTTCCATTTCCTACGTAATGGCCAACTAACTTCAAGTTCTCCTCAAAGACTGTCAGTGGGGCCATGTCTTTTTTCTCTAGAAAGATCTTTGTGAAACCTTGCAAAAATCTACTCTACCAAGGGGAAATGTTCCTTTATTGGGGTAAAATTGAGAAGAAAATGTATATTTAGCTCTTATTTCTTACTTGCAAGATCAAGGAAAGAAAGAAAGATCTCAGTTGTTTAGAAAATTTTGAGTTTGTAGTTTCATATCATTTTTATCTGATAATCTATGTACTTTTGAAATTTGAGAGAAAATTTTTTTCCATTCATCCCCTATCTTGCTTCATTCTTCATATTATATTTATGATAGTATTTTCATGTAATTATTTTTAATATTTTATTTTCCATCAACCTAGAATTTCCACGAAGGTAAAAATGTGCTGTATCATTCACCTCTGTGAAATGTACTTTTAAGTTAATGCATAAATTGATTTGAAAAAATGAATGAGTCAGAAAGACTAGCCCAATCTATATAGTCGGAACACAGCAAAACCTTTTGCATTCTTGCTAAAAACAAATTGCCTAACTAGCCATTTACAGGGTCTTAATCCTTAGTGCATAGATCAAATATCTGATAACATTCAGAAAGTAGTCTGAAAGTTGAATACTTTTGTTGCCAACTTTTTGAAAGTTTCCAGAAATAATGATTCAAAAAGAACAGTGATTGAGTTAGCCACTGTTACACACACATGAGAACTGGAAAGCAGTGGGGCATGCTGAGAGCTCGGGTAGAGCCCCACAGTGGTCACCACATTAAGGGCCCTTGTCAGGAGTTTTGTGCATTAGCATAGCCTGGGATCATTTTAAACTTGGAACTATGTGTCAAGAACTGGGAAGGGTCCGAGATTTCAACTTACACACAAATTAGCTTGCTACAGTTTCATGGAAGCTGGCAGAAGACATAAGAATCCTGGACCAGAGACAAAGATCAGTTTATTGCACTCAGCAGTAGTGGTAACATTTCTATATTAGTCACTGAGCTCAGTGACCACAGGGCACTGTAAGGAGAGCCATAAAAGAACCCATACAAACGGCAGGTGAGGCACACTAAGCTCAGGGAATCTAATCTTTTATAAAGCACATTGAGCATGCCTGCACTTTGCTCTAGAGGAAGACATTATATATTCCTTGGCTATTCACAACATAAAAAACATCCTTAGAAATATGGCCAAGAAAAAAGAACAATCAGTATCTCTTTTGCAAGATGTGCAGAAACTTGAGACTCATGGAGAATTGTTTTTCCAACACCATGTCCCTGGAAGGTTTTTTCCCCAGGGTCTTTATTAGGTTCGTAAATATGCAAAGATGTACACAAAGATAACCTCCAGTATCCTACATGGCTCACACACAGTCGCTAACCTCAGAAGGATGGAATAAGATGAATGAAGAGCTAAAAAGGCAACTGTCCAGCTAAGAAGAAAGGGAAGGAGATGTACACCACTTTCATCAACTAGCTTGGGTGTACCAGATGGGAGTTACAGATTGATACAGAAAACGAAATTGAGAAAAAACCCAAATATGCTATTCTTCTCTTCTGTCAGAGTATATTATCATTTGGGGCAAGTTAAACCACTTCTCTGTACTGTATTCATTTTGGAGCTTATGAAAGCCAAAATGACACTTTTAAAATCTACTTTACCTCTGCTGAACAGGCAGCTGCTTCACTTATCCTCAAAAACCAGAGAAGACACAAGAGAAAGAAGATTTCAGATATGTCAGAGGTGTCAACGGTGAAAGACAAAAAGAAAAAAGAAAAGCCATTTGTCACCTGCTATGCAAGGACCCAGCAGTGCTGACATGAAAATTCTCTGAATCTGGTTTACTGCTGCTCTAGATAAAGTACCTAATCTAAAAGCAAACAAGATTCTTAAATTGTGGAGTCAAAGGGAGCCCCAGTGCAGCAGGACCATTGTGTCTGCCCTTGTTCCTTAGGGAGAGGGCCCCGCCCGCACCGCGGGCCTCGGGGCCCACAGATAGTAAGTGCAAAGGCTTTTTTTTTTTCAAGGATAATAAAAAGCTCTTGAGGATTTATAAACTGTTTCATCTGTCAGAAAATATTTATGCCGACCTGGCACTTAGAGTGAATTATTCTTATTAAGCAAAAGCTGAGAAAATTGCTTAAGTCTCACCAGAAGGTACCTGCAGTCTATCAGAAGCCAAGACATTCTATAAGCCATAAACTTAAGAGAAAAGAAATTATGTGTCTGTGTGGATGTCGGCAGCAAGACAAATGACTCCAGAGAGCATGTGCCCTAGCTCTGCTTCTCATGCAGCTGTGCCGGGTGAGTTTTCCACTCCCACCTGCTGGGAAAGTGGGGAGGGCATTAGAAAGGATGACATCCCAAGGACAGCTTCCCCTTTCATTTCTCCAGTGACATCTCTCCCCATGCCCGATGTCCACTGTCACACAGCACATGCAGATTTATTCAGGGACTTTAATACAGTGCAAGGTATTGAGTGGAGCACTCTACATGCATTACCTCATTACTTTCTAGCAACAATCCCAGGAGGCACTGTTATTCACCTCGTTGTACAAATGTGGAACTGCAGGATGGGGAGATTAAGGAACCTGGCCAAAGAAAGACTGTGGCGATGGGCCTGTGCCGTAACCCACACAGCCTAACTCCAGGACAGACTCTCGAACCACTCCACAGAACGCCACAGAAGCCCTCTTCCCAGAAGCCACAGGATCTATCACCTGACTCAGCTGGTGACTGCTGAAACTTGCCAGGGAATTTTACTGAGGAACTTTTTCTTACCGTGTTCACTCAGTCCAAACTCAGCTCACCTAATTTGCATAATTACATGTCTCAGTTCTTTTCCAAACCCTTTGTCTCTTTTACCTTTTCCCTCTTCTTTCTGAATTCAGAAAGCCTTACCAATTCCAGTTCTTCATAAATTTGTCAAGCACACTCCCATGTGGTCCTTGGCACCAAGCATAGGGGCCCAAGAAATGTTTGTTGAATGAGCTCAGAAGGCAGATAATTCCCATCTGACTGTGCTCATTAGCATCAAAACCGTGCATTGCCCACATCCCCCCTTAGGATGTCCCATCTTCACTCCTTCCTTTGAATATACAGATTCCCACATTTACATCTTATAACATCTCCATCCATCTGGGACAACTCACTTGAGCTAACAGCCTCATTATAAAAACATTTTGGAAAACTAACTTTTCCCCCCAAAGGTCTTATTTAAATGTTCAATCAACACTTCTAGAACTGCTTCAATCAAAATAATAGTTTTCCAAGACTCTATTGGAAACATGTATTAGATTTGCATATGTCATTTCTGCCAAATAAGCATTATTCTAATAGCCATCAGCATCTAAGACATGATGTCCTAGTAGTCCCAATATCAGTAGAACCATCTTTAAAAACAATAGATAAGAAATACAAAGAAAATTGGGAAGAAAAATGTCTGATTAAAAGTGTAGAGAAAAGATCCTAACTGATATATAAGTTGTGTCTGAAAACATTACCACGGCCAATCAGCAATAATTGATCAACGTTTTCCATAGTTCCTTGTGTCTACTTAGGGACTCTCAGCTCTCTGCCCTAGCTCGGCTTTATTCTCCTGACAGAACACTCGTATCAGCTGATTCGAAATTCTGTGGCCAATTCTGTACCGAACACTGAGACCTGACTGGTGAGAATGACACAGCTGTAGTCAGTTTTCCATGTGAGGATACATCTTCCTTTCTGTAGTTCTTTCCCTTACAATCCCAATCCTAAATTGTAAAAGTTCACAAGTGCTGAAGCTTTCTTCAAGAAATCTAGAGTTCACCTTTAACTCCAACGACTCCTCAAACTCATTTCTGGTCAAATGACCCTACGTGAAGTAGAGCGAAGAAAGAAATTTCACTCCCTTCTATTTCTAAGTGGACTTCAAAATACTAGACACATTTCCAGCAAATATTCTGGGGTCTGGACACTGGAGCTGCACTGAAGGCCCCACAGACCTTTAGCAGAATTCCTGCAAGTAACTTTCCAAGCATAGGAAGTGTTGCCTCCACCCACCCTCCACCCCATCACCAGGCCGAGCCCCTCCCAGCTTCCCGTTCCCCTCCTCAGAAGTCACTAGTGACTGTTTTTTTTTCTTACTCCAACAAGTTTAAACTCCCTGTGTGACCCTCCCTAAAATTTCTCATCCTTACTATCCTGTCGGAGGGCAGGCTTTGAGATGGAATGGGAATGCAGGCATCATCGGGTCTGCTTTTGGAATGGATGCCTGTAGCAGGTTTGGGCAGAGACAGATGTGAGGCTGTGATATGGTCACAACAAAGGCCTCTGACAGCCCCACGGGGATCCTGGAACTGGGAAAGCCCTGCAGAACTCTCTTTTCATTGAGGCAAGAAGCCCTCAATCAATCAGTCCCTGGCCTGGGGTCACCCCTGAAAAGAGAATGAGACCTTGGCCCAGATGGCCCTCTTCAGCAGAGGTATATTAGGATTAGCTACCCCTTGAGGGCAAAGACTGTGTTTTTAATTTGTGTATTACACAATGTATGAAGAGTACTGTAAAATTGTACAAGACCCTCACATACGCAAAACAGTATTTAGCACTAATTATGTGCCATGCACTATTTTAGGTAATAAAGTTTCTATGGCAAACAAGGTAGATAAAAGCCCTCTTTTCAAAAGGGTTACATTCTGCTTATTAAGAACTACAAGTTATTCTGCTACTTATTTTATCCTAATGTGTTCTTAGTCATTATCTAAAATTCTAAATACTTATAAAGAAACTCAGTCAAGTCTTACATCTTCCTTACATAGTGAACCTATGCTGTGGTAATAAATTAATCTTGAAATCTTAGTGACATAACACAATTTGTGTGTCACCCTCACTGTTCTTGACACCGACCAGGAGTCTCTCCTGCATCTTGGGGCTACACTGTCTGGAACACATTGCCTCCAGATTCTCTGTGTCAGGGAAAAGGAGCTCCCATAGACACACTGGCTCTTAACTGCTTCCAACCTCCTGCTCTAGTTCATTGGCTATAACCAGGCGCATGGCCTTTATCTAACTGCAAATTCTGGGAAATGTAACAGAACAAATAAATAAGCATTGTGCACCGATTGTCTCTGCCACAATAGCCAATTCTGTTGAGTATTTCTATGTGACGATGCCAGTCTAAGTGTTTAAAGGTTCTGTACCTCATTCCACTAGCTGGGGTGGGGGTTCCACACCAACAACAGTTCTCAGACATGAACTGAGAGTTCAACTCAATTCAGACACTCTCTGCCTGAAGATGGTGTCCTAATCCACAGGTTAAGGGCTCAGTCCTACAGGACTGTTCCTCATGCCCCCACTTCAGACACCAATCCAAAGGCCAGGTCATCACCTGTCCTTCTGAGTGACCGGCTATAGATTGGAGGTCCCAACAAACCTTTCCTTCCGTTAGATTAATTAGCCACAGCATCTCAAAGAACCCAAAGAAACATCTTACTTACCAGACAAACAGTTTATTATAAAAGGATATTGCTCAGGAGCAGCCAGATGGAAGTGATGCACAGGGCAAGGCACGGGAAAAGGCATGGAGCTCCCGCGCTCTCCCCAGGCACGCTGTTCTCCCTGCTTCTCCGTGAGTTCGCCAACCTGGAAGCACCAATCCCATCCTTTTGGGTCTTCATACAGGTTTCAGTTCATAGGCATGAATCACTACATCCTTGGCCATTGCCAATTGATTCAACCTCTAGGACCTCTCCCCTCCCTACTAAAAGGTCCAATCCCCTAATCACATGGTTGGTTCTATTGGCAACCAGCCCCCATTCTTAAGTTTAGTCTAAGAATTGCCTCATTAACATAACAAAAGACACCTTTGTTGGCTCTCATCACTGAAGAAATTTCATGTTTTTTTAGGAATTCTGTGCTAGAAATAGAGATAAAACCAAATATGTATTTCTTATTATAAATCACGAAATGACAATGTTTAACATGGATTACTGACAACCTTATAAGGCAAATACTAATATTAATTCCAAAAAAGCTGAGGAACAAACAAGATGAGTAATTTACTCAAAATCTCACGGTTAGTAACTAGCAGAGGTAGAGTTTGGATTCAGCTGTAAGCTCCGCAGTCCATGCTGTTTCCACCATATATACTTTAAAAATTAAGTAAAGACCCTAAAAAAGGGCCTTTCTTCTTTCAAGACAGATCTTTAAGAAACACCCATTAGAATAAGCTCTTCTTTGCCAGGTTGAAAATACTAATCCAACCTCCTGTAGAAGTATTCACTTTCCACATCCTCCCCACAACACCCAGTTTTCTCAGAGTTCTGCATGGCAACACTCAGGATTTCAAATTTTTTGCTTTTTATAACACTCATTGGCTGTTCAAGCATTGCAATGAGCTCCCTTTGAACAAATAAGCCATACCAAACAGCCTGCCAAGAGCCTTACTATTAAGCTGAAAACTATTGATGATTAAAATTTTATTGTCTCTCTCCAACCAAAAAAAATCTTGTTATGGTAACATGTACAGAGGCTATTAAAACATGATTGTTCTTTATGAGCAGGAGTCCTCCGTGACTCACGAAAGCAAAGTGCTTCTCAAGGGCTCAGATTTTATGTACAGGCTTTCATTCCCCCTAGTCTGCCCTGACTCCGCCTACTCTTGTTTCCATGACAACGAAGAGACCATAGATAATTGAAATTAGGTTTGTCTCCAAGATGGTTTAAGAAGCTGGGTAACTTTAAAAGTCTGCACATGGAGGGGAGAGAAGAGCCTCTATTGCCACCTGCTGGGCTCCACGGTTTCCTCAGCCTCTCTGGTCCACCATCTCTGAGTCCAAATCTCTTGGCTTTGGCTTCTTTTGCAGGCTAAGTGCCCTCTGACATTTGTCAGTCTCTCTGTTGCAGTTTAGATAGAACATTGTTATGAAAAAGAAATAAAAACCTAGCCTTCAGCATCAACTACTCTTTAAACTGCTAATTCATAAACAAGGATCATAACTAACCACTTCTCCACAGCACTCAATTGTTTCCAAGTGTTTTTCATTAAACCTAAGTGAAAACACTTCCCAGGATGCAATTATAAGGAAATATTATTAATCACATGCCTTGATTAGCCTTGGACAATGTAATAAGTGAGTTGGCTGAGTGAAAATGATTTTCTTCTTTCTGAATACCCTCATTTTACAAGATAGGTATTGCTGAAGTTTTTGGTTTCCTGTAGAGTGAACTATACAGAGTGCTTTCCTACTGTATATCAATTTGCAATGAGGGTTGGCATTTAATTTCATAGGGCTTTGCTTTTGACTATCTGATTACAGGGGAACTATTGATGCGGACGTCTCCCGGGTCTAAGGCAAAACCTCACAAATATTTTCTAGAGCACTGAGGAGAATAAACAATTCAATTTAACAACATAGATTTAAGAAATGAACAAGGGCTCCTAGTAGTTAGAAAGTTTCTGTGGAGTTCTTACTGTCCTCAAACTCTTCATTCCATACGTATTCACTGCCCCTCAGAGCTATCTGAAAACTCATCGCTGTGAAAAGGGAGATGCCAGCAGTTCCATAAGTAAGGAGACATGCAGACAAACTGCTCCTGGCAAAACAAATTAGCAAAGGTGGGTGAGTGGAAGTCAGGATTAAAGAGGTATGATTTAAAACATAAACTGCATACTGTGTTCCTGAATAAAGTTTATATTGTAAAAATGTTGATTCTTCCTAAGAACATGTATCAATTTGATTCAATGCAAATAAAATATCTTAGCAGAATTATTTATGTCATTTGACATGCTTTGTTCCAGATTTCACCGAGAAGAAATAAATAAGAAGAGCCAGAATTTCTTGGAAAAAGAGGCAGAACTTTTGCTGTAAAATATCAAAATATACTCTAAAGATATAGCACAGAAACAGTACGATACTGCTGCAGAGATAGGCAAATAGACCAACAGAATGGAATGGAACATCAAAAATGGCCCCATTTTTATATAAGAGAAACTAATTAATTAATGGTACTGGAGAACTTCACTAAACAGAAAATGTTAGATCTCTACTTTGTACTGTGTAATAAAATCTGAGATGAATTAAAGACTACATATAAAAGATGAAAATTGTTCATGGAAATTTAAGGGACTGTATAGTTTTGGTGAGGGAGAAAGCTCTTTCAGCTAGACAGCATACCCCGAAAGCACAAAGGAAAGTCTGACGTGTTTTTCCACATTCAGATGTTTAACTGGCTGTGTGGCTCCTAATAGGACACCTCTCAGACACAGCATCACCTACAGTGGAACTTAAGGGAGACCCACAAAGCTCCCTTTGACACCCCCACACCCTTTACAGTACTGTCTAAAAGGAAAGGGCTGAGCACCATGTACCCCCAAACCTAAGTGAGTTCCCACATTCCTGGCTAGACCCACCTCTCCTATCCCACAGAACAGTAAACACACCCAGATCACAGCCTCTTCCCAGGGATCCCCCTTCATCACGACTGTGAGCCAGCTTTCCCTAAGACACCATCAGGACGGATCTCCTCGGGAAGTTCTTTCCTATGTTCAAACCCCACCAGAAATTCACAGAATTTGTGAATTTCTGAGCTCCACAGAACCTCACACTCTTATCCACACACACATCTGCAAATTCCCTAGTCTTACTTCACCAAACTTCCACATATTCCTGACCTCCAGCTACATAGCTTATAGCATCTAATGTACAATGAAAATGTGGGGCCCCTTGTTCAAAAATTACTCAGAATTTCTTGATGGCAATAGTAAGGCATTAAACCAAGCATGGGGCCCTTCTAGGTGTGGGGCTCTGTGTGATTTAATACGTGGGCTGCACACGCACGAGGCTTTCCGGGCCCCTACTCTGACCCTTCCTTTCTGTATTGCCGCACAGTCTGTTGTGAGCAAAATAACTTAGATTCTCAATTTCTTCTCTAGGTGTCCAAAAGAATTCTTCTTACTCTAAATAAATCTTACCTGTCCCCAAGGACACTGTCAGATTCCACCTCCAACACCCCAGTGTCTGAGGAGGGGGCAGGTAGCCCCTTTATCTCCCATGGCTTTCCCTTTTTAGAACTTCTGTGTGTTTTTCAAAAGTCCAGTTTCCTTCCAGCTCCCGCTGTCCATTTATACCACTGGTATCTCTTTTTGTAGCAGTTGTCTCTGTATCTCCCCATTGTTCAGCCCGGGCCTGACACCCTGTAGGTGCTCAGGGAACACTTGTTGAGAAAGTTAATGAATGACCTGTACAATCACTTTGAAAATAAAAGGGGGTAGAAATCAAATTTAACTCACACACTGCATAGAAAGAGCAGTCATAGTTTAAGCAAAGCATCTGTTTTGCCTAAATCACTCACAATATCTAGATATTTGCACTCTATATCCTGTGTAACTTTCACCAGAAAACTGGCCAGGGCATGGCGTGTGATGGACCATGATGACATCTCTACCCTAAATGTTTATAATTATGCCTTTAAAAAGTTGCGAGGAGGGCGAGAGGAAGAAGTCACTTGATATGCCTTCAGGAGTGTATTCACGTCCCTTTTAGAGTGTGTTACTAAATAAAAAAGCAGAGCCCGGTCTGCCAGGCCCTGCGTGTGCGGCCCTGTGAGAATTTCCAGCCTCGTCGCTTCTGAATACTGCCCTCTTCTGGCCGGAGAGTGCTGGTTGCCAGAACTGTGAAAGGAGGCTGCTAGGCAGAGAAGTGAAAGAAAATGGGGATGGAGACAAAGACACCGTGAGAGATCAGGGAAAGGCAAGCGTGGGAACAAAATGGCAAAAGCGGACTTAAAACCCTCCGAACCTTTATGTTCACTCAGCCCCATTTTTCCTTCAGAGGTTTGCTTATTCAATGCCGTCCTGAACAAACATAGACAAGTCATTGGACTTATCCAATTTGCATTGGCACCTGACCACGAGCTGAGGGCTTGGAAGCATGAAGCCCTAACTGTTCTGAGCTCGGCACTGCCCCTGCCCCTCACCTTCCTCGCACAGGAATCCTGCAGCGCCCTTCATCCTTGCTCCAGTTGTTCCTCTGACCTGCTGTCCACACTGCCCTCCCAGAAACCGCACACAACATGCCCACTTTTGAACCCCGTCAGGAGACTTGCCCGATTGCCCCAGCTGTACACAGATTCACAGGTTTCCCCCTCTAACCCTCAGTGCTAAAAGGCATGCGTAATAGCTTCTGGACCTGGGTTCTTAATCTTTCTGGAAAATAGTGCATTGATGATAGGAGTTGGACAGAAAACATGTCAAAAGGAGAAAATATGGCAGGTTTAGCCAGAACAAGTAAGTAAAACATGAACTTGGAGACCTTTTTTATACATCAATCCAACAGTCTAAAGGCTCTGTATTCTTCTTCACTGTGGTCAATGCCACTTATCAATACAAAGGAGGTAGAGTTTTCCTCTATGTTGCACTTTACACACATCTACAAAATGCTGCTACTGGTACTGTGCACTAGTGTCAGTCAGCCAGTGGTGCTGCTTACAGCCAGAGGCAACCGCCACAGGCCCTGGCAGACAGCCTGGGGGGCCGAAGGGATTAATGTGTTAGCACATCAGTAATGGGCACACTGGTTAGGAAGCTGTGGTCTAGAAAATATGCCAGACTGAGACCAAGAAACATGCCTTATCAAGGTACCAGGAAATCCTGTGGACAAACCCCAGAGCGTAACAGAGGAAAATAAGCCAATTAGAGTAGAAAAAAAAATACCAACTACAATTCTTGGAGAACACAATTTCTGTGGCTTTCTCCCCTGATGCGTCCTTTAATGCTCCCAGTACCTCTACCTGGTCATCCATTTAGGGTCAGCCTCAACCTCCCTCTGCAAAGAGGCTATCCTAGCAATGCCAGTTATCCTATCTGCTCTGGCTGCAGGAGTCAGAGGCTGTGTACCAACACTTGTCACAGTTACACACAGTCTCAGGTGTTCACTGGTGTTTGATTGGAGCATGAACCACAGACCCATGTTCTCTGGCCTTCTGGGGTTGCACACCTCCATGCCGGCCAAATTAGCGAGATCTAAGCTCCCATTAGATTGTGTCAGAAATCACAGTCCTCTACTCAGACGATTCGGGATTACCAGAGAGTGCACAGCTGCCTTGGCTGTCGCTTGGCATCCACTGCTCCTAAATGCTGCTTGGCACGCTGCGTGCCGTTTGAGAGCTTTCTCTATTTGTTCATGTGTAGACAATGACTACTCTCTTACTTCACAAGTCCACCCCACACCCCAGCACAGTGAACAGCAATGCAGAGTGCAGGCTTGAAGATAATATGCAGACTTGGAATGCAGGAAAGGAACATTTAAAACTTGGTGAGTGATCACTGCTTCCAAGTCCACCAGCCTTATCCCAAGGTAGAGAGTCTGTTCCCTGCTGCCTCTCACCTCAGTCTGTCTTGCTGACATGTTGCTATGGTCTCAGGTCCTCCTCATAGAGGGGGAGTTCCCCTTGACCCAGTACTGAGTCCAAAACTCCAATTTATTTTTTGACAGGCCCTGGCTAGAGGATAAAAAGCTAGTTCACTCAATAATTCTCTAAAATTGGAGCTCCACCCACTATAATAAATGTGGCCATTCACATTGTTTTGCAAAATTGTCTCTCTCCTCTTTGTTGCAACTACCCTCAGGGGACTAAACCCAGAACTAAATTTTCATATTTAAAATGCCTTTAAAAATTGTTTCCTCAAGCAATTAACAAAAAAACCTTCCCTTCAAAAATGAAAGGATACTGCTCTTCCTAAATATGAAGATGGCTGTAATTTTTCAATTTTACTTTTTTTCATCTTATTAATCTTGTCTGCCTTGATGGTAAGAACAATGTCCTGTCCTGTTGGTTTGTGTCCAAATATTTTCCATTTCCCAGAAGAGGGAAAGTGGTCTTCTAGCAAAAAGCCCAGGATAGAGTTACCTTTGAGGTACATGGCAAGACTATTACTTATTCCCCAAATCCCATTCCCCTCTGCTGCCTGCTGCTGCAATGAGACCTCAACGTCCAGCCTCCCTTGCATGTAGGTGTACCATGTGGCTGAGATTTAGCCAATGAGAGTGAGCAGAATGGGGAGAATTCTTGCAGGACTGGTCCATGCAAACCTGCAAAATGTATAACTCTGTGCTATTTTCTCCTTGTGACTGGGCTGAAAGGGGGGGGGACCTTCCAGGGCAAGTTTGAGTGTCCCAGGTTGAAAATGACAGATTTCATCATCTTGGGGCCCTGAACGATTTCCTGAAGAAGGGACATGTCATTAAACAGGTCATTTGTTCCAGACTCTTTTTAAAACAAGAAATAAACCTCTGTGTTATTTAGGTCATTACACTGTTTTGGGTCTATTCCTTAGAGCAAATGGCCCACCGTAATACAAGCAGTAAGTGGATGTCCTATTAGACATGCCCCAGCTGCGATGTGGAGTTAGCAGGCGTCTTTGTGTTGTGATCAAGGAAGGACACTAGTAGTCAGAAAGAGACCCACTCTGCATACTTTCTTGGCTTCCATTTCAATATTTTATTTAAAATTCCACCATGTGGGTTTCATTACTTTGAATAAAGACATAATACTTCTAGGAAACTTATAAAACAACTGTATTGCCTGAAAAGGATAACACATTAAACCATTGCCTTCCACAAACTACCTTAACATAGATGACTTTCTTACATTTATTTTTCATGAAACACCTAATGAAGAGTTGAGAAAGAGACACCCAGGCTGTGAAATGTGGAAAGGAAGATTGGGAGGATGGAGGAATATCTGGAGGATTGAGCCCTTGAGTTTTTGCTCTAATAGAAGCTGAAGTCTGGGCAGTAGTCAGTGGGTGGTGGAACCATGGGATCCCAGAGAAACCTTGAAGAGTGAAGGGGCAAGGCAAAAGGATCAAAAATGGGAGATGAAGGCATTGAGGGCATATTTCTTCTAGATAATTTGCTGAATGCTGGTCCTCAGGTCAGGTGCTTTGGCCCAGCCTTTTCCTACACTTGGAGCAAGTCATCTGGATGGTCTAGCCTACTTTACACATGTGCACGTGGTCCCTCAGGAAAGCCCCGGTGAAAAAATAGTAACTCTGGGATTTGTTCACACCAAATTTACACCTTCAGAATTTGGGTGTTTTGACTATTTTTTCTGTCAGTACCTTAGAGACTCCTCTAACAATAGCCATCTACTATTTCAGCTTATTTTCCTTCTCTAGCTCATGCAAAGGACAGACAAGTGGGCGGGGCAAGGCCATGGGGTCATTGGCACCAAAAGTCAATCATCAAATAATTCAACTGCATTTGTCCACTTACTATTTTTTTTAAGATTTTATTTATTTATTTTTAGAGAGGGAAGGGAGGGAGAGAGAGAGAGAGAGAGAGAGAGAGAGAGACATCAATGTGCGGTTGCTGGGGGTTCTGGCCTGCAACCCAGGAATGTACCCTGGCTGGGAATCGAACCTGGGACACTTTGGTTCCCAGCCCGCGCTCAGTCCACTGAGCTATGCCAGCCAGGGCTCCACTTACTATTTTTAAAACAAGTATGTACATGTGACATTCCATTTGGGGTTAAAAATGTTAACAGAGCATTAAAATGACAATTATTAAACGGAACTTGAAATATCTACATCCAGAATTTGTATATGTCATGTAATAGCTGTGTATTCGGGGGCAGCAAATCTTGGGCTCTCAGCCCCTTTTGGCTGCTGGCCCTGGGGCCCCCTCACAGATGCAAGCTGTGGAGGCGGCCAGCATTCCTCGAGGAGCTGAGGGCCCTGCCTCCCTGGCCTTACCCTAGGCCACATAGATGATACTACTATTAGTTGTCTGTTGCTACCATAACAAGTTACTACAAACTTAGTAACTTAAAGAACAAACATTTATTTTATTGTAGTTCTGTAGGTCAGAAGTCCAACCCTGGATTCAACATATAAAAACACGTTGTTGGCGGGGCTGCATTTCTTTCCGGAGGCTCCAGGGGAGAATCTGTTTCCTTGCTCATTGAGGTTGTTGGCAGAACCCAGTTCCTTGTGGTTATAAGACTGAGGTTCCAGTTTCCTTGCTGGTTGTCTGCTGGGGCTGCCCTTAACTCCTAGAGGCCTCTCTCTAGTTCTTGCACGTAGTTCCCCACAACACAGAATCAACAACAGGGTGTGTAATCCTTTTTACACTGCCATCTCTCTCATCTACTCTTTCCTTTTGATTATTCTAAGGACTCATTAAATTACCTTGGGCCCACCTGGATAATCCCAGCTTCTTTTCCCATTATAAGGTCCACAACCTTAACCACATCTGCAGAGTCTCTGTTACCATGTAAGGCTGCATAGTCACAAGATTTGGACACTAGGGCATCAACATCTTTGGGGGCCATCATTTTGCCCAACGCACTCTCAGATAAAGTCATCTGCGAAAGCTTGGTCTGTAAAGTGATCAGCATAAGTCAATGATAGGACTTAGCCCTCTCATTTTTTATCATACTTTTCACTTTTTATCACATTTGTAGTTGGTTTATTATACGCATGCTGACTTAATGTCTTGTTTCTGCAGGTCGAATTCAAAGGTATTATCAGAGCACTCAGCACCTCTCCCTGACACCTCCATTTTTCTCTTACACCCCAAAGAGTAGTATTTGAAATTTAAACCATCAAATTCAACCAGAGTGAGATGTCAAGAACTAAGTTTGCCTGAGTACAGAAAACATAAGACTTTCCCCATGAGTGTATCTTTTTGAACAGCTTTATGACAAAACAATAAAAGAACTAAGCATAAAGGTGTACCACCCTGTGATGAGTTAATGTTCTTCCTGGTGTACATTTCTTCCACAACACCCGGTTTGGCCCCCACTGGAAACCTGACTACTTTTCGTATGTGCTGTTTCTTCCAAGTGCAGGAAAATCTCCTTTTTCACTTCTGGTCACAGTGCTCCCAGAGAGTGGGCAGGGCAGAAACAGGCACAGAAGTTCATGTGGGCCAGACAGTGAGTCAGTAGGAAAGCAGTAAACGATAAAAGACGGTGGACCATCGCCAGAGGAGGGAATGGACCTCTTAGCTTTGGGAAAGGAAAGGGCTGGACTTCCTGCCCTGACCTGATACAGGATTAAAACCACATGAGTTGTTGGTTTACACAGGGGTGTAGAGAAAAATGCTACTAATGTCAAAAGCAGACAATCACAGAGAGACCGAGGGCTGTTTTCAGGTTTTCGGGGGTACAAGACTTTGCATATCTGCCCTCTATTGCTTCCCTGGTGACAAATGGGTCTGCTTGACAGTAGCAGCTTCTTTTTCCATGAGGGACTCAGGCTGGCTTCGCCCAGAATGGAGCAGTGTCATCTGGGAGCCATTCTCAGAAATACTAGGACCCCACTTGGAAATACTTCCACAGCTGCTTAATAAGCCCTCCTGAGGCCCTCCCTTATGGAGCTCTCACAGCTTCACAGGCTTACAGCAGATTCTTTCCTTCTACTCCCCTTACCAGGGCATGCTTGTTCAGTATCCCAGTGGGCCCTTCTGATGGGACATGCCCTGCACCTTTGATGTGAATTCAATGTGCAAATGAGGATCAAAAAGTTCTGGAATTTCTCCTATAACCTCAGCCAGAGGGACATTCACTTGAAGTTTGTGTAGCACCAATTAACAGAGCAGTGAGGGAATTGCATTGCTGCTGATGCCTGAAATGATATCACACCCCAGATCAGTAACTGCTGGGTAAGTGTGAGAGCTCAGAGTACCTCCATCTAGTATCTGCTCTTCATCATTTAGAAGAGTATCTGTGGTAACTATTTCAAGGTTCAAAGTCATGTTTCATGGACGTGTCAACCATTGTTAACAAAATAGCTTTCTTTGAAAGTACAAAGATCTACACAGATGTCAGCTGAAGGAGAGGGAAGTTGGCAGAGAGCAGCAGGTGAGCTCTGTCCTATTAGTGGCAAGACTTTGATGACTCGCCTTGATAATGGAGAGAAGTCAGATTGATGTCATTACAACTGGGATAGCTCTAGATTTATTTTATTTATTTGTATTATTAGCTTTTGGCTTCCATGAAAGGGAGCACATGTGAACACAGCAGCACCTGCCAAGTGTCAGAGCTTCAGTATCAGAGACGTTGATGGGGGCCTGTTGTGCTGTCCTCTTGCATGTCCAGGCCAAACTGGAAAACACCAATGACTTTGTAACTCCGTGTTTCACCTCAGGGGCCAGTGGTCAGCATATCCTCTGGCTTTAGAAGAGTCCAGGACAGAAATTCTGTGTAATTCTTACACTAAAAACATCATCAACTCACTGGGCTTCCCATAAACTTCCTTGGGTCACTGAGCCAGGGGCTGGAACCCATTGAGACACCAGCCTCCTTTTTTCTGTCACCACTGCCTCTAAAGCGTGCAGCTACACCACCCCACCCTCAACGTGCTTGGTCTCATCTGATCTTGGAAGCTAAGCAGGGTTGGGCCTGGTTAGTACTTGGAAGGGGGCTTGCTCTAGGTTTAATTCCATGGAGCATCTGCAGGCTGGCTAAAGTGGACCTGTAGTGCAATCCCACTGTCAGCCCTTTGATGGACCTCAAGCTCACTCACAGTTCCCTGTGGAAGTAATAATTCCTACAAGAGCTCGTATTTTTCAAGCACTTTAAGAACTCACAGGCTTGGCCCTGGCTGATGTGGCTCAGTGGGTTGAGTGCTAGCCTGTGAACCCAAGGGTCACTGGTTCGATTCCCAGTAAGGTCCCCAGTTGGGAGCATGCGAGGGGCAGCCACACATTGATGTTTCTCTCCCTCCTTCCCTGCCCCTGTGTCTAAAATAAATGAAAATTTTTAAGATTTTATTTGTTTATTTTTAGAAAGGAAAGGGAGGGAGAAAGAGAGAGACATCAATGTGCAGTTGCTGGGGGCCGTGGCCTGCAACCCAGGCGTGCTTTGGTTCGCAGCCCGCGCTCAATCCACTGAGCTATGCCAGCCAGGGCTAAAATAAATGAAATCTTTAAAAAAAAGAACTCATAGGTTTAATAATTCCTACAGATAAACTAGTTTTGTTTTATTTTTTTTATCATGCTTTGAAAATAAGGTGCCTGAGAGTCTCTTTTTAAAACCCTGAGACGCAACTCATTGCAAAGTTGAGGCTAGAAATTTTTCTTCATTTCTTTGTTCTTTGACTATAAACATTAGCAGAATGTAGAAGTGTCTCCTGAAACACCACACTGTTCCAATATTTGTTTTTACCTTGGTTTAAGATAAATCTAGACCAGCAGGCACACTGTAAGCATGCTAACATTCCCATTTGTCTTAGTCACTAAACATTGTACAAGACTTTCCACATTTGTCAGATCACTTGTGTTAGTATAGTTAGTATAATTAATGATATCTGTCCTATAAATGGCAATGGACAAGATTATAGGTTTGGAATTCCAACAGTTGAGTTTGCTTGCCTACTCCATCGTTGCACTCAAGCTCAGTATGACCCTGAATTACTATTTAGTATAAGAATCGGTTTCCTCGTGTATAAAATAAGGATAATGATACCTACACATTGGGCTGGTGTGAGATTTATGGAAGAAGATTCATAAGAAGCACTAAGCACAGTGCCTGACACACAGTATAATTACTGTATATAAGATACTGTTATCACTGTCATTAACAAAACTAAAACGTCCACTATAAAGCATTAAATACTGTCTTTCACAAGATGATAATGTTATTGGAGGGTATCTAAACACTTTTTTAAAAAAAATTATCTCTTGCTTCCTTTTGAACAGGTAGGAAAAAAATTATTAAGCACCATTTTCTTAACCTGACCTTTTATAATACGGAGGTATATAAGAAAAATATTAGGTCAACTATTGCTTGTACAATCTGGAGCTAACTGTGCTGTGTACAGTCATGAATGCAAGCTTGCAGGAACCAAGTGAATCCAGAATGGCCCTGAAATTCGGCCATAAAATAAACAAAGATCCCAAGCAAAACTGCTGAGAGTCCAGACGAAGCAGCGCTGCCTGGGGGAGCAGAATTTCCTGGGCAGAGCACCTCCCTGGCTGGGGCCTCCTCCCAGGAGAGCCCTGCCTCTATGAATACACATTCAAGGACTCTAAAGCACAGAGCAGTTTCACAACCCACTTACTATTCATGGACCTTGGGCAGGGAGACACAGAGCTTCTTGGCAGGCATTTAGTCCTCAACAATAAAACACCTATAAGCCCCTATGAGGGAGGGCATGAAAAACTCCTGCTGCACTTCTATAGAAGGAAGGGGCCTCCACCCATCTGATGAATAGTATTGTACCCATCTCCTGACATGTGAGGCTGGCACTGGTTCTGAAATTTCCCTGCTGCATTTTTCACTTTTAGTAAGAGAATAAGTGTTAGGACTTTTTAGAAGATCCAAGATGGTAGAGGAGGAAATTAAAGCTGTATTAACTTCCTCCCAGGATCAATCTGGAATTACAACTACAATGCAGAGAAATCATCCAGAATAACCAACTGAACACTAGCTGGAGAGAAGCCTTATGACCACAGACAGACAGAAGACACCACTTCACCACAATGTAACTGGTAGCGAGTGCAGATGAGGCACGAGAGGGCTGGCTGGGCTCCCATGGGTGGCAACGGAAGTTTCAGAGGGATATTTCAGTGGCTGGGGGGTCCCCCTGAGAAGTGTGGGGTATAAACCTCAAGCTGGGCTCCCCAGCCTATAGCACCAGAGCCAGAAAGGAACCCAGATAACATCCAGTTGTGAAAAGCTGTGGGGTTTCTGTCTGGCAGGGAGAGATGGCTGGAGATGCAGAGTCTCTTAAAGGGCTCCCCCCAAAATTTCATTTGCAGCCACTTACCCTGGGTTCTGGAAGAAGGAGGGCAGGGTGGATAAGAGACAGTTGAGGAGTCCTGGAGCTGGTGGCTCTGGGGAGAGAACTGAAGGAACAGCCACCAGGGTTCCTATGCTGAGTCATTCCCCATACTGCAGTTGCCATCTTTCTCAGACAGAACACTCCGTTCCAAGTGGCATCAGCCTGAGGGGAAGCAATAGTCTTACTTACAGGAATTACTCTGCCCCACCCTGTGGTGCTTAAGCTGGGATGCTTACAGCTTGATAAGATTAACAACTGATCAGTTTAATGACAGATCAGTTTAACATCTAAGGTGGAAAATACAAAGAATCAGCCAATATGGAAAGACAAACAAACAGACCCCAAATGAAAGAACAAGAAAATTCTCCAGAAGAAGAACTAGATGAAATGGAAGCAAGCAAATTATCAGATAGAGAGTTTAGAGTAATGATTATAAGGATACTCAACAGCATGAAAAAAGACAGAAACCATAAAAAGGACCAGTCAGAAAAAAAGAATCCAATATCTGAGATAAATAATACACTGGGAGGAATAAAGAGTAGGTTAGATGAAGCAGAAGATAGAATCAGTATTTTGGAAGACAAGGTAGAAAAAAACACCCAGGCAGAGCAGCAAAAAGAAAAAAAAATAAAAAATAAGAAGAGTTTAAACAGTTTGGACAACATGAAGCATAACAACATCTGCATCATGGGAATACCAGAAGGAGAAGAGACTGAGCAAAGGATGGAAAACCTATTTGAGGAAATAATGACCGAAACTTCTCTAATCTGGTAAAGGAAAAAGTCACACAAGTCCAGGAAGCTCAGAGAGTCCCAAACAAGTTGGGCCTAAAGAGGCGTACACTGAGACACATCATAATTAAAGTGACAAGGTTTAAAGACAAGGAGAGAATCCTAAAAGCCACAAGAGAAAAGCAGGTAGTTACCTGCAAGGGAGCACCAATTAGACTGTCATCTGATTTCTCAGCAGAAACATTTCAGGCCAGAAGGGAGTGGTATGAAATACTCATGATGAAAAGCAAGGACCTAAAACAAAGCCTACTTTACCCAGTGAGGCTATCATTTAAAATAGAAGGAAAAATAAAGAGTTTCCCAGACAAGAAAAAGCCAAAGGAGTTTGTTAACACCAAATCAGTACTGCAAGAGATATTAAAAGGCTTGCTTTAAGAAGAAAAAGACAACGAAAAAAATGAGAGGAAAACAGTCTAATGATAAAATGGCACTACATACATACCTATCAATAATCACCTTAAATGTAAATGGCTTAAAAGCTCCAACCAAAAGACAGAGGGTAGCTGAGCAGATAAGAAAACAAGATTCATATATATGCTGCCTCTAAAAGACCCATCTCAGATCAAAAGATACATACAGACCTAAAAGTAAAGAAAAAGATGTTGGAAAAAGGTATTTCACGTAAATGGAAAAAGAGAAAAGCTGGAGTAGCAGTACTTATCCATGACAATGGACTTTAAAACCAAGGCTATAATAAGAGACAGGGAAGGGCAGCACATAATGATAAAGGGAACAATCCAACATAGAAGCAAATAAATATGTGAAGCAAATCTTGATGGACACAGAAGGAGAAATTGAAGGAAATACAGTCACAATTGGGGATTTTAATACCCCTTTAACTTCTATGGATAGATCTTCCAGACAGAAAATCAACAAGGAGGCAGTGGCCTTAACTGACACACTAGATCAAATGGATTTAGTTGATATCTTCAGAGCATTTCACACCAAAGCAGCAGAATATGTATATTTTTCAAGTGCACATGGAACGTTTTCTAGGACAGACCACATGTTGGAACATAAGTCTCAAGAAATTTAAGAAGATTGAAATCATATCAAGCATCTTCTCTGACCATAATGCTATGACACTAGAAATCAATCACAAGAAGAACACTGAAAAACACACAAAGAAATGGAAACTAAATAACACATTATTAAACAATGAATGGGTCAACAATGAGATCAAGGAAGAAATCAAAAGATACTTTGAAACAAATGAAAATGAGGACACAACAATCCAAAATCTTTGGGACACAGGGAAAGCAATCCTAAGACCGAAATACATAGCATTATAGGCCTACCTCAAAAAAATAAATAAATAAATAAAAAGCTCAAATAAACAATTTAACTTCACACTTAAATGAACTAAAAAAAAACAAAAACAAAAGCAAACAAACAAAAAAAAGCCCAGAGTGAGTAGAAGGAAGGAAATAATAAACAACAGAGCAGAAAGGAATGAAATAGAGCCTAAAAAAAAATACAAAAGATCAATGAATCCAAGAGTTGGTTCTTTGAAAAGATAAATAAGATTGACAAATCTTTAACTAGACTCATCAAGAAAAAAAGAGAAAGGACCCAAATAAATTAAATCAGAAATGACAGGAGTGAAATAACAAATGACATCAAAGAAAACAAAGGATCATAAGGAAATATTATGAACTATATGCCAACAAACTGGACAAACTGGATGAAATGCACAAATTCCTAGAAACATACAAATCTTCCAAAACTAAATCAGGAAGAATCAGAGACTCTAAATAAAGAGATTATGCCTAATGAAACTGAAACAGTAATCAAAAAAGTCCCAACAAACAAAAGCCCTGGACCAGATGGCTTCACAGGTGAATTTTAGCCAACATTCCAAGAAGAACTAACACCTCTCTTTCTAAACTATTTCACAAAATTTGAGAGGAGGGAAGACTCCCAAACTCATTGTACAAGGCCAGCATTATTCTAATTCCAAAACCAGATAAAGACACTACAAGGAAAGAAAATTATAGGCCAATATCCATGATGAACATAGATGCTAAAATCCTCAACAAAATATTAGCAAATTGAATACAGCAATGCATCAAAAAGATCATGCACCATGAACAAGTGCAATTTATTCTGGGAGCACAAGGTTGGTACAACATTCACACATCCATAAATGTGATTCGCCACATAGACAAGATGAAGGATAAAAACCACATGATCATATCAATAGATGTAGAAAAATCTTTTGATAAAATTCAGCACCCATTTATGATCAAAACTCTCAGCAAAGTGGAAATGGAGGGAACATACCCAAACATAATAAGGCCCATATATGACAAACCAACTGCCAGTATCATACTCAATAGGCGAAAACTACAAGCGTTCCCCTTAAGATAGGGAACAACACAGGGATGTCCGCCTTCACCTCTATTATTCAATATAGTACTGGAAGTCCTAGCCACAACAATCAGAGAAGAAGAATAAAAGGCATCCAAATTGGAAAGGAAGAAGTAAAACTGTCTTTATTTGCAGATGACATGATACTATACATAGAGAACCCCAAAGAGTCTACCAAGAAATTACTAGAACTGATAAATGAATTCAGCAAAGTAGCAGGCCACAAAATTAATATCCAGAAATCAGTTGCATTTTTATATACCAATAATGAACTAACAGAAAGGGGAACTAAGAAAACAATCCCATTCACAATTGGTTCACAAAAACAAAATACTTAGGAATAAACCTCCTGTACATGAAATTATAAGACACTGAAGAAAGAAATAAGGTACATACAAAGAAGTGGAAGCACATACCATGTTCATAGATAGAAGGATTAGCATATTAAAATATCCATACTACCAAAAGCAATCTATAGATTCAAAACAATTCCTATCAAGATTCCAATGATGTATTTCACAGAACTAGGACAAATATTTCAAAAATTTATGTGGAGCCACAAAACACCCTGCATAGCAACAACAATCCTGAGAAAGAACAAATTTAGAGGAATCATGCTACATAATATCACACTACTACAAGGCCATAGTAATCAAAACAGCATGGTACTGGCATAAAAACAGACACATGGATCAATGGAGCAGAATAGAGAGCCCAGAAATAAACCAACAACTTTATTGTCAATTAATTTTTGACAGAGGAAGCAAGCACACACAATGGGGTAAAGATAGTTTATTTAATAAATGGTGTGGGGAAAACTGGACAGATACATGCTGAAAAATGAAACTAGACCACCCTCTTACACTGCACACAAGAATAAATTCAAAATGGATTAAAGACTTAAATATTAGATCCCAAACTATAAAAATCCTAGAAGAAAACATAGGCAACAAAATCTCAGATATTGCTGGTAGAAATTTTTTATCATATATATCTCCCCTGGCAAAGGAAACAAAAGAAAAAAATTTAAAAAATGAGACTACATCAAACTAAAAAGTTTCTGCACAGCAAAGGAAAACATCAACAAACTAAAAAGACAATCCACGGAATGGGAGAACATATTTGCTGATAATTCTGATAAGGGGGTTAATATAAAAAACTTATAAAGTACTTACAAAACTCATCACCAAAAAAAACACCCCAATTTAAAGATGGGCAAAGGAACCGAATAGGCACTTCTTCAAGGAGGACATACAGATGGCCAATAGACATATGAAAAGATGCTCAGCATCACCAATCATCAGAGAAATGGAAATTAAAACCACGATGAGATATCATCTCACACCTGTCAGAATGGCTATCATCAATAAATAAACAAACAAGTGCTGGTGAGGGTTTGGAGAAAAGGGAATGCTTTTTGCAATGTTGGTGGGAATGCAGGTTGGTGTAGCCACTGTGGGAAGCAATATGGAGATACTCCACAAAATTAAAAAATGGATCTGTCTTTTGACCCAGCATATCCCACTTCTGGGAATATATCCAAAGAAACCCAAAACACTAAATCAAAAGAACATGAACACTGCTATGTCCATTGCAGCCTTATTTACAATTGCCTAGATATGGAAGCAGCCCAAGTGTCCATCAGTTGATGAGTGGATAAAACAACTATAGGATATTTACACAATGGAATACTACTTGCCCATAAAAAAGAAATTTCTACCCTTTGCAACAGTATGGATGAACCTGTAGAATATTATGCTAAGTGAAATAAACCAATGAGAGAAAGCCAAATACTATATGATTTCACTCACATGTGGAATCTAATGAACAAAGTGAACTAACAAGAAAAATACAGACAGATTCATAGATAGAGAGCAGGATGACTGCTAAGGGGAGAGGAGGTGAAGGGGTGGAGAGATTGAGCAAAAAGGAAAAAGGTCTCATGGACAACAGTGTAGTGATTGCTGGGGGCTTGGGGGTTATCAGGGGACTAAATGGTAATGGAAAATATACAATAAAGATTAAGTTTAAAAAATAAAGACTTTGTAAAAAATTATAAAAAAGAGAATATGTTTTAGATATAATTCTAGTACTCTAAGTCTTCAGCTCTTTTTTCAAATGTCTCTCCTGTCGAAATGACCTTATAAAGAAAAGAAGATTTTAGCCCTGGCTGGCGACTCAGTGGATTGAGCATGGGCTGTGAACCAAAGCATCGCAGGTTTGATTCCCAGTCAGGGCACATGCCTGGGTTGCAGGTCACGGCCCCCAGCAACTGCACATAATGTTTCTCTCTCTCTTTCTCCCTCCCTTCCCTCTCTAAAAATAAGTAAATAAAATCTTTAAAAAAAAAGAAACAAAAGAAGATTCCAAATCAATACTCAATTAAAAACACTTCCCTGGATCAGAGGAAGCAGGGAGTGGCATGTTATTTCAATAAGCACAGTGATGGGAAGGAATCCAGTTTTTTCTTGGGACTAAGGAGTTGCCCGACATTGCCACCCAAAGCCTCTGTTCACTGAATAATAATCCTGTTTGTGAGGGTCAAAATTTCACTCAGGAAAATAAAATGGGAAGAAAATGGTAACAATTGTCTCTGAAATTTCCTTGACACAAACATGCCAGGTCTGGTGAAGGGTAACCCACTTGTAAGTTCTGCCTGACAAAAGTGTGCCCTGCTGGCCCCCGGTGCATCTGTGCACAAGCATTCGCCCACCATACAGTGGTCACATGCCTACCACCAACACACTGGGCTCCCCATGCCACACCGTCGTCATGCACCCGTCCCACTTCCCATTGTTCTTTTCCTCTCCAACTTTCTCTCTTTCCCGCCATACACCCATCTCTTTCGAAAGGACTTAATTCCTGTAACACTTTCATAGGGAGAAAGGGCTTTACTTGGCAACTCTTGGTTTACAGGATCGTTGGTGAACAATCAGTCTGTCTGGCAGGAAGGTGCGCCCGCAAATATTACAGGCAACCAGCTGGCTCTGGGCACTTGTCCAAGCAGCTTCATTTAAGGCATCGAGATCATAGAAACCTTTGGCTGGAAAGTTAAAAAAAAAAAAAAAGAAAGGAAAGGAAAAGAAAAGAAAATGGTAAAATGGATCAGTTTTCATTGGGGAGAACCATATTCTACTTTTTATGGAAAATATTTTCAGGAAATACCTGTTGACTGAGGCTTTTAAACAAATCATATTACTTTGGCCAAAAAAAAAATAGTTCTGTTCACTCAAGGGTTGAGTAAAGTTAGCTATGAACCAGAGGCTTTTCACTCCTTGTATTTTAAAAAGAGAAAGGCATTGTTTTATGTGTTATGATATGCATTCTTTACTAATTATTAACATCTTTGCTTACACATTGTTATCTTGCAAATATAACTTTTGGCCTTCTTTCAGTTGACTCTAAATATAAACTTACACAGGAAAAAGAACATGTATTTGTATTTTCCTCTTCCGTAATCCTTCAGTGGAATGTTTTTAGAGGCCAAAACTGACAGTTGAGAGTGAATTTAAGATAAATTACATCATAAAAATTTATCATCTTTTTAAGGCCATAAACTCAGAGATTCTTTAAGTAATTAAAGTGAAGAATGCAAACAGCATAGTTAATCTGACGAAAAGAAGTGCCCTTAGGAAAACAACGGAGACAGCTGAAAGATGTATAATCTTCATTGGCAGAGCACAGGAAAAAAGGCATATGGCTTTATTTTAGAGAAACAGTGTGGGATTTAGCTTTAATGAACCTTATTTAAATACAATGACTTTAGTACATTAAATCAATTCTGTCTTAGAATCTCTCAAGATAGGCCCTCCAAAGCGTAGCCAGGCACTCAAAAATATACAACAGGTTTTGTTTTGTTTTTTTATTTTTATCATTTTACACATCATATATTTCATCATTAAAGCCCAGGCAATGCTCATATGAGCTCTGTCTAATGGTTCACACAACCTCAGCAAACCTCAGATTCCTTAGCATGCCTACTTCAAATATTCTGCCTGCCCCCAGGGAAAATTAAACCCCAGCAAACCTAGTATTTCTCCCTTGGATAAAGCAAGTATCATTTTCTACATAGGATATGAAAGTGTACTTTATGTGCTTTGAAAACTGTTGCAAAAATAATGGCACTGACTTTCTTCTGACTCATAAGCTTTAATATGGACTAGAAATTCCAGAATATTCATTGATTCCCACTTTAAGACGATTCATCACATCTCTAAAAGTGTTGGCATAGGGCTCTGACTTTGGATATGAATGAAGGGTTATTTGAACTCTATGACTACAGGAAGTCCATGGGATGGAAGTGGTAATGGCAGTTATTTTGGCCTAGAGATGAAGGACATCTTCAGGAATAAAAATAACCTGAGGTCAACAGGAAGATTACAGGGGGGTGCAGTTATAGGACCTACCTTTTCCATCTGTAGGCAATAACGGAAGAATGAACCCAACAGGGTTTTCAAAATAGTCGTTTCTTTCACCTCTTACAGACTTGTGATAATTATGCTCAAGCACAGAAAGTGGTTGAGATCGGAAGTGAAGGAAATGCACTTTTGATACCAAGTGCAAATTGGTAGGAAAGAGTCTCAGTGAGGTAAACAATTCTCTTTGTAGATAAACATTTTAATTTCAATGAATGTTTTTTTTTCATCTTGAGCTCTTTTCCCACCTGTACTCAGAGTCCTTCTCTTAGCAAGACCTGTGAATAGTTGAATTCTAGAAGCATCTAGAACTTCATTATGATGATCTAAATTCCATTGTGTAAATTGTTAAAAACTCTCTTTGGGTCACATCTCTAATAAGAGTGCTTTGGACTAAATGATACTAAATAGCCTCCGAGGTGCCTTCCAGTTCTTCAAATCTATGGCTACATAAGGAGAATGAATGAATTGAATGAAACTCCTCTTAAAACCAAAATGATATTCCCTTGAGGATAATTAAGGAATCAACTGAGAAAATGACAATCATACAAATGAGAAAGTCAGAGCTTGTACAGCAAATAATATCCTGGGAACTACTTTATTCTCATACCCTAAGTGAGTGTGCCTAAGTCTCTAACAAGGCCACACGTGCCTGGAGCTCATGGAGTTCCAGTTTCATCTGGCTTGTGCATTGCTTAACAAAGTACTGATAGCAAAATTTTAAAAACCTGGACATTTCATATAGATGTCTATATTTTCAATTCATTTGTATTTTTGAAAGGTATGACCACACTATGATAATTTCTCAGTGATAACACCAGCTGAAACTGGGAGCAGCTGTCTACATTAGAGCTAGTGCTTTCCAGCCACCACAGTCTTCACGTCCCCTTTTCATACACGGACCAATTTATTCAATTTTGAAACCCGATTAGTGGACCCTGTAAGCATTCAAGTTTGGTGCCCCTGTTCTACAAACTCTAAGATGCATTTATATTTGAAAAGATGTCACCAGATATCATATGTCTGATAATATATGAAAGTAAATTTGATACATATTTAAATTCCAGAATTTAAAATTGTGCTCTCCTTGCACAATTTTGCCAGGATGTGGTATCTTTAGATCTCGGCATCTGAGGAGAACACTTTGGGCAGGCATTCCAAAACCATTTTTCCTATTCAGCTGTAGCCAACACAATAAATATTATTGATTTCAATTGTGTGAACAAGAGAAAAAAGAATATCTCTACTCAAAAGTTTAGAGAGAAAAGTCTCCCTTTGTGCATTCAAGCCTTTTCATCCAAAAACTTACCACTGATGGTCCTGACTTCAGGTTTCTTAGGTTCTGGTCTCCTTAACTCTTTAGGCAACAAGTTGTTTTCATTGTGCCATTTTTTCAGGCATTGTGGCTCATGGATGGCAATCGATTTTGTTCCATATTCACGACCACAAATGTAGCAAATGATTGTTGGTGGACGCCTAATCATTTTTGGCTGCAAATAATAGAAAATATCTGTTAGATAAACTTTAGAAAATTATACAGGGTCTGGCAGAAGCAGTGCCTGCTTGAGTTTGAGTGTGGTTGGTAGGGTATGTGAACGTCTCACACGTGGTGGACAGCAATTTGAACATTTCATTTAAAATGTTATATGGTGTGTGTTTGAGTGTGATATCATTATGTTACAGAATTGCATGCTTATGATTTTGTAATAAAAAATTTTTATAATAAAAAGGGGCATTATTTATGCCAGGCCCTGTATTTCAAAATTGTAACATTAAAATGCCCTATAAAATAAATGTTTTTAAAAATTTCAAAGAGTCTGGTAAAGTTTACCTTTTGGGAAATTAAGAGAACTAAGTTATGTTATATGAGTGATTGGAGCTGGGTGAGGATGTGGGTTTGGGAGGAGGACAGAAAATAAAGATGAGCTAGCCAGAATTCTACTTATTGGTACATCATAAAATATATTTTTCATTTAATAAACATTGATTGATTGTCTTCTGACTATTCTCCACAATGGGAGAATACAATGATAAATCAAGTATGAATCATCCTCTCAAAAACATCAGGCTCCAGTACACTATTATGTCCGAGAAATAAAGTAATAAGTATCATTGGAGAGTTTATAACAGTGTTATGCCTGCCCATATTCCCTCGTATAAACAACTTTCTACTGCAAGCTCCTCTGATTTTCTGCCATTTTTGACCTGGAGTAGTCTCCACCCACAGGCAGAATAGCTAATCAATTACAGATGGAAACTGGTGGATAAATATCCAGCTTCTTCCCTAAGACTGTTTCCACACCGTCCTCTAGAAGTCCCCACTGGGACTGCACCACAATTGTCCATGAACACACTATATAAGCTTCCTCCTCTTCCCCATCTCTCCTGCCACTACTTTCTGGGTTTTTCTGGAATCACCTCCCAAATAAACTACTTGAACTCAAATTCTTTTCTTAGCATTTGTTTCTGAGAAGATAAAATCTAAGGACGAGTTAAGGATAAATGCACTAAGGAGCCTCTGCTTCTGATACTGAAAGTTACAAGAAACATTGCTTCCAACTAAACAATGAGAACAAAACAGATAACCCACAGAATAATAATTTTTGAGCCCATTGGGGATTCTAAATTGCAAGATAAGTTAATAAATGAAAGGGACTGCCTAAATTCGATGGTGGATCAGCAGAACCAAGAGAAAAGCTCCCACATTCCAACTTTACATTCATATGGGAAGAATTGGTCTGCTTCATAAAGGGGCTGGACAGCTGACTGGGAACCCCACTCTCTCACCCACCAGATCTTACACTCAGTAAGAGGAGGTGACTAGCTAACATTGGAGAGAGGCAGGAGCATTGAGAGAGACCATTACCTAGTCAAGAACATAGGGCCTGCCCAAATCTGAGGGTAGGGGTACAGAATTAGGTTTTATGCTGAGTCCCAGATAAGAGCAGTCCTACGTTTGGGGTGACAATAAGAGAGACTCCCTCTCTGCTACAGGTATGTACACTGCGACCAGAGTCTAAGGGTGCAGCAGGAGAACTGGGAGGAGCCCTTTGGCTCCAAGCCTTACACTAAGTACAAAGCAGGGGCAGTTTACCACAGGGAGGATTTAAAGGCTGTAGTCCACTGAACATAACTAAAGCAAAGAAAAGTTCCAAACCTTACTAAATTACATACCACATTGGCATAGCCACTTATACTCACAGGCTGACAGAAGAGGCATACTCATTTCTGGGCACAAGCGTAATTTACCTCAGAATCTTACAATGTCTGGTATTCAGTCACACATACACACACACAGAAATTAGCATCTATAATTGTCAGATGTTAAGCGTAACCACATCAAGGTATGGCCTAGATACTGGGATTATCAGAGCAAATTATTTTTATTTATTTTTATTTTATTTTTATTTATTTTTTAAAATAATTATAATAAAGGATTACAGTTATTTTTAAAGAACCTATGTTAAAGGATCTAGAGGAAAAGGTAGACAGCATGCATAAATATAGGGAAAATTAAAACTGAGAGATAAAAAACAAGTAAAAACTATTCAAGAAAACCAAAATAATAGGAAATTGTTAGTCAGGAGAATGACCTATAATTGCACTTCCAGAAAGTGAGTTTGGTTGTTATGCATCTAAATGAGCTAGAAGGGCAGCATGTGTCTGACAGCTTGAACACTCATGGCTCTTGGGCTAAGGAAGGCCTGGGTCCAAGAGAACCAACGTTTCCTTCTAGGTACCAAGGAATATGGGGGTGACTGACTGAAAGGCAGAAGTCAAGAAAGACATATTGGAGGAGAAAAAAAATAGAACCTGTTCTGGACCTGTTGCATTTGACATGTCAGTAGAATTTAAATATGAATAAATCCAGCCTAAACAGGAAATAGAGGCCTGTAATTTGGGGTTAATAAGCTTCAGAGCTGTCAACACGGAAAAGACACTAAAACCATGAAAATTCCAAAAAAGAAGTAGATAGAGATTGTTTGAAGAAAAATTCTTGAGAGAATATCTGTAATAAGGAGATTGGGCCAGGGAAACTGCAGCCTACAGAGATAAAGGTCCCAGTTCGCAGTTTAAAGAAACAGGGAATGGAGACAAAAGACTCCATTCAGAATTTTGGAAACACTTCTGGTTTCCAGAAAGACGGTCTTGAAAGTTAGTTTGTCAAATGCTACAGAGATGAATGGCAGTTGAAAAAGATCATTAGATTTGGTTACCAATAGGTTATAAACTAGTGACTTTTGGTTGTGTAGTTCCAATGGGGTCATAAGGATAAAAACCACAGGGTTAGGAGTTAAACATGAGGTCAAGAAGAGGAATGCACATCCAAAAAAGCTTGCAGAGAGGACATTTGAGAGATAAGTAGTGCTGAAGAAAGATTTGTTTTGTTATTGTTTTTAGGGTAGGAGTACCTTTGGTAGAAAGAGAGACTGCAGGCCTAAAAGAAAAGGGATAATCATTTTACAAAGCCCTCAGAGGAGGCAGGAGGAGATGTAATCAAAGGTGTAACTGTGGACATTGTTAGCCTCAGAGGAAGGGGAAGAAAGAGGACTTAGACAAAGTTAGAAAAAGGTTGTAGAGAAGGGAGGCACTGGTGGAGCTCACATAAGGTGAACTTAGTCTTTTATGGATGAGGTAGAGTGGTCTTCAGAGAATAAAGAGATTCAAATTCTGGGAAATAGAAGAGTGACAAATACTGGGATTAGGCAGCGCTGCCAGGAATGCAATAGTGATTCAACGAGGGGAGAACACTCACCTCATAATGAGACCCAGTTAGGTAGAGTGGCAAGAAATTTTAGTGGTATCAAACGACCTTTTCCAATATGTTCTTAAGTAGCACTGGGTGGCATGAAAGCAGAAACTAAGCTGGTGGTGTGGTCTTCTTTGGCAAAATAAAACCTGGTAAAATGTGTGTGTTCATTTTAGAATCAGCCTACTTTTAACTAAGACTATTGGAGGTTACACCTGCAGCGGGGAGTGCACAGAGGAAGAATAAAATCAGATTCAGCGTGTATATGACTTCTACATAGCCAAGCAGAAATAACACATTCTAGACGGACAAATCCACAATTAATATAGACCAAACAAAATGCAAAATAAAGTTATTCACTTGAGGATCTAAGTTTTTTTTAAGCACATTCTTTGAAGTACAATATTTTTATTCTGTTATTCTGTACTGAATTATGGCAGTAGACTGCATTCATACAAATAACTAAGTAGTTGTTAATCCTTTCTTGTTATTAGCCATGTAGCTTCTAACATCTAAAAAGTGACTTAAAAATATTAAGGGAATTCAAGACCTAAGAGAAAGGATAAAGCAGAAGCAATAATTTTGAAAATATACAAAAGTTCTTTACTATGTTTTACACATTTATTTACTTGAAAGATTAATTAAATACAGGGTTTTTTTAGCTTAAAAAATGAAAAGGGTATTTTTTGCTTTGAGAATAATGAATTTATTAAAATTCCATATGGAAAGTATGAACCAAATCCTGTATTTAACCAAGCATATAAGGAAAATAAATGGCGGGGTCATAAATGAAGAATGTCACATTGTCAGAAGGTTTCTTTTGGAAGGAAAAATTAGAAGAAAACAGGCAGACAGAGGCCAGAAGACATGCACAAAATAACTTAAAGGGATGTGGGAGAAAATTAATACCATAAAAAGGCTAAGATGTTCTGTATTATATTTTCCAAAGCATGCCGCATGCTCTGTGTTTGTGGTTGAACTGCAGTTGAACCTGCAACATACTCCATATTCTCGGGTTTTGAACATCTCACTTCTAAGCCGTGCTCTGGGGAAGTGCAAGCCACCCAGACACAGCCGAAGAGAAAAATGCATCCCTGTGGGTCTGAATGGAGATAAGAGATGCTCTTTTATTTTTCATTAATTTCACCATTGTCAGTCAGAAACTTCCAGGGAAAGTGGAATGATCTCCGACTTGTGGTTATAGCCAGTACCCCAGCTGCCAAGATTTTACCCTTCAGTCTCTTCATGCAGTTTTCAGATGGAAGTGGGTGTGTGGGGGATGGAGAAGAAGAACAGGAAGAGGAGAGCATAGCCCTGGCAGAAGGGCCAGAGGACTTGCTTGGCTCATGTGCTAACGTGGCACAGCCTAACAGAGCAAGGCAGAGGCCATGGAAGGCTTCCCAAGGGGCCTGTTTACACAGTCCTTACCAGGGCCTGCCAACCCCAGGAAAGTGTAACCAAAGGAAGGCAAAGGGGAAGTTGATAAGTCTAAAGTTTCTGCTGAGCAAAAGATCCCATCAACAGTTTTCCTGTCAACATTTCAGATGTTTTGGGAAAGAGGCACTACTTTTTTAACATCTAGGTAAAATATTTTTAAAAACTTCATCTCCGAATCTATGTGCTATTTCAGGTGTAAACTGTTTCACGGGATAGGGAGACCACGTGTGCCTACACACAAAGTTTATTAGGGATCATCACGATTTTGCCTTTATTCTTCTAGTTTCCTGGGAAAGTCTGCTAGGGCTGGATGCAGACAGAGGCGCTGAACGCTTCAGGGAAAGCTTTCATGTGTGTATTTCTTTTAACTTGAATCCACTCACTTTCATATGTTTTCAATCATTTTGCTGGCCACTATTGGAATTATCATTTTATTTTCCATGCAGAACTTTTTTTCTTTTTATTAATGTCTTTTGTGTGTCAGGAACACCTCATGTTCAATCTTTGAGGCCAGGACTGTGCAATGCAAAGGGAAGTGAGCATTAACAACTTTTCTCCTACTTAGTGTAGATGACCTGTCATCCATCCATTTACTTTTACAATGTAAAACAAATAGCTATAATGCCACCATTAAAGCAAGAAGGAAAGAATAAGGACCAAGAAAAGAGGGTGGTTTGTTGGACAGCCTTAAGAGAGGTATTGCTGGAAGAAAAATGGACATAGTTCCATAAAAGTAGACTAGGATGCCTATTTCAAATAGCTTCAAATAGCTGTCAGTGACCTCCCTGATAGCTCAGGCTGAAAGGAAGCCACAGTGAACTATACAACTCAATAGCAAATAGAACTTATAAAGGAAGTAAAACAACTGGTTAGAAAAAACCTATTTCTAACATTAAATATTATTGCATGAATCTTAAAAGAGATATTAAAACTAAAGTGAAAGTCATTACTAGCAGTTTTGTAAAAGATTAGAAACACTCTACATTTGGTCACTTCTTGTATTAATCCCACAATAAATCCTAAGCAATAATAGTGTGAAATTATAGTTGTGCAATATTATTGACAGGAGAGTTAGGAGAACATGACTCAAGGATGTAGCTTTTTGAGGATTTGAAGTGAAATAGATATTAGAAGTGATAATTATGGGCAATAGGTCTTTGAAAATGTAATGCCTGCTATGATCATCTCCCCAAGAAAATACACATGTATACAGAATTATGAATACAATTTTCAATGATTGGGGGACTCAGTAAAACTCATCCATTAGCACCAGGAAGTGAGCTGTTGGGCCTTTAGTAAGAGCCAAACTTTTTTTCCAAATAGATGCTCCTTTGTATAAGGAGCCATTTGGCACCATTTAAAAGCCTCAGAAGGCACTGACTTGAAGCACGCAGGAACTTGTGAAATACACCACTTTTGGCTTTAGGGAAATCTTGTCTTGCTTTGCCTAAAACAGTCTCTATTACACCCACTGTCATTTATTCTATAATTGTCCATGTTTAGTTAATAAATTATATAGTCACTCTATTTCCAACCCATTTTGAAAAACAACAGTTAATATAAAATATAAGCAATCAAAAGACAAAACAACAAAAAAGCTCAAAATATTGAAGCTGTAACTATAAGACTGCCAATGAATTCATTTAAATATAGAACAAGGTGAAATGACTACAGAAATTATGATTCGACTAGAGAAGAGAATATGAAAGAAACACACCTCAACAAATAAAAATGTTTATAAAAATCGGCAAGAGAAGGAGAAGAGCAAAGATTTTAATGATGCTAAATTGCTCAGACCTTTCATGCCAAACAGTCAATTAAAACAGTATAAAACTAAAACATAGAGTTAAAATTTTTCAAATCCTTTAATAATTTATTTTTTTGTTAATTTTAGTGGGTCTTTTAAAAACCAATAAAGCAGGAAAACTGCTAAGGGGGAAGGGAGGCTGGGGGTGGAAGGATTGAGCAAAAAGGAAAAAGGACTCAGAGACATGGACAAGTGTGGCGATTGCTGGGGGGAGGGAGTATGGGGGACTTAATGATAATGGAGAAAAATACAATCAAGATTAAATCAAAATAAAATAAAATAAAATACCCCAAACCCAAAAACTAATATTCTTTTAGTGAAGAAATATTTTCTGAAATTTTGCAATATCATCAATTATACATTATTGTCTTTTTTTCAAATTCAAGTAAAGTTAAATATAATCTCTATTAATAATAACTTGGATGTGATGATCTCACTTCTATAAGAAAATCTGCATGTACTACTAATTTATGTATGTTTGTATACATAGAGATGTGTCTGAAATGATATTCACTGAGATCCAACTAATTTGAGGATAATTTTAATACTTTCCTAATGGCTTGAATTTTTGTAATGAACCTGTGTCATTTTTACAGGAAGAGTAAAATAATTATTAAAAGTAAACTCCAGAATCAAAACTTCAGGAGAAATCAGTCCTAAAAGAAAAAATCAAGTGCAACCAAAGTAACTTTCTGAAAATTCCTTAAATAACCAATAAAAGATGATAGCAAAGTTTTTGTATATAATACAGTTTAATACTATAATTAATTAGTAATTAAAATTAGAAATAATATTAGGGATGAATTCAGCTTTGTATAGCATAAAAATACACTGAAAAATGAAAATATCTATAGTATTTTGAATTACACTATTCCAATATACTGTTTTATTATGTCAACTGTGCATAGTTGAATATACATCAGTTAAATGTTTGTATGATGCAATTCAATTGAAGTCCTACAGTTCTGCTCCACTACTTTGAAAAGCAGTGAGAAGGGCCTGGAAAAATAATCTGAGGACAGGATCTAGCATGAGTCTGTTTCTGCCATAAGATAACCTAAATATAGCTCTTGTAGATATTTTAATTTTATTCAGACTTGTTTTCTTGGCTTGGTTGCATCAGTCAAAAAAATAAATTCACAAATAACTAAATGGGACCATATGGTATTAGCCATCATGTATTGAAAGTGGCAGCCAAAAAGAGAAGGTGGGGGATGACTGGAATGAACCATCCCTTGGGTTTTGATTGCCCATTGTGGCTGGACTGACAAATCACCATAAATTTTCAGCCCGCCCTCCCCCCCACCCCCCACTGAACTTGACTATGCTCTGTGTAAACTTGGTCTCTCTGAAATGACACCAAGAATTTCTATGGTTCTTCATACCTACAGAATAAAGGCTAAATACCTTATACTGACTTCATTCATGCCCAACCTTCACCCTATGAAACAGGTCTGCCAGCCACACCAAACTCAGCTCCATTCCCCAAGCTAGAGGCCACAGTCCTAGGCTTTGCTGTATCCATGACTGTATTCATCTGTTCCTCCTATCACTGAAATTGAATATAGCACCTTCACCATGTTGAAGGTTATGGGGAACCCCAATCCTAGCTTTCCTTAGTACTAAACACAAACACATAAACTACTAATTAGAACGTAAAATGTGTAAGTGCCATGACAGAGTGCCATAGGAGGCAGACGAAGGGAGAAAGGGAAGAGTTTTGACCAGCAGCCAGTGAAGAAGGTGACATTTGAAGTAGGTTTGTTGAATGCATATAACCATACTGATGTGGAGAGGACTCCCTCAAACAAACAATATCTATTCACAACTGTTGGGTAGTTCTGTAGTATGTTAATATAAAAGCTATAACGTGCATAGTGAAAAGACTAGAGGGAGAGTGAAAGCAAGAATCAACCTGTTCAATATCAGACTGAAACAGGAGTGGTCAGACCTTGAGAACACAGTCAATGTTGGCACCTTTTCTATGTGTCTTCCCACCTTCTCACCTTGGTCCTGGCCCCAGACTCCATCCTCCTGTCATTAGAAGCTGCCCATGGGTCAGTAACTGGGAAGAGAGTAGATGGGCAGTACTAGAAGCAAGTACTTCCTATGTCAAGAGAGCTGCATCAAGCACACTAGGGTACTGTGCTGTTGTGGGAGTCAGGCGGAGTGGGCAATGCATAAAGTAATGTAGAGGGTCTTAATCTTGTGAAGACCTGAGTGCAAGGATGAAGACTTAATACTATGAGACAGAATCAGATCAAGAAGTAGGCGGGGGCGGGGTGCAATTCATAATTTTTTTAAAGATTTTATTTATTTTATTTTAGACAGAGAGGAAAGGAAGGAGGAAGAGAAGGGGAGAAACCTTAATGTGTGGTTGCCTTTCACGTGCTCCCTACCCCCACTGGGACCCACAACCTAGGTATATGCCCTGATTGAAAATCAAACTGGTGACCCTTTTGATTCACAGGCCAGTGCTCAATCCACTGAGCCACACCAGCCAAGCCATAGCTTCTATATACTATAACGTCTTGATTCTTCCATTGTGAAGAAATATAAACTAGTTCTGCCTACACTGAAAGAAAATGAAGAATTCTCAAATGATAATAATAACACTAATGCAGCTGGAAACATCAAAAACACATAAACAAAATGTAATGCTACCATCCAATGGACCATTATTCAGCAGTCAAAAAAAAAAGAAGTGGTGTTATTTGCACCAACATGGATGAAACTCAGTCATTATATTGAACAAAATCAGACACAAAAGAGTACATTACCACCTGATTCCATTTATATAAAATCCAAACTAAGCTGTAATGTTTAAAAATCAAATTAGGGATTGCCTGGAAGCTGGAGGTAGAAGGAAGAATAAAGTGGATAAGGAAGCTTTGGGGGTGATGAAAATATTCTGTACCTTGATTATGGTGGTGATATAACAGGTACATAAAAACATCAAAACTCACTGAATAGCACATGTTTGATAGACATAGTTTAGTGTTTGCATATTATTCCTCAGCACAGTAGTTTAAAACCACCCATGCAGACTAGTTTAGCGGAGTACTGTCTCATTGCCCTGTTCATGAGCACAGTCAGTGCAAAATCAGCTGTACACATTGTCAGATAAAATCCCAAAATTAAATAATGTATTTTACGGTGGCTTTTGTCAGGAACTAGAGAATATTTTTAGGTGATCTATATTCTAAACCCAAGAAATTTTCCAGTTGGAAAAAAAATGGAAGAAAACTGAAAAAGTACTAAAGAAAACAAGAAAATGTTTTATTGCGGATTTTCCTCCAGGACATTAAAGCTTTTGCCAGAGAAAGTACATGAGGCGGCAATGCCCTCCACATGCAATTCCCACCACAGGAATCCGAGACTGGGGTGTCAGGGCCTGAGCCCTGCAGCAGAGGTGACAGATTCAAAAAGCAGGCCTGTTAGTCTGTGTCTATGTGCACAGCACCTGGCCTGCTGGACACACACCTGACAGCAGTTCCTCATCTTTCAGTAAAAGGAACTTCATGGTCCTTCAGCATATGAGTGTGTTTGTGCGCACAAAAGGCATAAAAGGTCAGCCATTTTCTTCAGCTGATTTCAGAAACATCGAAATTCTCCCTTTGCCTCAAACAATTCACTCCTTTACATTTTCCTCTGCTTTGTTCTTCACCTTCTTCCTACCCAAAATGATCATCTTTAGGCTCATTCCCCTCAGGAAGAAAGAGAGAGCTGAGAGCTTTGGCCCTAGAAGGCCACAGGTACAATTACGTGTCTGCTACTACCAGGGAGCAGAGGAAGCTCCCACGTTTGCTCCCTCGCTCGATCGCTCGTTGGGAGGCAGTTGTTGGCTGGATTTATTTGCTGTCATTGACACAGTTGGCCTGTTCTTTGTGAGGGCCCATTTTAGTGCGCTGTGCTCAAGCAGCCATGACAAAACATAAAAGTGCCTTTTTTTATTACCAAATATGCATGCAAATGAAATGCCTGGCTATTTCCCCCAAGTAACATGTTTCACACATTACTTAGAAATGAACAAAAAATGTAGAAAGTGTAATGGTCTCTCTCCCCCTCTCTCTCTATTTTTAGTTTGCATCATAACAATTCCTGCATCAAAACAGCCATGTGCCCAGTGTTTATTTGGAGACATTTGTTAACCTGAGTCAAAGAGAAATCAAGGGACCCAGAGGTGAGAAAGCATCTTGCAAGGGACACAGTCCCTGCTGACTCGAACCATGACTGAGTAAATTAGATAAAGGTGCTCCACTTTAACACCCTTCCAAACCACCTAGTTGTGATCATTAATCTGTATGCTACGAGTCACACGATGCAATATGAAAATGGTGGCTCTGGGAGAGAGACACAGGACGATCCTCACCCTGTCTCAGGATTCAACCTAGGATCGGCCCAATGTGTTAACGGCACTTCGTTTCTCAGACAAAGCGTGACTGGTAACGATCACAGTATGGCCAGTCTGTAAATATCTGGGTTTAATCAGATATTTTTCAACTTCACAGAAGCCAATAAAGCAATGGGATTCCAAATGTGGATACTCAAGTTGCACTGGGAGCAGAAAGAACTGAGACATCTGCTGAAAACATAGCTGAGCGTGATTCGGGAGCTTGAGACCTGCACTGAGTGAAAATGCATCTGGAAGAAAGGCCTGTCTCTCGGGACCACTGCAGCCCAGATGTTGTTGCTCAGGAAGAATGATCTGGTTACAGGCAATGTGCCAGGCACTGTGCTAGACTCAGAACCAGGAACTGACCCTAACACAGGGAATAATCATGCTTAACTCACCACCTTTACTTGGGAACTGTTTCTTACTTGTCCTCAGCTCTTGCTCTAGGGCAGTAAGTCAGGCAGACAGATCCCTGTCTGGCATGCACAGAGCCCATTCCACCTGGAATCAGTCAAGAAGCAGGACAGGGTGTGAAAGGGACCTGCTGAGTGGAAGAAGCATTTTCTTAACTTCTCTGTTCATTGGTATGTTTGAACGCAGGCTGAGTAGTTCTGAAAACTACTCTCCAGATGTGGAATTTCTGTAGGATCCTGGACTTTCTGTGGCCCTGTAAAATTCTTAGAAGGTTTAGCTCACAGACATCTGATCCACAAGAATGGCCTCATTGGTTTGAAGACTACTACAGGTGAATCCAACTGGGGGTTGGCAGCTGGAGTAAGTTACCCTACGCTCAGGTATGAAGTGTGGGTGCCAGTGGTCCCTGCACACAATGACCACACAACTAAGTGGGTCCCTTCATGGGCCCCTTATGACCCAGGCTGTCCTCTTCAGAGCATCTCACCTAGTCTACACACCAGAACTCCTTCCCCTCTGCCTCATACTTGGGGACATCAGGTAATAAATTAATGGACCAACAGCCATTTCAGCCAGAAGGCAGGCATGTTTTTCTTGACCAGCACAATGTTCTTAACAAGTTTTATATGTGAATGTTTTTAGGTGGGATTCACTCTACAAGATACCACAGGCTCCACCATTCCCTATTGTCTAATATGCAGCCTGTCTGGCCCTGAAAGCATTTAACCATGTGACTCTGAGTAGCTTATTTTCCCACTCCCTTCTTCCCACTCATCTCTCCAGTACAAAGCATTTGCCTTATACCTCATTTATAAAAAATGGCCCAAACTTATGGTTAATTTGTATGAATGTGCCAATGGCTAAAAAGGGTGTATTACCTATCTAGGGAATCTGTAACTGGGATCTCCTATGAAGTTAGCAGCGCTTTGAGTGAAAAGACTGAATCTCTCACTGTGGAACTAAAACAGCTTGCCAGATAGTAGGAAAGGTATTTTAGAAAAGAAGTATACAGTGAGACATTAGAGATCGTCACACTGAAAACTCCCTGCTGCCTTTGAATTTAAGCATTTGGGCCATTACAACACAATTTGACTGGAGGTTCGAAGCCTATCCTTAGAGAAGCACCTACTTTAGGGGACGGGACTGATTTCCAAGACCACATGCATGTAGTAATCATTTAATCCCCAAGTCATTTACTTGTTGCAGGATTTTTTTTTGCTTCCCTGACTCCTAGCTGGATCCCAGGCTGTCAAAGACAGGGCCCATCCTGCCAGGGTCTGAGGGAAGTATGTGCAGCTGTTGGCATGGGGGTCACTCCATTGACAGTGTTCTTCTCTCTGCATGACCAAGTGAAAAATAAAGGATTTGGACCTGCGCTGCTGTTTCAGATTTTCCACACCCCTGACCCCTTCCATTAGGACAAATAAAATTAAAATATCTGTGGTAAGTGCACAGGGCATATCATAGAATGCAGAAAATTTGGATAGAAAAATAAGAGGAAAACTGTCTCTCCCCATACTTGAGGCAGAAAGAGTAAAAACTCTTTTAGAAATCCTTGTGACTATTCCAGCACTGAAAATGTCTGACCAACAGCTAAGAGTTGCCCAGTGCTTTCTCAGTGCCAGGCCCTGTACTAACCACTTAATGTGCTTTAGCTCAGTAATTCTCAGAATGATTCTCTGGGAAAGACTCAGTACCCCTGTTTTACAAACCGGGAAACCGAGGCACAGAGCTATCAGTAGGTGAGGAAGCTGATTTTCACTCACAAGTGTGCCTTCAGTCACGGCCACAGTGAAGGGGGCAGGGAGGAGTTGACAAGTGACAACTTCTCAGGTACCATCTCAGGCCCTTTGTAGCATTCTTTCCTTTTAGCCTCTCACAGTGGGGAAACTGGGGCTGGGGGAAGTTATATAATTTGCTCAAAATTACGTGGCTCCATTGGGCATCTATTACCTGATTCCAGGTCTGTCTGATACCAGCTGCTTCTAGAAACAGGGGGAAAGATCATCAGTGGTCAGTGGAGCACCATGCCCTGCCCACAGAGTGTGTGTCCACAGAGTCAGCTATTAGGTGGAATTTGAAACTATTAAAATTCTACATTGCTCTCTCTCCATCACCTCAAAAGTTCACTCCTTTGAGTTCAACACTGCCCTCTCCCCATCCTCTTTTAAAATGCAAATACTCGTATAAGAGATTTTTCTATGAAAGAGTTTATCAGATTCTCCCAACCTCCTTCTAACCATAGAACAGGATGGGGTTAGTAGGAGCTGAAAGAAAAAGGGAGAGCAGAATATGAGGCCAGGTACCAAACTTTCATTCTCAAAGTCAGAATTTTGCCTGTGGCCATTGAAAGCACAATTTCAACAAACTTGACTGAGACTGAATGTGTACCATTAAGTTTCCATTCCTCCAGCCATGTCCTACACATGCAGACACAGTTAGACAGCATTTTAATATATAGGAGTAACTGCATCGTTCAATCTCAAACCTCAACAATTACAGAGTTTGATTGTCTAGAAACCACTGGTATTTCACATTTACTTCTGGTGCTTTCAAACAATTCTACTCAAATGTCACATCTGGAAGGATCGTTGTTTGAAATGAAATTGTTTTTGGAAATCACTGGATGCCACGTAAAAGAATTTTTCCAATCCAACCTATTGGCCAAGTATTAGTCTGTTACCTATGACTTGGAGATTTGTTTTGCTTCTTTGAACAATAAGAAAGACTTGGCCACTCATTTGGAAATGTTGTTAATATTCAAGTACCTTCATATACCTCATTTAAAAAATTAACTATTGATATTTTGAATATATGCATTTTAGTTATTTAATTGCTCATCCTGAGCTACAAAGCTAGAAACTATAAGTCAAAGAACAAATTCCAGATAAGATTCTGAGTCTGAAATGAATACAGTTTCTTAGCTGTTTTTCTTTTCTTTTCTCATTTGTGAAAAAAACTGCTTTTGATTCTGATCACTTAGAATGATACTGATTGGAAAGTAAGGTGTTTAAATAAATCTCTTTGCAAATTCTTATAAGAATGACTTCTCTAGAAAAACATGGACAGAGTATGTCCCTGGTGTTAGGTTCGTGTTTGGCACCAGGCCTGACCCTCCTTGGTCAGATGGCTTCCAGGTCATGGAGTAGAATGAAGCAACAAGGGAGCAATGGGGGCAAGACTGGAAAACTCACAAACTAAGATGACCAATCATCTTTTCCAGCTACTATAGTTAGAGAGGAAAAAAAGGAACCTGGAACTTAGAAGGTGGGTATTTCCAATGCCTGATTTGTTTACAACTTAGATGCTGAAGGGCCTCCAGCTCATGGGGAGGGCTGAGGAAAGAAATTTTCCATTCAAAAAAAGAGAAAGATGTCACCTTGGATTGACCAGAAAGAATTTTAATCCCAAAAGACAGTTTTGTTTTGTTTTTATCAGAGTTGTGGAGCCTAATCCCTCCCTGTCCTTGCCCAATCCCTTTGCCTCTGGCTCCTTTTATATTGACACTTTTATATTTTTACTTCCTCTGCTTAAACAAAGGTAGCCTGGGATGTGGGAGCTTCTTAGGGACTTTCAATGACAGGATCATGGCATATGAGCTGGTGCTTGGAGCAAAAATATTGGAAAATTACTGAGTTCCTAGATTTATCAGGCCTGTCTTCAATTTGTAGAACATTTCTTTACCTGTAAGACAGCCTCACAAAAGTGATATTCAAAAGAGACAATGGATGCAAGAAGGAGGTGAATTACACAATGTAAAGGGAAAGCAAGAGGCGGCACCCTAAGTCAAACCCTCTCAGTGCTCCACCTGGTCGAAAAGCTAAAGCTGAGCTTCACATTTAGGGGTGACATTGTATGCCCAGATCATCACCTCTGTTTCAATAGGAATTCCTCCAAGGTTGTGTTGTACTACCTTTGGGGAAGTTCTAAGAATTTGGGGAGAGATTTTAATTGTTGATGTTGGAATTCAGATTTTTAAGAACTATGTATATCCATTCAGTCATGACATGAAGCTTCACTACACGTCTATCACCAGAAAATGCAGGTGTCTGTGTATTTGGGGCTGGAAGCAGGGACGTGGGGGTTACTGGGAGAAGCAGGTTTATGAAGACATGAAATCGTTTAAGCTAGGGTAATTCTTTGAGAGTATGACATGTTGTAGCTTTGTTCATTTTAGGCCCCGACACTATTTGATTTAATAATACACAATCCTCTCCTCTCACAGAGGTTATAATCATTATATATTTTTTCTGGACAAGCAGAAAGCCACATATTGGAGGTCCAGTGCAATGACCACCCCCTTTTGCTTTGGTCTTCAGGCTCTCAGAGAGGTTGTTGTATCTGTCATGGTCTCTCCCATCATGGATCTGTAATTATAACTTGAACCTGATTTTTTAAAGATAATTATGTTAGGTTGTAACTTGTGCAGATGAGCATTAGCCTTCCAAGTTTTATATTGAAAAGCTATAGAACAATTTTGCTAGTGATGCTGTTGCTCTAAAATTTGTAACTCCTCCCCACCATCAACACACACATGTTCCACCTACACAATATACAGGGTTGGCAAAAATAGGCTTACCATTATTCATATGGAAAATAATACAATAATTAAACAAATAATACAAGAATAAACTGTTTCATGTGCTCACAACTGTAAACCTAGTGTTGCCTCACCTGTTATGTATACAGATTCCTTTAGGTGGTTTTTAGAAACAACAGCACAGAAGAAAACTGGTCTTACTACCTTCAAGTTGCGCTTTGCATCCCAGAGAGCTATGGGATCCTAAAATGCTGCCCTGGTGCTCAGGCATGGTTGGCACCAAGGAGAGAGGAAGTGGCACATGGACTTGCATATTAGCGGTCCAGCTGCCAGCATCATTGGGGTGTAGTTTATGAGGTTGAGGCTGGTTTTTATGACATCAGCAGAGCTGAGGAGGTGAACTATAAGGGTGGAAACCCCCAGAAGAATCCCGTTGAATGTTCTATCTACCACCTCCAAAGAGTTCCAGGCCATTCCTGTGTTTGGGAATCATAGAGGCAAAGGGTTCTATGAGCCTCAGCCTTGATTAACTGAAGGCATGAAGAGACAAAGGACTGAGCAGTCTCTTAAAGTGAACCTTTCTCTCTCATTATACCTCTCTCTTTCCCTTGTGAGACACTTGATAAGATGGCCTGGTATTTCACTGAGAAGAGAAAAGCTAACAGACTGTAGCTCCTTCATCTTCCCATTAACATCTACAAATTGCCTTCATCTGTATTCCACTTCCTCCTGAAATGAAAAAATGCCCCCTCTTATCAAACCCTCTGCCCTTTGAATGGAGATCCCCACCCCCCAGGGAGCATTTCTCCCTTAGATTTTACACTTGCCCTTATCACTTCTGCTTCTTCAACTCTCTTCACTGGATCACAGTCCTAAACATCAAATATGGTTAGATACAGGGGTGTCCACCCTTTTGGCATCTCTGGACCACATTGGAAGAAGAAGATTTGTCTTGGGCCACACATTAAATACATTGTGACACGTAATCACACACAAAAAAACCTCATAATGTTTTAAGTAAATTTACGATTTTGTGTTGGGCTGCATTCACAGACATCCTGGGCTGCATGTAGCCTTGGGCTGCAGGTTGGACACCCCTGGAACTTTAGAAGCTCCCATCTTTTACATCTTTTAAAGAAATTTCTCTTACCCCATTATCTATTTCCAGCCTACCCATTATTTCTCTCCTCGTCTTCAAAGCCAAACTTCTAAAACCACATCCTGTCTTTATCATCCATACACTCTGCAACCCACACCACTACACTGAATGTGTTCTTTCCAAGGTTATCAAACTAAATCCACATTGCCAAGTCAAATAGATATGTTTTTGGCCCTTATCCTATTCAGCCTCTCTGCAGTTTTCCACACCCTTCTTCTGGACGTTTTCTCTGATCTCAGTTTCTGTGGCACCATAGTTCAGTCTCTTCTCCAGTGTCTCCAGGCACTCGTTCGCCAGCTCCTTCCCCTCTAATCCCTAAGTGTGGGAATGCCTCTTAGCTCAGCCCTGCGTCTATTTTTATAACCCTATACTCATTCCGATGACTTTAAATACATGTTAATACTGCAGAAATGTATATGCCAGCCCAGTCTTCTTTTTCAAGATCCAGACTTATATATTCAGTTTGACTTACCCACTTAGATTACTCACAAGCATTTTGAATTTGATAGGCCCAGAAGGAACTATTTATCTTAACCACAAAGAGCTATACTTTCTCAAGTCTTCTCCTTAGAAAATAGCACAGTTGCTCAAATTAGAAATCCGGGAGTTGTCCATGACCCCCTTCCTCACCTCCTCACACCCTTACTAGCACCAGGTTCTGCTCACTATGCCTTAGCTGCATCTCTGCTACCAATGCTCTCCACCAAATCATCATCAGCTCTCGCTATGTCCACAGAGCAGCTGGACAGACTATGCTGTTTCTACAGCTTTATCGTGTATGCCTGCCCCCTGCTCCATTAGGCTCTGGCCACCTAGGGACTTCTTAGTTCCATTTTAAGATCTTTCTTACCTCCATGCCTTCCCACAGGCTCCCTTTGGCCAGAATGTCTCCTCCTCCCGCCACCCTTCCCCCCATTTTTACTCTTAGCTAATGAGTTCACACCATTTGTGTCTCAGGTGGAATGTCACTTCCTCCGAGATGTTTTCTTAACCCAAGATCTTGAATGTCCACTCCCACCAAGAGACACTGTCCTATCACAATTTGAAGTTTTGTATTTATTTCACATTTCTTTCACAAGTCTCCATGGGATCAAGAACTGTGTCTGTCTTTTTTTATGACTATCTTTAATACTTAGCCAATGTCTACCAATAAATATTTGTTGAATGAACAAACTTCTGTCTTCTTTGTCCTACTTAGCACTCATAGTCTGGCAGCACAGCCATACCATTTTGTATCACACGTAAGCTTCTCTCAGTGACACAAAAAGATAGGAGTCTTTGCAACTACACAGATCTGGCTCAGACACCCATCACCAAACCCACTGTGATCTGGGCAAGCTGCCTACCCTCACTTGCTCCACCAGAAAGTGGGGGAAGCCAGTGGGGGAAATAATATCTGTCTTTTAGTAATATTATAAAGATTAAAATTAGATCATGTACATAAAGTACTGATCATAAAAGTACTCAAAAAAGCTCCCTCCCCTTTTTTCCATACCTCCCAATCAACTCCAAATACTTTTCACCCAGTAGGTACACGTGCATACACACAGCTTTCGATGGTTTGAGACCATCCATCTCGCCCTTCTGAATCTTTCTTATTGTGACTTTTTTAAGGTGAGTTTTGCCTTTAGGGGATGAGACACTTAACAATGAAACAGAATTTATAACATTAAACCAAATATATAACTGAAGTCCTAAATAACTGGAGTTTATACTATAAGTGTACCTTCTCCAATATATTTGGAGGTAACACAAAGAGAAAGGAAAAGATATTTTTGATAGTGTGGAAGATATTACTTTAAAAGAAAACACCAGATGGCAGCAAAGATGCTAAAGAACTATCTGAAGGGCTTTCAAGCTCAAGCCTGAGCATCTGGAATGGTGGCTTAAAACTACATTGAGAGATACAATCATTTCTAGAAAAGATAGTTTCCCTAAAGAAAAAATGAGGCCTACTTTGTAATATAGTGAAGGATTTTTGGAAAGGTGTTCCACATGTGATAAGCATAATCTTAAAAAAAAAATAACCTCAAGAATTATCTAACCAATAAAAGATTAGACAAAGGGTTGGCTTTGGTTTATAGTTATATTTGATTAATTCTATCAATCTGTATTCCAATTAGCTAGAAATAACCTAAAGCCAAAAAAACGAAATACTGTTGGCTTCTAGAAAGGCAAGTATTTTTCCAAATATTTAATGTAAATATCAAAATTTATCTACTCATGTTAAAAAGAAGCAGAAATGACCTCTGTTAGTGTACTCCTCAGCATCACTTAGCAAACTACTTAGTAAAACAGACATCAATAAACCTCACCAAATAAATGCAATATTAAAATTCAAAGTTATAATCTATGATTCTCCAAAGTATGCATCAAAATCTCACCTGGAATTAATACCACTATTAAAATCTTGCTAAATTGGATATTGCTTATTCCAGCTTTCCTTCTCTTAGGGGCAGAAAAGCAGTGTAGTGCTGCTGGTAACACCATGCAGTGGGAGAGCCCCAAGTCTGGGGTAGGCACTCCTTCTAAATGCAAACCCACAGTGAGGGCTTTATTCCTCCTCCATACTGCTTAGTGTCCTGCAAAACTTTGCTGTGAGATCAGGAGGAGTGAATGCAGCCCTATATTTTGAATGGGAAGCAATAGGACAATTCAAGCCCGCACAGTGGTCACAGCGCCGGGCTAATGCACAGTGTCAACCGAGGTCTTGGGAGAGAATTTGCCTTAGTGGCATTTGTTTAGGTTTAGAAATGATTGAAAGGTGACAGAAGCATCTGTGTCATAAGAGGATGAGCCAATCTATGTTGGAAGAACATTCTGAGCAGAAGGTAATTCACTCTGCCAGCGAAACAGTCGTTGTTGCCCAACTGGAGGGAATTGTTTTCCAAGGACTGTGATTATGGTTCTGAAAGTTTTCTTCTTACCTGAGTTCACTACAAGATGGAGTTCCCTGGGAACATCAGGCAAGACCATTGGTTCTAATCAGAAGTCAAATCAAGGATTCTAGAGAGAAATTGTTATAGTTGACAAGAGAAGAAACAGACTAAACATTTGAACTGTAAAAAGAATGCGTGTGCATCATAGTCAGCCGAAAGTTGACCGTCACAGGCAGATGAAATTCTGAAATCTAATAATGCATAGGGTTCTTTATGGAAAATGTATGATTCATGGCACTGTCTAAATTTTCAATGATATAAAGAAAAATCAGTAACAGACAGGATCAAATCATAAACAAAATTTTTTTTTATGATTTGCATGGCAAACCTCTTTTTTAGTGAAGGAATAAAGTCCATAGTTTCAAGAATCACATGCCTCTTTGAAGCCTAGGAGATTTCTCCATTATAATTAAACCAAGCTTGCTTTAAATCTGGTGACTAAAGGGACCCTAATTTACATGGCCTTTCTATGACCTCCTCTAAAGCCCACATGGTCCCCAAACAGGCTAGCACACATCTGAAAGCCGTGGGCACCACCTTCTCCCTTACACGTGCCTTTTCAGGTCTGGGAGCAGGCCATGTCCTTCAGACGCCCCTGTCCTGACGAACTCCCCCTACACTATTCGAAATGCACGAGGCATCAAGGGCCATTGCTGGCCTCCCTGCCTGACATGCTCCACTCCAGCTGACTGCGTGAGTCAGAAGGTGTCTTCTTGTGAAGCCATGGGCCCAGGCCAGCCTCTTTTAGCAGTCGTGACTGAGTGAGAACATGCTGTGCTCAGCCTGTTGGCTCCACTCTTGGGAGCACAAAGTATGTGTTATAACAACAAGCCCAAGAATCCTGACCACACTCTTCCCTATCTCAAGATCTGTAATGAGAACATTTGAAGTAAATGCATACAATCAGGAAACAGGGCTGAAAGTCATGCACTAACAGAGTTTCTGATCCTGACCCTGAGACACGATCCTTTTGCTCTTTGAATCCAGACCTCACATGTTTTGGAAAAAAAGCAACAACCAGAAGATGAGAAAAACAGATCGTGTTTATGAGACCAGCCTGCAGTTCATGCCACATTTAAGAGTTTGGGTTTTCATTCAGCAAAGAAACCATCCATTCTTTCTTCAAGGTTCATCAGAAAACTCACCCAGCTTCTGTGAGTCTGACTCTTCAGTTTTAGGATCATTGTTTTAAAATCTTGTAAAACAACAAGTCCATAATAACTTCATTTTAATCATGGAAATAAGAGAAAAGTACTAGATATTTTCCAAAATAATGCAATGAAAAAGTAAGGGAGAAAACTGGGATTAAAAACAAAAGCTCTCCCTGACCCCCACCTCCCTCTGGTTTAATCCTTTGCCATAGCTTGAGTACCTTTAATTTCCCCAAAACAGTCCATTTAAAGAGCCCCACAGGTGGGTGTTTCAAGTAGCAAGTCATAGAAAAAAAAAAAGACTTTGACCACTTCCTATTTCTCATGAGCTGACATTCTGTAAGGTGTGATACGGAAGTGCACATCCATTCCCCTGGCTTAATGGTAAGACAAAGCCCATGGACCATGCTGTTTTGCTGGTAGTCAGCCTCATAAGTATCCTTCCCAGATCCTGGTTGATGATGTAATGTTAGGTGAAGGTCCAGTCCCTGGGGTCACAGGGTCATGCTTATTTACAATTGCCCAGGTGGTAAGTCAGGACGTGGCGTCTAACCCAAACACAAGGTACAGAGCAGCAGTGGGAATTCAGCATTTCCCGGAACCATGAACATACACCTAGTTGCTTGGATGTCTAAACTGGGGTTAATTCCCCACATATTACAATCATGTAAGTGTTAAAAGAAAACATGCTATATTCACAGAGCATGTCTATTTCTGCAAGTGTTCCAGTGTTTAATTATTGCTAAAGTCATTTGGGGTTTTTGACACAGATTCTATTTTAGTAAGATAAACTCAGCATAACCCAGATTGCCAAAAATGAATTCCTAAGGTAGATGACTAAAATAAACTGGTAATAAATATTGGCTTTTGGAACGGGAATTATAGCTCTGTAATGTAGACATAGCATTAATGACTCATTTTCAAATAACAGTCTCTCCCAAGGATTATTGGTCTGAAGGATCAGGGAAGCAAGAGGTCCATCTCTCTCTCTCTCTTTCTCTCTCTCTCTCTGTTTTAGGCAGCAGAATGGAAGAGGACTATGAACCCACCAGGCAAAGATGTTCTTATGTCTACTTTGCCAACAGAGATACAACCCCTGGAGTTCAACAGGGATCAACTTGGACAGGCTGCATTGGGGCAGAAATAGGCTTTGAAAGAAACCATACTAGGGGTTGAGGCAGTTGATTCTGGGTCAGTTGTCTCTCATGCCCCTGGAGGCAGGATGTACTGCTCCCAGGTCCACCCGGTGCCTCTCATGTGGCATGAATTACCTTATCAGTCACAGTGGGTGCTGCTGTATTCCTTTGCTGCTTGACATTAGTGGACTCTTTTAAGCCACCTTTACTCCCTAAGGTCAAGTTCTGAACATGTGGCCCACTCGGTTGAGCTTTACAACTTCTCTGGTGTACCAGTAGGCGGTCGGGGGCAAAGGTCCGACTACAATTTGGGCAGGGCACAAGCTGAGGTTGACTTGGCCCCCCTCCAGTAACAAGGGGCTGAGGCTTCTGTGGGAGTGGCTGCCGGAGCTCCCTGGGGAGACGGTCATTTTCTATTTTCCACTTTTCCAGGCATTTGGGCTCATGGATAGGGAGGGAGAGGGTGCCAAATTCCCTGCCACAAATGTAGCAGATGACAGTCTTTGGTCGAGCTGGGATGCCACCAGAAGCTTTCTTAAGACCAGTAAGATCAGCAGAACTGTTGGGGTTTGGTGCTCTGGGCCCCTCTCCCTTTGGCTTGCAACTTCTCTGGTGAACGAGAAGACGATCTGGCAAGAATGTGCGGCCACAGGATTCACAGGGCAGCAGCTGAGCCTGAGAACTCTGGAACGCTGCCTCATTCACTGCCTGAAGATTGTAGGACCCAGTGCCGCCGAGAGGCTGTGGTTTGGAGGGTTCTGGCCTCCTCAGGTGCTTGGGCAACTTGCTGTTTTCAATACGCCACTTCTCCAAGCACTGCGGCTCATGGATGGCAAGTGACTGGGACCCAAATTCTCGGCCACAGATATAGCATATGGGGAGCCCAGGCCGGCGGGATAGGATCACAGGTCGGCCTGGCTGGCTTTCCGACATGATTTTCTTACTGGATCGTTTTGAGAGTATTACAGTTCCAGGTCTGTTTTTCTGAGGGTTTTTCCTTATTTTTTCACCAGGATTGACATGCTTTGTTTCTGGCAAAAGGCTAGAATAGGAGTCACAAGGTAGAACAGCTTGATTGATAAGGAAGGTAGTTTCTTTAGAATGGTGGAAAGTCTGTTGTGATTTTTGGGAAACCCTCTTTTCCTTTCCTTTTTCCATTAACAAAGAAGTCTTTCTCTAGTCCTTGCTCTGATCTCAGCCCAGATTCATTTGGGGCTTCTTAGGGCTGAGGTTGGTAAAGGCGGCTGTCCTGGGGTTCCACATTGTTGCAGCACCTTAGGCCTCAAGACCATGACTCAGAGCTTCAGTGCCAGGCAGCATCCTGGGACACTGGGAAGTCCCCATTAAGCCTCAGGTGCCTGCAAGATCTGTGGGGGAAACAAGTCAAGAAGTTATTGTGCCCACCCACACATGCCCCTGCTGGATCAAAAGTTGATAAAGAGCAGTATCTTATTATTTTTTTTTTGACCCAGTGTCTTCTTTGGCTAGCTTGGCAACAAGTACATAGGATTTTTTTCTGGGACTGTTGAAATAAACTTGAAGACAATTTCCATTATGAATTGCACCTACTGTATTGAAATGAATATTCTGCCCAAAGAAAAATGGACATTTACAGCACATTACAGACACATATGACACAAACCAGCCAAGGCAGGGTGCTGAGATCACAGGAGAGAGAACCGAGAAGTGTGGAAATTCTGGATTAATGGAACCACAAATTGTGTGAACAGACCTCCTCTGACCGCCTTAGGGACTCTTCACATTTGAGGGCTGTGGATCCCTTTGATAGCTCTTTGAAGCCTATGAAAACTCTTTTCAGAATAATGATTTTAAAAGCAAAAAATTAAAATTTTTACCATTACAAGTGAAACTGATTTTATTGAAATAATTTAGCAAATATTTTTACTTGTTGCATGTATTTTATTTGTGGTATAGTAATGTGCCAGACTTTTTGAGTGTCTGAGGGTCTAAGGTTAAGAACTCTTACAGAAGAAATAATTCAACAGTGAATATTATGAAAAATTATTGAATTATAAAAACTCTCACAGGGAGCATATGTGTCTTGTAACCTACCAGGTGTCCACTTTTCTTTACTATGGGAATGGAGCATCAATAAACTGGGGCCATACCTGTCAAACAAACCAAGACTGTGTCTCGGTCCTAGACTCTCCCTGGTGGGATACATGCAGATCGATCTTCCCTGGGATGAAGAAGCTCAGACTTGGCTTCATGCTCTTCTTGTAACTCTTGTGCTCACTATCCTATTTTATATATCTGTATCTCTACCTACCTATCTATCATCTTCCAAATGTTTTTTATAAAAACATGGCCAATGGTTTTCCAAAACAAACCAAAGACAAAGGGCTGAAGCCTATGGAGTGTTTACCATGCAGAAAGTCATGGGACAATTTTACCCCAGGCCTACAATCTAGCCCCAGGAAAGATTATTGTTCGGAAGTTTTAGGACTATCTTCACTTCCCAAAGGGTGACCTGGATCTGCGTTAGAGGTTTTGAAGCATCCGGTCCCAATCACAGACGCTTGACCATGGCAGACACTTGAGTTCAGTCAGAGCAAGAACGGCAGTGCTAGTAATATCCAAACCCTGTCAGGGCATTGCGCTTGATAAAGGACCAAAAGAGCCGTGAGGTCTGTGCCCGGTTCCTGTATTTTGGTGCCAAGAAAGGTCTGAATCTTTGTAGTTATGACTATCAAATGAGGTCTGGCACAGAGAAGGAAGTTATTCGTCATTTTGACAGATCCTAAGACAGTGATATTAACACATGTGACAAAAGAATGTGTTGGCCTCATAGTGGCCAGCACAGAAAATGAAGCTTAGAGAAACAAAATTTATCACTTGATCAGCACCATCCAAAGGAGAAAATGGACCTAGAAAACACAGGATTCTGGCAAAATTATTTCATAGGTTTTATCAGCAAATGGGTGAAATAACCCCTCACACCACTCTGTTGGTTTTGATTTCTTGTTCACCAAGGATCTCCTGTTTCCCATTTTCCTTGGTACCAGGAAGTTTCAGGCACGAAAAGCAGTTAAGAAGGCAGATTGGAAAGACCAATGCAATCAAATGAACTTACTTCTCCCTCCCTTTCTCAGTCTTTCTCTCTCTCTCACACACACACACACTGTTCCAGGCAGATCAGAATCCTGAGAAAGCCCCATGACTTGCCCCAACAACTCCTCCATTCCTCTTGTGATAAGAGAACTAATACTAATTGAATGCCAAATATGCATCAGATATGGTGCTAATTTTTTATAAACATAATGTAATTCTCAAATGGTTCTGAGGCAGGTATTATTATTTCAGTTTTATAAATGTAGAAATTATGACTCAGAAAAGACAAATAACTTGCCCAAGACAGTCAGTTTCTAAATGACAGAACTGGGAATCAGTTCCAGTTCCCTTTGGCTCCAGTACTCAGCAGTTTCCATTATTCATCCTGCCTGAAATTCCACCAGCAGAGCTTCTTCTCTTTCGTTTTTATCCGTTTTAATCGACAGTTCATATGTCCCATGGGAAGGTCACTAAGCCCCCACCAGCCTTTAGGAGAAGGAAGAGGCAAAAGAAAGGAGGGGAGTATGGCACAGAAGGAGAGAAACTTCTGCAATGGAAAAGGCAGGAGAGACAGATGGGAGCTACCAAAGACAGCGCTTTTCCTTAAGTGACAGAGATCATTTATTTTGCTCCGAGTAGTTTTCTAGATGAAGTTTTCCCCTGCACAGTGTGCAGTGCAGACCCTTTCCCTGATCTCGCCAACATCCTTAAGAAAAATTCCACATTACTACCCAGGGGTGAGGATGAGTGAGCAGGAACTGGGATGGTGTAATGGGTGCAGGGTGGCAGGAAAGGCTGCCCAAAGAGACCAGATGGTGTTCGGTTTGCAGCCACTTCACCATCTCGATGAGGGATTGCTCTTTATGCTTGCAGGTGTGTGTGCACGACACATATTTTCTCTGAAGCCAACATAAGCATCATAAAAGTCCCAATGGAATCTTCTTTTCTTTTTCTACCCTCTCTTTCCTCCTCCAATGTCCTCCTGAAATTTTTGTCTCATTGTGATTAAAGGCATCAAAATATGAAAGGTGAGGTAGCTGGAAGCAAGTGAAATTTTTGGAGATTGAAAAATGTTCTGCCAGGGATTCCGACAAGGCACAGCATGGTCAACTGCTCTATCCGTAAGTTAGTTTTAAAAGCAAAAATGCTGGAAAGCACTAAATACATGTACTTAAATTACTTAAGAAATTGGCCTGTCACCCAGACACACTGTAAATAAATGTTGCTAGTTTCTGAAGAGAACCACTTTGCAAAGCCAGCTAGTTTCAGCCCAAGCATCCATGGAGAAAAGTTCCTTCCAATTGAACTGAATTATTCATTTTGACCATATTTTGTCATAGGAAATTTAAAGAGCGTCTTGGAAGGCATCACATTTTATCAATATGATGCCACATTTCCATGCCTTTTGGGGCTAATGGGAAGGGAGAGACAAATTCACAAAGATGAATGTAATAAACAATATAAATATTGGAAATATAAAACCCATATTAGCAGTAGAAGGTGTTTCTCTACAAAAGAAGGGAAAGAACACAAACAAAGTGATTAAATCTTTAAAAAAATGATTTGGAAAAAAATAGATATGTGATTCATGAGCCCTTCCCTATTACCATAGAATCCAAATTCTTTAAATCGACAAATGAATAAATAAGAAAGATGGTGTTGGGGCTAATGCTAGCTCTGAGAAAGTATCATAAAATAGAGCAGGTTTGTCCTTAATATCCTCCATCCCCCCTGTGCAGCAGCCTCTACTCTCCCCTGCCTAGTGCCCTCATATACTCTTCAGTCTTCCTTGCCCATGAAATCTCACTTTCAAATAGGAGCTGACAGACTTATTCACATCAAAGCTTATGATTGATGAGATAATATCCCTCTCAGAGTCTGGCAGAGACAGCTAGTTTCTTACCAATAGTTATTCTGCCCAACTCACTCAAATTAAGAGAGCACCAATTTTTAGTTAGGTACATGATTTTCCAACTAAGCCTACAGGTTCCTTTGTAGCTAGTGAAGCACTGTGTGCAACTTGTAAGAACTCTTCTTGAAATGTAAGGGTACAGCTTGCTCCTCTTCCTTACTTTCATGGATGCTTAGACTATAGATGTGATGGCTGGAACTCTAGCTGCCATATTGGACTCAATTATATTCATGCAATCTTGGCATGACAGAGTAGAGACTTGGATGAACTTGGGTCTCTGATAATGTTGGTGCCACCATGTAAGTACCCACCTTGGGCTTTACGTGCATAAAAGAAATAAATGTCTCTTGTATTTTAGCCACTTTTCAGACTTTCACTGACATGAAAACCTAATACTAATTGAGATATAGTTGTATTTTAATAGATGCCATTGGTTTAGCATAAAGTGAAATTTAGTAGTAATATTTCAAATTTTAGGATCTTCTCTTTTTGATGAGAGAAAAATTTTTTAAGAAAGTGTATGTTTGGGGGCAAATTTAACTTATGAAATATACACTTTTTCCTGAAAATCAGAAATAAGAAATTTGAAACTATAAATATTGAACCAACGTTTTTTTAAAAAGTGATTCACAAACCATTCTTTCCTAGAATTTTTTTTTGAGCAAATCTGAATGACATATTTTACTTCTGGAAAATAAAAAGTTTTGTCCATGATGAGCCTTAGAAAGAGCTAAGAGGCATCATTGTGGTACCAGCTATTAACTCGTTGTCTCTATACTCAGAATGCTCTTTTGTATGCTCAGCTTGGTGATGCAGGCACTGGGGCTCCGCACACCCCGCTTCTGAGTTGCCAGCTGGCTCTGAGTTATGCTCTGCCAATAGCGGTAATGGAGTGAGAATGCAAGGTTGGAGGAGGAAGAGAGGACTTGCTTCTTTTTAAAGGCTTCCTGTCTGCTTGTGGTTCCTGTGAACTTCACCCCACCAACACTGCTTTGCCCCAGCAGAAGCAGTTCTTTCTTGCAGCAGCAGCCGAAACTGGTTTACAGTTTTCTAATACTGGCAAACCGGACTCTCTTCCCCTCCCCAACCAGACAATATCATCAGTCAGTCTGTGCCTTCTCCTTGGGGACTCGATTTTCAGCTCCATTAAACATGTCCTCTAAGTTTCTAAGTTTTAATAATTCAAACCTCTTCCCCTTGATACTTCACCTTCGGACTGGTGGTTGTCACCTCCTTTCCATGGTTGTGTTCTCTCTTTACTCTGCTAGTTACTAGGTAACGACTTCATTCCTGGTTAACAAAATTTTATAGTAAATTCTCTTTGTTTAATACTTGGTATGAATTCTGTCTGCTGACTAATATAACCATCCTCAGAATATATGTAATAAAAATCTATGATATTATAGCTGTGCATTACTTCACTGTTGCAATAAATATACACTCAAATAAATCATTTCATAGCATCTTAGAAATTAATATGATGCTCATCTTAACATTCAACCCTCAGCTCATTCAGAACAATAAAAACATATTTTGTAATTTTTATGCCACCTCCATGTCTCCAGAGCTAGAAAGTGTTGCTCTTCTATTTATTCAATATTTTCTTTTTTTATTTCATATTTGTTGTATTTTCCCCATTACCATTTAGTCCCCTTATACTCCACATTTCTATTTGTGACTGAACTAAATGTTAAGGAAGAACCTGACATTTTAGGCATAGTCACATTTTCCTTAGTTTTATGTGACACTCTTCTGCTGCTGCCCGGCTGGAAGGCCAACACTGCCACGGAGGGAATCAAAATAAAGCGACCACATTCACAGATCAAGTGACCAGGAAGTGCTGAGGGGAGCTGGTTCAGCTCACTCCAGGTGGTTCTCTGCAGCACCTCCTGGGTACCCCATGGGCCAATGGCATTGGCAGTCCTCAGCAATTCTGCTGTGAATGGACAAAGACCAGGTGAGAGTATCTGGGAATTGGAAATGATATGGTTTTGGAAAGACAGGCACAGCATCTGAAAGGTAAAAGTGGAAATACTATAACCTGAGGCATATGGTTGCCAGGGAACATGGCTGTCCACAGTGGTGTTTCCATGCTGATTTTAAACAGACAATGCTGATTTTCCCCTTTCTTGTTTCTCTTTCATTGTAAAGAATTCTAAACAAATGAATAAGTTTCTTCACTTTCATTCAATCTATCAGGTATAGACATAATGGTCTATAGTGTTAGGAAAGCTATTGAAACAAAATGGGAGAAATGCACTCTTTATGCTTCTAAGTAGAGCCTTCTTCTGCAAGGACATTTTAAGATGTCGAGGCTCAAAATATCTCCCTATGGCAGCTATTGTTAGATCGAGCCTGCAATTTTCACTCTATATCGAGTGTCCAAATTACAGAATACTCAAGAGTCCTACGTGCCACACAGGTGTGACCATGTAATTGTAGCATTGGCATTTGGCATGGTAGAGAACTGGCTACAGAAGGCCTATGGTATATAGAAATTCAGAGAATAGACCAAAAAAGTGGGGCAGTCAGGCCATTGAACAATACATAATTCTACATACCATATTTTCTGACATTTTGGGTAGTTCTATTCCAATAACATAGCTTTACTCCAAATACCTCTTTCTCAAGACTTTAAAGCAGTGGTTCATAGGCCCTATCTGGCCCACAGATGTGTTCTTTCTGGCCTACCTAGAGTTAAAAATGTCTGAATTAACCTCCATTATTTTAGAATTGGGAGATGTTGCATCAAATCTAGATTTTTGGTTTCTTGGGGAAAAATGGACAATGTGGCCACATCCAACATAAGCTGATGCTGAGTAAGGACTGCGCATACAGGTCAGACGGCCAGTCTTCACTCTTCCAAAGTTTCCCATCAGCCCCTTGATCCATTAATGTATACTCATGCTCGATTCTTAAAATATTTGAGTTTCTGACCATTTATGGTCCTTCTTTAAAATGTCCCTCCCCCCTCTGCATTTTGTCTTCTCAACTGAATATTTGAAAAGCAGTTCAAGGAGCACTTGTCCCCCCCAAACTGAGAAGCTAGTTGAAGTCTTTCCCATGGGAGATAGTTACTAAAAGCATGAAATATGTATTGGTAAAAAGTTGGAACGGAAACTTCCTAATAAAGTAGACTGAAGTTTAAACACTTGATTCTCAGAGGGAGAGAACCATCAAAGGGCAAAAGAAGGAAGCAGTGACCTGAAAGCAATTTTCATACATTACTGGAGGGTCATAGGAAATGATGCATCTAATTTCAGAGTGAAAAAAATTAAGCAGTCAGTATTTAGATCAGCTACAGGAGAGATAATGGAAGAAAAAGAAAAAGAAAAACCAACAGGCAAAAAAATGTGTTTTGGAGACTATCTGATCTTATTGAAGGCATTCCCCAAATTATAGCTATCTATTAATATATTAAGAACTACTCTTCTGCTTAAGCCAACAGTCTTTGATTTATCATTAAATAATTCCCCAGATGAAGAATGTCGATTTTCTTGTTATTTGTCTAAAGAAAGGATCCGTCAATAAAAAGAATCATAACCAAGCTATTAACAATAATATATTATTGATTTTCCAAGATTTGGGCTGCAAATACTTCATAAGGGAATTATGCTTCCTTGTAGGAATTACAGAATTTGGTGTATATTTTCTTTCTGCCAAGCTGACCATTTTGTCAACTACCACCGATAAATTAGTTCAAACTGAAAATGTGTAGGAACATCACAACAGTTCCTTCTCAACCTAGAATGAAGTATCTGATATCCACCAGCTGTCTAAAATTGAAGTTATGAGAAAAAATAATGTAGGAAAACTACAGATGCCCTTGTTTCAGTATTAAATTTTTTTAAAAAATGCAAGTAGTTGCATGTTTACTAGCGCCTGTCATGTGATAATGCTCAGAGTCCCCGCTGTCTTCACGCTCATGATTTATTATCTCAGAATGCTAACTCAGTGCAGTGCCTTTGGCATGGACTTCTAAGCCACAGAGTGATGGTATCAGAAGTGTGATCACTGGACTAATGCACTCAGGTGGAAACAGTGAAGAATACAGCTGCCCTTGAAGGAAGCGGCTTGGCTGGGATACTTGGCTTAAGAGAGCTGGGCTTTGCTGTATCCTGGAGGAACCTTTTATTAACCACATCACCCACTCACCCCACGACAGCCTCAAAATTGTACCTGAGCCCTCTCCATCTCCAGGAGGTCAATGTCTCCCAGAGCCTGGCTAACACTTAAATGGATCGTCATTACGGTTCATTACAGTCATCAACACCTTTTGTTAATAATGCTCTCTCCACCCAAAGCTGTTTCTGAGGAAAGTCCCTGGGAAGAGAGTCAAAACCAGGGCCAAGCCCATGAGGCAGGCTGGGTTTCTGCTGCATGTGTGATGAATGTGCCCCTGTGTTCTGACATGCACGACATGACTTCCCCCTCCTGACTCTGGAGACTGGGAGGCTTACGTACAAGCTTGAGGCTATTTCTGAACGTGGGTTTTTCATTGCTGTTCTCCCCACATTTCTCATCCTCCTAGGTAAATAAGTCTTCAAAAATCTATTGTCATTCCATTTGACATTCCTGAATCTCATGAACAAGGCACTCTTCCACAGGCCGGATGGTTTAAGCTTGCTGATGGTTCGGAATTGTCCACACTACAACCTTTTATTGCTCAGGAATTTTACATGGGAGAAGGCTTACATGTTAGAGAAAACCATTAAAAGGAGACTCCAGGAGGAACTCATTAATTCTCCATGTCCCCACAGCCCAAGCCAAACATGAAGCTCTTTATTTGCAAACATCCTGAGCTTATAGGTTTTTATTTTTTGTGGTTGAAAATTTACCAAAAGCCTCCTCCCACCCCATGCCCAATAACTATCAAATAGCAAGGAAGTCAGTGAGAGTATCAGTTGTTTTGTTGTTTTCCTTTAGTACACAACAGGAAGATCCCTGTGTGTTTTAAGTTATACCTAGGAACAGAAAGGTAGGGATATTTGATTAGAAGATTTCAATTCAAAACCAACACTTTGGATGCCAGTTTCTTTCCCTCTTCCTTTTGTTTTCAGCTGGCTTTTCCCCTCACCTTCTGTGTTCTCTTTCAATTTCTTTCATTGTTTCCATTGTCTGGCGCCTCCACTTTAAGTCCAGAGAGTTCCAGCACACTAAGGACAAGACACCACTAGGAAGGGAATAGAGAACGTGGTGCCCTCTGGTTGCCTCCGCTGCTACTCTGCTCTGGAGGGATAAGGCAATGCCAGGCTGCTCAGTTCTAGAAATGCGTGGCTTGTATTTGAACTCCATTAAGTTCTGGAGAAAGCAGGACAAGAAGTGATGGGCCCAATCAATCACTATCTCGTAGTTCTGTAAGTCAGAGGTCCACCATGGATCCTCTGAGGCTAAAATCAAGGTACAGCCAAGTGTGGCATCTTGCTACAGCAGTACCAGAAGGCTAAAACACCAATGGAAAGACAGCAGCACTGTGAATGCAGCCTTCTGCAAAACTGTTGCTCAGTTACTTTGCCCACACTGTGCAGGAATCTTAATAGCCAGCTCACAGTCACCAGCTCTAGGTGCCACTGGAAGCACCATGGGTTGGGGCAGTCCATCCCAGGGACCTCCCGCAGAGGCCCCAGGCAGCCCTGTAGAATGAGTTTACAATTCACTCTATATTAAGAAAAGCATAAATGTTCACATAACATTGTACAGCAGGGTCCAGAATCTCTCTCCAGCTCTGGGGAGAAGCCTCAACCAGTGTGACTAAGAAAACAATCCTCCCAGGTTCCACGTTCTCCTCATTGTCGTCCCTACATCTTTGCTGTCCTCTCTTCAAGTTTGTTCTCCCCTTTCCTCTCTGACTATATTCTTTGTTTTGGCATTTGCATATTTATATCACGTGGAGTCTTTATTGAATATTTTCTTCAGAAATTTGACTTAAATACACTCTGTTCCTGGTTAACGGACAAAATTTCTCATTAATGAGAGTGCTGTGTGCATAACAATGTTTTCCTTCTCTACTTTCCACAGTTTCCTCGGGACCATGATCAATCTTCTCTAATTGGAGGTGGACATTTAAACCCTTCCTAAGTGGAGAGGGTCACTTCCAGTTTGGATTCTGAGCTAAGAGGTTATTTCCATTTTGTAGAGTCATTTCCTATTTGGAACCATAGGGTATCAGAATACGCCACTTGGATTATTTTGAATTGAAGGCAACTGAGAAAAAAACAGACACAAGAAAAACTCTCACCTTCCCTCTATTTGCCTAAAAGCAGAACATGCATTTGTAAAGGTGTATCCTTTCCCTATAACAGGAAGGGCACAGCTCACCAGGAGACAGCTCTAGACTCATCAGTCCAGGGACAGGCAGCAAGAGGAACCTATGTAACACATTATTAAACAGACCATCTTCTACTAGTTTCCCCTATGGGTAAGTACCTTCCCACAGTCTGCTGCCTCTAAAAGCCTATGTCCTTTTCCCTTTGTCTGGCCGCTTCTCCACAAATGCATTGCTTTTTGTTCAGATGCTATATAAACCTCAAGTTCTTACCACCCTTTAAATTACTCATCACTGAGTCCTCCTGTGCATTTGCACAATGCACATGTTAATAAATTGTTTCTCTCTTGTTAATCTGTCACTTTTCCATTAATTTCACAGGCCCAGCCACTGAACCAAATAGGGTAGAGAAGTTTTTCCTCTCCCACAGGGTTTTAGAATAAAAAACAAATCACCCAACATGCCACACCATGTCACTTTCTGTATAATCCCATTAAATGGCATCAACAGTTTATGGTCATTACTGTTTAGTCATCTCATATGTACTACATAAACAAATGCAAAGCAAACATAAAATTGGGAATTTATTATGTAAATAGCATAATGTTAGAGATGCTGCCTGTAGTGCTCAGAAAGAAGAGGTAGGCTTCAGCCCAGGCCAGGTGCTCAGCTGATTTACAGCACTGTCCCCATGTGCCAAGGTTGCAGGTTTGATCCCCAGTCAGGGCACATACAAGAATCAACCAATGAATGCATAAATAAGTGGAACAACAAATCAGTCTCTCCCTCCCTCTCTCTCTCTCTCTCAAATCAATTAAAAGATATATTTCATTTTAATACAGCTGTGAAACTGAGTATTTTGTCTATAACTGAGTCATATTTGGAACTTCTCCATAGGTAGGAGAGTCACACAGGGAAAATTATTGCATTAACACTATGTAGTCACCCAAAATACGAGACATCTCTCGCTACTTTCCTGCCTGTGTGCTCCTTGACAAAGCCAACACAGTAATTCAGCTTCAGAGTGTGTTGTTTGAAGCCTTAGTGAATAGTTGGTCTGCTTATCATTGTGTCCCCAGACCTCAGCTGTGGTCACATGATCTGTTGCTGAGGCAGGCCTCCCTCCGTCTACCCTGATGTGGTTGTCTATTTGGATCTAATTGTAGAAGTTAACATATTCCTAGGTGCATTTCCTTCCATTTGGTTTTATCACATCATGATCCTTTAATATGGACCTTGATACCCAGATATTAACAATTAATGATCATTTTTTAGGCCTGATATTATAATTGGATTTTAATTGCCATTTTTATTGAGATAATTATAGATTTGCATGCAGTTCAAAGAAATAATAGAGATCCCTTGTACACTTGTCAAGTTTCTCTCAATGGCAACATTTTAAACATTATAGTGTAGTATTGCAACCAGAATATTGATGTTGATACAATCCACTCTTACCTTCACTCAGGAGTGCATGTATATTAAGCTCTATACAATTTTGCCACCTGCACATACCCACCACTCTAGTCAAGATAATGAACACTTCCAATACCACCAGGATCTCTCATTTGCTACTTCATACCCACCTCCTTCTCCACTGCACCCTCCACACCCCCATCTCTTATTCTCAGAAAACATTAATCTGTCTTCCATTTCTAAAATTTTCATTTCAGAATGTTATATAAATGAAATTATACAGTACATAACCTTTTGGGATTGGCTTTTTTCTCTAAGCACAATTTCTTGGAAGGTCATCCAAGTTGTTTCATGTTTTAATAATTAGTTGCATTTAGAGTAAAGTTTCTGACATCACTCTTAACAATCTCTTTTTTCATATATCTCCTTGAGCAGGGGAAGTCAAAGAAAGAATAAACAAATGGGACTACGTCAAATTAAAATATTTTGCACAGCCAAGGAAACCATCAACAAAACTAATATACAGCCTACTGAATTGGAGGACATATATGCCAATGATACATCTGATGGTTAAAATCCAAAATGTATAAAGAACGCATACAATTAAAGATCCAGTGAAAACATAGGCAGTAGACCTGAATAGACATTTCTCCCAAGAGGACATACAGATGGCCACCAGATATATGAAAAGATGCTCAGCATCACTAATCATCAGGAAATTGCAAATTAAAAGCACAATGAGATATCATCTCACACCTGTCAGGATGGCTATCATCAATAACAACAAACAACAAGTGTTGGCAAGGATGTAGCAAAAAGAGAACCCTTGTATGCTGTTGGTGAGATTGTAATTTAGTACATTTGCTATTGAAAACAGTATGGAAATTCCTCAAAACTTCAAAAATAGACATGATATATGATCCAGCAATTCCACTTCTATTTATCTGAAGAAAACAAAAATACTAATTCAAAAAGATATAGTACTCCTATGTTAACTGTAGCATTACCTGTAATAGCTAAGATATGGAAGTAACCTAGATGCCCCTTAAAAGACAAATGGACAAAGCAGTGTACATATAGGAGGTCTGTCCAGAACAAGCCCAGCCATTGTTAATATAAGGAGAACAGTTTGGGTAACATATGTGTAATGTGGCAGCCAAGGAGAGTGGACTGGCAGGTGCATGTGTGAAAAATGATGACTTCACTGTACTAGTCAGTGGGGGTGGTAGACACTGTTGAGTGGGTATGTGTACTGTGTGTTCATGGCATTCAAAATGGCTGAGTAGAGCAATGAATTTGCATCAAACTTTGCATTAAGCAGAATATTCCTCCAGTCAGGGCACATGCAATACATACAAGAATCAACCAATGAATGCATAAATAAGTGGAACAACAAATCAGTCTCTCTGGAAACTATTTGGAGGATTTAGAAGGCTTTCAGGGACAATGCAATGAGTGCAGCGCAAATAAAAGTGTAGCACAAATGCTTCAAAGATGGTTGAGAATCTGTTGAAAATGATCCACGTTCTGGAAGGTCAGCAACAAGCAGGACATCTGAGAATGTTGAACATGTGTGGCCTGCAATCAACAAAGATCAGTGACTGACAGTTGAGAACCAGAAGCATGCCTGGAGATTTCAAAAAGTACTGTGTCTGAGATTTTGATACAGGATCTTGGCATGAAAATGTTGTAGCAAAATTCATCCCACAGCTTCTGTTACCAGAAAGAAGGCACGTCGTGTTGCAGTTGCTAATGACTTGATTCAGACCACTACCAGTGAACCAGATTTCTCTGGAGATGAGTCATGGGTCTACCTCTACAACCCAGAAACAAAGGCCTGGTCATCCCAATGGAAGTTGCCTGGTTCTCCATGCCTGAAGAAGGCATGGCAAAGTTGCAGCAATCTCAAGACCATGTTAACTGTGTTTTTTTATTGAAAAGATGCTGTCTATCTCAAGTGCGCCCCTCCAGGCCAGACAATTAATGAGGAGTACTACCTCCATGTTCTTTGTCAGTTGAGAGATGCAATACAACAAAAATGGTCACAGCTATGGACAACTGGTGATTGGCAGCCTTATCACAACAACACACCTACTCATGCATCACGTCTGGTACAGAGTTTTGGTGAAATATCAAATTGCCCAGGACATTGAGCCCACCTTCAGCCCATATTTGGTGCCCTGTGACTTCTTTTTCCAAAACTAAAATCGCCTTTGAAAGGGAAGAGATTCCAGACTGTTGATGAGGTTCAGAAAAATACAACAGGGGAGCTAATGGAGATTCTAACAAAGGATTTTGCAGAGGGTTTTGAACAGTGGAAGAGATGCTGGGAGAACTGTGTGAGGTCCCACTGTGCCTTCTTTGAAGGGGACTGAGGTATCATCGTCCTATGTACAGTATATCTTTTATTTTGTATTTTCTTCAATAAATGTTTTTATTTTTCATAGAACATGAATGGACACTTTCTGGACAGACCTTATATACAATGAAATATTATTCAACAACAAAAAAATAAAAATCTTATCATTTGTAACAACATGGATGCACCTAGAGAGTATTATGCTAAGTGAAATATGTCAGACAGAAATACAAATAGTGGGGCCCTGGCTGGCGTAGCTCAGTGGATTGAGCACAGGCTGAGAACCAAAGTGTCGTAGGTTCAATTCCTAGTCAGGGCACATGCCTGGGTTGCAGGCCATGACCCCCAGCAACCGCACATTGATGTTTCTCTCTCTCTTTCTCCCTTTCTTACCTCTCTAAAAAATAAATAAATAAAATCTTTAAAAAAAGGAAATACAAATAGTGTATGATCTCACTTATATGTGGAATTTTAAAAGGCTAAATCAATGAATAAATAAACAAAGTAAAACAGAAATAGATTCACAGGTATTGAGAAAAAGCTGATAGTGGGGAAATGAGAATTTAAAAATTAAAAGAAAAACATCAGGGAAGTCCTGGCTAGCCATTCAGAAAAAAGTTAATTGGCTGCTTTTCATTGCTGAGTAGTATTCTGTGGCATATACCATAATTTATTTTATCTGTTTAAAGGTATTTGGGCTAATTATAGTTTGCCTATTAAAAATAAAGTTACTAGGAAGATGTGTGTGCAAAATAACAGTGTCATTTCAGCTAGTTCTTGAAAGATGAATAGAAGTTAGGAAGAAAGAGAAGAGGGCAAAATGTTTCCAGCTGACAGAGCAGCATATACAAAGATGTGGAAACCTAAAAGACCATAATGTGTTGAAAAAATTGTGGGACTTGGTTTGTGGCAGGAAGAACAGGTGGATGCATGGCATGGCAATGTGTGTGGTAGGGGTTTGAGTGTGAGTATGCCTATAAACAGATGAGTATGCACGTGAGTAGACGAGTTTGTGAATGATGACTAATATAAATGGATATTAGTTGGGGGGTGTGTGAGGATGGGTGTAAGTATATGGGTGGGATTATGGGTATGTGTATGAGTTTGGGTAGCTGAGTGTGAGTATATGTATATGTGAGTGTGTAAATGGATGAATGTATGGGTGTGGGTACCTCCATGCATATGAGTGGATGGATGTGTATGTGTGGGTAACTGAGAGTAGATAGTATTATGTGAGTGGATGCAAGTGTGTGGATAGGTATGCATTGTTAAATGTACCGTGTGTATGAATGTGTGTGTGTGGATGGGTATGAGTGATTGGGGTGTGTGTGTATAGGTGTGAGTAGATGACTACATAAGGATGTGACTGAGCAGGTGTGACTGTGTAAATGAATGTGTATATGAGTTTGTAGATAGGTGTGAGTGGTTGCGCACATACGTGTGTGCATGTGTGTAAATGGATGGCTAGTAAGATGTGGCTGAATGAGAGAGAGAAAAGAATGGTGAATGACTGATATAAGCAACTGGAAAGGTAAATTGGAAATGAATTATAAAAAGCACAAATATAACTTTATATTAACTATAAAGTTAATCTCAGGAATTTTGATTACCCCTACAGTAGATGAGGAATCCTTATGGATTTTCTTATAATACACGTACAACTGAAAAAAAGATCTTGAGTAACAAAATCTGGAGAACATCAACATTTCACATTTAAGGACTACACAAAGGAAGTTCTCTGGTTTCCTAAAAGGATACATTGTAGAGTTTCCTCTAAATGCTATTTTAGTAGGAAAATAGATCACTCTGATTTACAAAACAAAATTTGTGCCTAACTTCATGAGACTAGGTATACTATACAAAGGCAGACTTGCATGGCATGTTTCTTCCAGTTCTGACATTGCATTTAATATTGGTTCGAACAGTTGCCTCCATGGCCCATCTTAAGTTCCTAGTAGCTGACATATGTCTAAATATTGTGATTAAAAATCTTGACAAATACTTCTGGACCAGGAAGCAAACTTCTGCTGTAGAATTTTGCTGCATTTAGACAAAGCTTAAAGAATGAAAGAATTTATTTCTAACAGCATCTTCTCTTTGGATGCTAAACCAATGCCTGTTCCTCTTTCTGTGTGGCATGGATCAGATCATTCAGATATTAACTCAGATACTATCACATTGGGGAAAAAAAGTCCAAGTTCAACCGAACTATGAAATACACTGATGAACTTTTATTTGCTAAGAAAAGTAGAAAAAGTAGCTTATAAGGAAGAATCAAGCATATCCCTCCTGTCATCTCAGACCAAATTCAAATGTTAACTCAAAAGTGCCTATCAGTTTTAAAATCTTGTGACATGTAACTATCTCATGCCTCAGTTTCATTTTAAGTTTATGGGATGATAATACTTATCTTGCAGGGTTATTTTAAGGATTAAAAGTAAGGTAACATGCTTAGCACATTCTGTCATAGGTAATAAGTATGATGTCATAATTGTTATCATATGGTTTTAATATCTGTCTTCATCCCCATATTTTCATAAATAACCCAGCGGGCTGGAAATGTAGTTAGGAGACTATAGAATTTTGAAATAATTCTTTCATTTTCTAAAATATTCTGAGGAATCCCAAAGTTTTTATTCTCCAACTATCTTAAGTCACATTTTATTAAAAACATTCTAACCTGAGGTCCTGAAAAGGAAATACTAAGAAGTTATGAGAAATACGAGAAAAAATATTTTCTAAAATTATCAAGTCTAATCAGTATGAAACATGTTACTTAATTCCTCATTCCCCAATCTGAACTCATTGGAACACAGCTGGGCACTGGACAAAAGGATGCCAACCCATAGGCCACCAGCCATCTGTGACATGACCTGATGTTAAAAGATGAACTGGACCAATCACATTTCTCTCCTGGGAAGGATAATTGTTAGCAGTGGTTGCTAAAGCAGAAAGGACACAGAGAAAGAGTTGTGAAGTTAAACAGAAGCATGAAATAGCACAGCAGATAAATTACCCATAGGAAGACAGACTAGAGGGAGAGAAAGTGACTCGGTGAAAGAGAGTAGAGCCTGGAAACAGGCTCCTGTTGGGACACTGGAGTGGAAGTTCATGAGGCTGCCACTGCTACTTGAGTACAAAAGACACATGATGTTCTAGAGTCTTCATATCTTTCTCTGTGTCTATAGAATATCTGTGCTCCTGGTCCATTCTGATATTCCTGTTAGAAATCAGAAGCCTTTGTCATTATGTCCCAAATAAGAAATGAAAAATTCTTTCAGGTGCCATTACTGTCAATCATGTCAGGTATAAAAGAGGAAGCAGGTCACCTAACAGGTAGAAAAACAGTGACCAGGCTGGGTTTGCAGAGCTTGGCTGTGGACAGGACTCTTTCTCCCCTTCTTCTAAGTAGAAAAGCAGGGTGGGGTCTCTAGTTCCGCTCAGATTTTTGAAAAATTTCAAGAAGTAGTTTGAGAAGGAAAGGTGTTAGTTCTTGGAATGTGTGGTAAAATTCATCTGTGACACCATCTGGTCCAGGGCTTTTGTTTGTTGGGAGTCTTTTGATTACCACTTCAATTTCACTAGGCATAATCTGTCTATTCAGATTCTCTGATTCTTTCTGATTTAGTTTTGGAAGGTTGTATGTTTCAAGGAATGTATCCATTTTGTCCAGGTTGTCCAGTTTTTTGGCATATGGTTGTTCATAATATTTTCTTACAATCCTTTGTATTTCTTTGGTGTCAGTTGTTATTTCTCCTCTTTCATTTCTGATTTTATTTATTTGGGTCATTTCTCTTTTTTTTCTTGAGGAGTCTGGTTAAAGGTTTGTCAATCTTGTTTATCTTTTCAAAGAACCAGCTCTTGGACACATTGATCTTTTGTATCATTTTTAGACTCTGTTTTGTTTATTTCTGCTCTGACCTTCATTATTTCCTTTCTTCTGCTCACTTTGGGCTTTGTTTGTTGTTCTTTTTCAAGTTCCTTTAAGTGCGAAGTTAGATTGTTTATTTGAGCTTTTTCTTGTTTTTTGTTTTTTGTTTTTTTTGAGATAGACCTGTAATGCTATGAATTTTCCTTTTAGGATTGCTTTCTCAGTGTTCCACAAACCTTGGATCGTTCTGTCCTCATTCAACACAATTCCTACCAAGATTCCACTAATGTATTTCACAGAACTAGAACAAATATTTCAAAAATTTAGATGGAACCACCAAAGGTCCCATATAGCAATAGCAATCCTGAGAAAAGAGAACAAAATTGGAGGAATCATGCTACCTAAATACCAAACTATACTACAAGGCCCAAGTAATCAAAACAGTATGGTAATTGCATTAAAACAGATGCACAGATCAATGGAACAGAACAGAGAGCTCAAAAATCAACCCACCCCTTTATAGTCAATTAATACTTGACAGAGGAAGCAAGCACATACAATGGAGTAAAGATAGTTTATTCAACAAATGGTGTTGAGAAAATTCAACAAATATGTCCAGAAAAATGAAACTAGACCACCTTCTTACACTACACACAAGAATAATTCAAAGTGGATCAAAGACTTAAATATTAGACCCCAAGCCATAAAAATTATAGAAGAAAACACAGGCAGCAAAATCTTGGACATTGCTCATAGCAATATCTTATAGAATATACTTTATAGGCAAGGAAAACATAAGAAAAAAATAAACAAATGGGACTACATCAAATAAAAAGCCTTTGCACAGCAAAGGAGACCATCAACAAAATAAAAAGGCAACCCATGGAATGGTAGACCATCTGATAAGAGGTTAATAACCATAAGTTACAAAGATTACAAAAGTGAACACCAGACAAACAGAATCCAATTAAAATATGGGCAAAGAAACTAATTAGACACTACTACAAAGAGGACATATATACGGATGGCCAATAGACATATGAAAAAAGGCTCAACATCACTAATTGGCAGAGAAATGTAAATTAAAACCACAATGAGATATCACCTCATACCTGTCAGAATGGCTATGTCAATAAATCAACAAACAACAAGTACTGACGAGGACATGGAAAGGGATACCCTTTTGCACTGTTGGTGGGAATGCAGATTGGTGAAGCTACTGTGGAAAACAGTATGGAGATACCTCAAAAAATTAAAAATGGATCTGTCCTTTGACCCAACATTGCCACATATGGGAATATATCCAAAGAAACTGAAAATACTAATTAAAAAAGAACATAAGCACCCCTATGTTCACTGCATCATTATTTGTAATCACCAAGATATGGAAACAGCCCAAGTGTCCATCAGGACAAGATGAAAGGATAAAACAACTATGGGACATTTACACAATGAAAATATGTGGACTTCCAGCCAAGATGGAGTTGTAGGTAGACACACTATGCCTCCAAGCACAACCAAAAGAAGGACACAAACAAATTTAGAAACAAAAAGCAACCAGAACTGACAGAAAATGGAACTGTATGGAAGTCCGACAACCAAGAAGTTAAAGGAGAAACATTCTTCCAGACTAGTAGAAGAGGCATAGATGCGCAGCCATGGGGAGAGGACTCACAGCAAGGTGGTGGCTGGTGGAGCAGGTGGTCCCACCTTTACATGCAGATAAACCAGGAGGAACAACTAGGAATGAGACAGACCATGCAATCCAGGGTTCCGGTGTAGGGAAATAAAGCCTCAAAACCTTTGGTTGAAAAAAACCTGTGAGGGTTGAGGTGGCAGGAGAAACTCCCAGTCTCACAGGAGAGTTCATTGGAGAGCCCCACAGGGTCCTAGAACATATACAAACCCACCCACCCTGGAAATCAGCACCAGAAGGACCCAATTTTCTTGTGGGTAGTAGGAGAAGTGACTGAAAGCTGACAGAGTGCCAAGCAAGTGGCATTGTCCCCTCTCACGACTCTCCACCACATACAGTGCCACAATGTAGCAAAGTGGGTTGCCCTACCCTGGAAAATACCTAGCACTCTACCTCTTACTATGTAACAGCTGTACAGAGATAAAAAATTGCCCAAATGAAAGAACAGATCAAAGCTCCAGAAAAAATACAACTAAGTGATGAAAAGACAGCCAACCTATCAGATGCACATTTCAAAACACTGGTAATCAGGATGCTCACAGAAATGGTTGAGTATGGTTGCCAAATAGAGGAAAAAGTGAAAGCTATGAAAAGTGAAATAAAGGAAAATATACAGGGAACCAAGAGTGACAGAAAGGAAACTGGAACTCACATCAACAGTTTGGACCAGAAGGAAGAAATAAACATTCAACTGGAACATAATGAAGAAACAAGAATTCAAAAAAATGAGGAGAGGCTGAGGAAACTCTAGGACATCTTTAAATGTTCTAACATCCGAATCATAGGGGTGCCAGAAGGAGAAAAGGAAGACCAAGAAATTGAAAACTTATTTGAAAACGTAATGAAGGAGAACTTCCCCATTTTGGCAAAGGAAATAGACTTCCAGGAAGTTCAGGAAGCTCAGAGAGTCTCAAAGAAGTTGGACCCAAGGAAGCACATACCAACGCACATCATAATTATATTATCCAGGATGAAAGATAAGGAGAAACTCTTGAAAGCAACAAGAGGAAAGGGACAATTACCTACAAAGGAGTTCCCTGAAGACTATCAGCTGATTTTGTAGAAGAAAGCTTGCAGGCAAGAAAGGGCTGGAAAGAAGTATTCAAAGTCATGAAAGGCAAGGACCTACATCTAAGATTACTCTATCCAGCAAAGCTATGATTTAGAATGAAAGGGCAGATGAAGTGCTTCCCAGATAAGGTCAAGTTAAAGGAGTTCATCATCACCAAGCCCTTATTATATAAAATATTATAGGGACTTATCTAAGACAAAGAAGAAACTAAAAAATATGAACAGTAAAATGACAACAAACTCACAACTATTAACAACTGAACCTAAAAGAAACAACAAAACAAACTAAGCAAATAACTGGAATAGGAACAGAACCACAGAAATGCAGATTACTTGCAGGGTTATCAGTGGAGGAGGCAGAGGGAGGCAGAAGCAGTGGGGAAAGGTACAGAGAATAAGTAGCATAAATGGTAGGTAGAAAATAGACAAGGGGAGGTTAAGAATAGTATAGGAAATGTAGAAGCCAAAGAACTTATATGTACAACCCAAGAACATGAACCAAAGGGGGGGAATGTGGGTGGGAGGGTGTGTGCAGGGTGGAAGTGAATAAAGGTGGGGACTGCTGTAATAGCATAATCAATACACTGTTTTTTTTAAAAAGAAATACATGTACTACTTGGCCGTAAAAAAGAAGAAAATTGTACCTTTTGTGACACAGGGGATAGGACTGGAGAACATTATGCTGAAATGAGCCAATCAGAAAAAGACAGACCCAATATGATTTCACTCATATATGGAATCTAATGAACAAACTGAACTAACATGGAAAAGTGGGACGGGCCTATAGTTAGAGAGCAGGATGACAGCTAGTCAGAGGGGATGAGGGAAAAGAGGGATGGAGCAAAAAGGAAAAGGGCTCATAGACATGGACAACAGTGTGGTGATTGCTGGGGGCAGAAAGGAATAAGGGAACTAAACAGTAATGGAAAAAAATTACAATAAAGATTAAATTAAAAACAAAACAAAACAATTCAAGAAAGGGACCTGACAAACATAGGACTGAGAAGCCAATGGGGGCAATACCTGGTTAACAGTCTATTCAGCAGAAATAGAAAGAACATCGTTGAGAAGCTCCTTTGACTTTTCTCTAGAATTCTGCAACTTCTGTGAAAAATTACCTATTAATTATTTTGGTGTCTGAAACAGAGAACAGACTCTACTCAACTCTTTGGCGAGGAATTCCCCTGGAACATGTAGTTCTTGTGCTTCCTGAGGCCCGCTTGTGAGATTCCCTTGTGTTTCCATGAACATGTATCCTTATAATAAATGCCCCACTGTCTAAGGACACTTGAGTCCAGTAAGAAAGCCTGGCTGTGACTGGATTTATTTAATAATCCATTCGTCCCAGAATATTGCTTCTGGCAGCGGAGCCCAAAACAGATATTTTGTGACATAATTTCTGCATTCCCATCACCACCACCACATTATTCATTAGAGGTATTTCCCAACAACCCAACCCTTCCACCAGTGAGTTAACAGGCTAATTATTACAATATGTTTACTTCAATCATGTATCTGTTAGAATTCTGTATCACTACAAATAAAGACAATCCTACTTCGTCAACTAAAGAAATAGAGGCATATGTTTCCATCAAAGTAAGGAGCCTTTAAAAAAAATAAGCAATGCCAATGTTTCAATACCAATGCTTCAGTGACAGTCTTGGCCTTTTGCTCAAGGATGCAACTACTACAGTCCTCCTATGGCATTATTTAAATGATGGCATTGTCGTCTTCACGGAGAAAGAACGGACCAATCCTAGGGTCCACAATCCTTGCATCCAGTAGAGCTCTTTTCCTGTGTGGGTTTTGTGTGATGGTTTGAGGTAGCCCAGCTCACAGGTGAACATGTCAGAGTTCCATCAGCCTCAGTGCAGGGGGCACCACCAGCAGGCATCATGAGCATTCTCTTCTTTTCATTCTTCTTTGCCTTTCCTGCCCTTTCACGCCCAGAAGCCCTATCTACAAAGGCTGCTCTTCTAAAAGATAAACATGGCAATGAATTCCCAAGCTGATTAAAAAGGTTTTCCTTCTTCTCTATCTTGAGAACTTCTGCACTACCATGGATCCCAGGGTGGGGAGGCACAGATGAGATGTGCTTAACACGACCTCCTTTGCTTCCCTGGACTTTGGAGATTAGATTCCTCAAGTGCTTTATGTTTTGAGTCAGCATTCTTTCCTCACAGTTGTCTTCTTAAGCTTCCACTGAAGTGTTGTAATCTTGTTTTCATTTATTTGTTCACAGTTTTCCTAGTTTTCTCATTTTTCAAATACCAGGGTATTATAATACCATGATTAAGTGAAAAAACATATATAGAATGGACTGAAATATCTCAAGACATTATGGAATCAATATTTAAAAATACATAAATTTAGGATCTGTCCTATAAATATCATATGAAAGAACGACACAATACTAGGCTACAAATCTTAACCTTGTTGATTCACTGTTAAATTTCAGCTACAACATTAACATTGAAATAGATTGTTACATTTAAAGACGATTAAATTGTTGGTGAATCACAACAGGACTTATTTAGATGTCAATGGATAGTGCCTATTTAAGTGATTTTATCCAGAACAGTATTTCTGTGGTACTTATCAATGAGCTTGTTGTGAGACCCTCTGTTGAAAATTTTATTTGGAGACTTTTTGTCACTCATAAATGCCCGAACAGTTAAAACAGTTAAATGTCACTTGATGTAGTACTTGACATAGGAAATGGGCTGACTAAAAATGAAAATGTGGTTTTAATTTTTGTGGATTGAAATGTCATGTCTCATATATAAGATGGTTCACTTGGAACTGGACAGATAATCTATCTGTTTTACTGTTGTGCAGTCACTTGGTATTTTTGAGAGGAAATGCCATGAACTGATACAAGTAATAATACTAATATCTTATTATACATTTCTGATTTTAGAATGAGCTATAATGGAAATAGTTTTTCAGAAATTAAAGATATGTATTTCTGTCCTTTCTATGGATATGTATAGTTGCTTAGCAAGAGGCTAGAATTTTATCAGTTATATCGTTATCAGTCTATTGAGCACTCTGCTTCCAGTTGCTCACTCACATACACACATGCACGCTCACACGCGCCCCTCTACACATCTCCCCTGCCCATATTCCTTCTAGGTTGAGAGAATCTATTGATAACCATGTCACCGTCTTCTTCTAGCAATGACTCTTGCCAGGATACGGTCCCTCTAGCACTTAATTGGTAGTGACATGCTAGACTATAACCAGGTCAGATGGTACTAATAAGGACAATTGTTGGCTACAAATCTCACTGAAAATTGAATTCCGAGTCTTTTGTCAATTGTTTGTTTCTTTTATTTCCAATCCTCACTACTTCTCATTTTGTTCTTTGTTCATTTGACAGTAATTTTAATTCAAAATAAACTCTGACCTTATCTTTTTTTAATAAATTGTAGAATTTTAAAATATTTTTTAAGATTTTATTTATTTATTTTAGAGATATGGGGAAGGGAGGGAGAAAGAGAAGGAGTGAAACATCAATGTGTGGTTGCCTTTAGCACAGCCCATACTGGGAATATGGCCTGCAACCCAGGCATGTACCCTGACTGGAAATCAAACCACTGATGCTTTGGTTCACAGGCCTGCACTCAATCCACTGAGCTACACCAGCCAGGGCTGACCTTATCTTTGACTTGGGAGAAAACGCTGGTGGTGCGCCAAGCCATGACGATCGATTGGGAGGATGTTTGCCTCTTCCCTGGCTCTCCAGCGAGGCTCCTGATTGCACTGTGGGACTGCATGGGAGATGTGGGCCCAGGAGAAGAGAGCAGGAGGAAAGAGATAAGGGACTGGTAGATACCCTAAAAAAATACTTAGCATGTCTTTATTCCCTATATGATTGCCTATAAGGATCTGGCAGAAAAGTAAACATCTTATTTTGCTCCAGTCATTTCTTATACTTTCTTTCTGCTCCCCATCTCACCTCTTTTTTCTGCTTTTTTCATTTTAATGCATTCCCTTTCCCATATTCTTGCATTCTCGTTTTCATCCCACTCCTTTGGTATTACATAACCTCTTGTGACACCATGCCAGTTCACACAGGGACACTGCTTTATCTGTCATTGACATGGCTAGTTTCCTTTTTCAGAGAGTTTGCCTGTACTCCTAGGTTTACTGCCAGGCAGGAGAACGGCCGTGCCTCACCATCCGCATGCTGTTGCAGCCACAGTGGGTGAATAACCACTCCCATCTTTGCTGCCTCTAATCCATCTTTTTCAGAGCTGTCATACTCAACTACTTAAATTACAAAACAAATCCTAACTAAGCCTCCCCTGACTGAATGTTTCATGGTTGTCCCATTACTGTCAAAACAAAATCTGAACTCCTGACCATGAAGGCCCTCTGTAACCTGGTGCCTCCCTAAGTCTCTGCCTTGGTCTCCCTTTGATGCTCTCTTGTCTGCACTGCACTTCATCCAAGTTCACATTTAAGTTCCTCAAACAAACCAAATTCATTCTTACTCTGGAATAGGCTAGGGAAGGGACTGGAAAGGGAATCTGTACATGCTCTTGACACTGCTTTTTGCATAGCTTTCTCATTTTGTCTTCCGGTCTCTATTTAAATCTCATCAACTCAAACAGACTGTTTCTAGTTACTCTTTCTCAAGTAATTTCTCTTTCTCTCTCAAACACACAGATACATGTGCACACATTTGAACTTATACATGGATATAAATGCACAAGCAGATAAACATGCACACAAATGCATCATGCACAGATACATGCATGCACTTATTTGTACATACTGGTGTACACATGCACTACCACAACCACTTCCAACACAGTTATGTTCACTGACTATTTAATTTCTTCATAGCATGTACTGAATATGTTTTTGTCTTGTTTGCGTATACATATGGCATTTGTCTCCTTCATTTGACTATAAACTCCAAGACATGAGGGGCTCATTTGCTCTCTACAGTTATATATCCAGCACTTAGCCCAGTACGAGGCACGTTGTAGGTGCTAACAAAATATACTGAGTCTTGCATAAGCTGAGATTAGCTTGATTTTATATGAAATTTTTAAGCAGAGATCAAGTTATTATTTATGTAAAGGAATAAAAACATACAAAGACTTTTATAAAGGAAGAGTTAACAGCTAGTTTTTTGGTGTTTGTTCAAGTCTTCAGGATACCTGAGAATCCTCATTCAATCCTTACAATACTAACTCAAGAGATTAATATTCTACTATTAGAAGTGTTAACTACCGAACCCAAGAGAAATGAGGCTCCAGTTAGGGACTATGTACTAGGTCAAGCCCTGTACTTCATGGCAAAGGTTGTTTATCAAGCCATGAGCCACTAGCATTGATGGCACAGAGCTCCCCTCCGCCACCCCACTCCCCACTCCCCTGAGACTAGAGCTAAAAAGGCACGCCAGAGATGACTGTATGACAGGGTAGACATGTGCACTGGGTGCTATATGACTAGGTAGAGAGTTAAGGAGAAGCAAAGACCTTGTCTTTCCTGAGCTGAGCTTTTTCGTATATTGCCTCTTTTGACCACAGGAGTGCAGATGACTTTCAAAGTGTAATTCTCCTGGGAAGTTATCTATCTTCTGAAGAGCACCCCAAAGCACCAGGCACTCAGAGGAAGTTTCAAGGCCACTGGCCCCTAACTGTTAATGTATGATCTTAGAAAATATTTCATCAGAATTCCTTGAAGATTACAACAAGGGTCAACAAACTACAGCTTACAGGCCAAATGTGGCCAACTGTCCACCTCTTATTGTAAATAAGGTTCTATCAAAACACAGCCACCCTTAATCATTTATGTATTTGTTTTTGATGGCTTTGGCCCTTCAACTGATGAACATATGGCCTACAAGGCCTAAATTACTTATTATTTGGGTATTTATAGAAAAAGTTTAACGCCTTCTGAATTAGAGCATACCATTTTATTTGAACAGTGAAACACCAATGATTAATCAATGTGAATTTACAAAATAGCACTCAGTGCAACCAAAATCCTACCGAGTTTTGCTTGTATAGAATTCTATCAGCCTCCTGTCAGAATCTTCTCTCAAAAAAAATATGTTTGCCTGTATTTTATACCATGGACATTCTTGTCACCATTATTGATTAATCAACAACTTGTCTCCTTTGTGTTCCCCCTCACTGCTGCTTCCAGCATGGTGTATGTGTATTCCTACTTGTACACTGTGATACTTTACAATGCTTCTGTTGATGAGACTCCAAGGGAATCACTGGTCCCTTGGAAAAGTTGTTTTGGAATGGTTCACATTCTTTGCCATTTACAAATTTTTTAAAATTTTTATTTATTTATTTTTAGAGAGGGAAGGGAGGGAGAAAGAGAAAGAGAAAGAAACATCAATGTGCGGTTGCTGAGGGACATGGCCTGCAACCCAGGCATGTACCCTGACTGGGAATCAAACCTGCGACACTTTGGTTCACAGCCTGCGCTCAATCCACTGAGCTACGCCAGCCAGGGCTAACATTTTTAGAATTGTATACATACTTGTATTTTTGAAAATGTTTCATTCACCAGAGACTTTGGAAATTTTTTTTAAAAAACAGGAATATTACACATTCATATAAATTTTACAGACACAGAGAATAAAAAGTCATATTAAGGTCTAGTTTACAAACAAATTTCTCTTAGAAATAATATATAGGATTAAGATTCCAAAATAAACTGAAAAATGCAACTGAAAGAAATGATATTTTACATTTCCAGGTTCAAAAGAAATGGATATTTTATGACGGTGATAGCAAACTTGGAAAGCCTGAGGAAATGTTTTTTCTCGGTAAGCATTCAAGTATTGATAATTTTCTGTCAATTCATAGGAATTCATGAAGCATTTAATCTGATGTTTGTTTTACCAGGCATGGATTTTTTTCTGTAATTATGAGAAACACATTATTGAATGGGTAATAGGATAGATATAAAAAGTAATTTATGAACCAAGAAATATTCTCCTTTCCTTGCCTAGAATAATGTCTGGAATGTAGCAGACAATAAATTAATAAATAAGTGAATTAATTAATCAGTTTTAAAAAGTTCAAGTCACATTCTATATAAAATGGGTTTGAAAAATACATCTCTTTTACCGCAATTATCATTTTGAATAAATTTAGTAATTTATATTTTTTGGCTTTTGCTTAGTATATAATTGTTACTGTCATTGTTGACCTAGATATTGAGAAGGGTAGCAAAAGGGAACTAGACATTGAGCTTAATAAAATAGAGAACATAAGGCTACTTGTTAACCAGGAAGCTACAGCTTCACTCCCCAGGGGTTTACAGCATTGTGCTAGGCCAAGGGGAGTAACACCCCTCCCTTCCCCTCTCCAGTACCGGATTGTTGTGGGGGTGCAGGGGGACCATAGAGGCCTGTCAGTCTAACTAGTGGGGGTGGACTTATCAAAGCTCATGAAAGTTTGGGAAATTGATTGGTTCTTTCAAGAAGTCACCTGGTCTGTCCCAAAATCAAACCCCAGGGAAACAAAGATGTTCTCCCTCTCTCTTGCTTGTGACCTGCACTCGCACAGTGCTCTTGTCTATTCTCTCCATGGCCACGTGGCCCTAGCAGCCACATTCCCAGCAACTCCACACACGGGCTCCAGGAGGGAGCCTGAAATGTCCTGAGCTAGAAACACACTAAGCTATCCAAGTGTGGACTGGACTGTAATATGGAGTAAACACTCTGGATAGTGGGTTTCATCCTGGATCTACTGGAGACAAGATTGGACTTTTTCCCAATGCGAGATGGATGGAGACGAGATATTGGGAAGTCAGGAGAGGAACCCCTTAACTGTACATCATCAATAAACCATACCACAGAACCACATCCTCCCATATGGGTCTCAGGAAATTCATTTTTATTAGACACTGCAAGGGCCCTGCTCCCACCAACAAGAGAATCGCTTAAAATCAAATCACAATAGTCTCCCCTTATCCAGGGTTCTGCTTTCTGTGATTTCAGTTACCTTCAGTCAATCATGGTCCAAAAATATTGAATGGAAAATTCCAGAAATAAACAATTCATAATTTTTAAACGTGTGCCACTCAGAGTAGCGCTCTCATACCATCACTCTCTGTCCCCCGGGACGTGATTCATGCCTTTGTTCAGAATATCTGTGCTGTTTGCATTCCCCACCCATTAGTCATTTAGTAGCCATCTGGGTTATCAAATCTACTGTCATGGTATCACAGTGCTTTGCGTTGAAGGCACTCTTATTTTACTTACTAATGGCCCTGAAGTGCAGCAGCAGTGAGGCTGGCAATGTGGACATGCCAAAGGGAAGTCATGAAGTGTTTCCTTTAAGTGAAAATGTGAGTAAAATAGGTATTTTCAGAGAGACCATATTCACATAACTTTTGTTACAGTATATTGTTGTAACTGTTTTATTTTATTATTAGTTATTATTGTTAATCTCTATGTCAAATTTATGAATTATCATAGGTATGCATGTACAGGAAAAAACAGTATGTATAGGGTTTGGTACTATTCTTGATTTCAAGCATCCTTGAGGGGGAGGGGTAGAACTACTGTATAGCCTACGGAAAAATTTGGACAACATGCAAGCAAAAAAATGCTCAACCTTATTCGAACTCTTGTGCTGGGAAGCAGTCATGGAAGGATTCAACTTGTATATTTGTTTTTAATACTTGCTTCACTACTTATAAGCCAAGATAAGCTGGCTTTTTAAAAATTAATGGTGCCAATAAAAATAGATAGATAGATTCATGCAACAGAATAGAGTCCAGAAATATATGGTTGATCACATATGTGGTTAATTTACTTTTGACAAAGATGCCAAGGCAATTCAATGGAGAGAGGAAAATCTTTTTTAAAAATGATGGTGAAACAACTGGATATATATAAAGGAAAATTAATATCAACTCTCTACTTTCACCACATATGAAAATTAACTCAACATGGATCATAGGACTAAATATAAAAGCTATATAAAATATATAAATATAAAACTATAAAGCTTTTAAAATGAAGCATAGGAGAATATCTGCATGACCTCAATATTTGTAAAGACTTCTTAGACAAAATACAAAAATCACAAAATTCAAAAGAAAAAGAATTTAAAATACTCCTTCATATAAATTAGAAACTTACGCTCTTGAAAAGAAAACACCATTAAGAATTAAAAGGCAAGCCATAGATTGGGAAGAAATGTTTGCAAAACATGTTTGAAAACGATTTATATCATATATAAAAAGCATGTATTATGTCACATATCAAGCAAGCCAGGTTTTTTTAGTGAACAAAAGCTTTGAATAGATTATTCAAAACAGAAATGTATAAATAGTCAATAAGCTCATGAATTAAAATTCAAGATCAATAGTTATTAGGCATTAGGAACACGTAAATTAGCCCTTGCTGTTGTGGCTCAGTGGATTGAGCACTGACCTGGGAACTGAAAGGTCACTAACTCGATTCCCACTCCAGGCACATGCCTGGGTTGCAGAACAGGTCCCCATATGAGTGCATGTGAGAGGCAACCTATCAATGTTTCTCTCCCTCTCTTTCTCCCTGTTTTCCCCTCTCTCTAAAAATAAATACAATCTTAAACAAAAAAGGAAAATACAAATTAGAAACACAGACATACACACACTAGAATGGCTAAAATTTAAAAGATTGCTAATGTCAAGTGTTGATGAGGATGTGGAAGAACTGGAACTTCCACACAAGCCTGGTGGGAATGAAAAATTGCACAGTCACTCTAGAGAACTGCTGGTAAGTTTCTCGCAAAGTTAAATCTATACCTGCTTGATAAAATAGCACAAATGTTTATATCAGCTTTTAATCTTAGTGAAAAACTGGAAACAATGTAAGTACACACCAACAGGTAAACGGATAAAGGAGCTATGGCATATTTAGCAAGAACATCACTCCACAATAAACATGGACAAACTACTGATGCACCCAATAATGGGGGCCCCTCTCAGAAATATTGTGCTGAATAAAAGAAATCAGACACAAAAGAGAATATACTGAATCATTCCATATAGGAAACCCCAGAATGAGCAGCGCTGACAGGTATGTGACAGGAAGGAGATCAGGGGCTTCCTGGCAGGTAACTGGGTGGGTGAAGAGTGGACTACAGAGGCTAACGGACATGCTCTCACATCGACATTGTTGGTGGTTACCTGGAGCAATGATTTGTCAGAGCTTACCAAATTGTGCACTTAAAATGGAGGCACCTTATTGTATGTGAATTATATTAATACATCAGTAAAAATGATATTAAAAAAGAGAAAATCTAAATGGTCAAAATATGTGAACAGATACTTAATAAGAGAAACATACAATCTCCAGCGACTCATGTAAAAATGTTCAGCTTCATGAGTCATCAGGGAAATGCAAACTTAACCAGTGACATACCATTTTATACCCATTAGAAAGTTAAACATATACCTGCCTTATCATCCATCCATTTCAATCCAAGGTAAAACCCAAGATAAATGAAAACATATGTCCACCAAAAGATTTGTGCAAGAACATATATAGCAACTTTAGTTATAGGAGACCCAAGCTGGAAACAAACCAAATACTAATTAATATAAGAATAGATAAACAAATGTGGAATATTCCTATGATGCGATAATACTCACCTGTAAAAAGAACTGAACTAGTGATACGCATAGCAACATGGAAGAACCTCAAAAACACCCCGCTGAGCCAAAGAAATCAGATATAAGAATGCTACTGTATTATTCTATTTACATAAACTTCAAGAACAGCCACATTATTCTCTAGTGGCAGAAACAGGAACAGTGGTGGCTACAAAGAGAAAATTAACTGTAAGGGATGTGACAAAATTTGGGGGGTAAGAGAAAGGTCCTACATCTTGATTCATGTGATGGGTTACATGGTTGTATATATTTATCAAACTCATTGATTTTAGGAAATTGAATTTAAGTTCTTAAGATCAGTTACATTTCAATCCATGTAAATTTTACCTCAATTAATAAAAAATTTCACCAGGTCAATTGAGTAACTATAGCCTTTAGCACTCTTTTCTTTCAAGGATAATTTGGCTAATAAACATATCATCCTGGATTAACATTAAAAACATATTTTATTACTTTTCTTTGAAGAAAATAATTTTTAAAATCATTCCATCAAAAGGAATTTGATTCCCTTTTAACCAGTAGAACATTTAATCCATAGGTTGCAGTATTGCCAGCATCACTCAATGAAATAAACTATTTGTTATTTTGTTTAGTAGTACTTGAAATTTTTTACTATACACTGGTGAGAAAGAAGTGGAAGAGATCATGATCATCTAAAATAAGCTGCCATCATTAGTTGAAAGGTAAGATTTAAGACTGATTAGCTACCAGAAAACAGAGAAAGAGCACACCCTCTGAGAGGCTCACCTTATAACATTTGTTCTTTGTTTTTCTATTTTGCCTTCTATCCTGGCCTGCTGCGCCCCTCTGGGAGGGGGCTGGTGGAAACTGAAGCAGAACAGCCAGGAGCTCCTTGGTTCTTGTCCCCTCTTGCAGGAGTCCCTATACTGTGCGAGGCTATGCAACAGGAACCTTACTTAGTCTTTGTCATCTAGACGTATCCTGGCAACCCGTCAACAAAAGGGACAGGACTGAGTTCTCTAGTAACCGACTGGAAAAATCCAAAACAAGGGGTGAAGGAACTCAGACACAGAGCGCAAAATGGCCCCAGCTCTCTTAGGAGACTTGACCAATGGACAAAGCATCACACAGGGGATGGCCAGTGTAAGTCACAAGGTGCTTCATGGCGTGGAAACAGGGTAGAAACAACTTTTTCCTTTCTAAGGAAGAAAAAGAAGTAAAATTTACTACATGTGTTATTGATCTTTTCTAGCATTTTTAAAAACGATCATCTACAGGGGCCAGTACAAATAACGCCCCTCTTTTATTACATAAACATCTTTTATTACAAAATCATAAGTATGTAACTCTGTAACATAACAATATCACACTCAAGCATACCATATGACATTTTAGGTGAAAAGTTCAAATTGCTGTCCATCTCGTGCAAGACATTCATGTACCCTACCAGCCACACTCAATGGTGTTACTTCTGCCAGACCTGGTATAGGGGAGCTTAGCCTCTTCTGGAAGAGGAAGATGGATCTTCTCCATGACTCTCAAGGGGTGTCTGTGTCTTGCTCTACAATGCTACAAAATATAAGATATAGAAGCTAAGGTTAGTTTATTTTCTAATGTGTCCTAAGATACAGCAAATACTTTTAAAAAATAAGGTCAACCTTTTAAAATGTACCTGAAATAACTTTTGAACCTCATATTTAAAAATATTCTGAGATATTAAGCTAATTGTGGTGAATGAAATTCTCTGCAAGCAATAAAACTCATACAGTGGAAACCATATTAATAACATGGGGAGAAATCCACAATATGCTCCTAAAAAGAGAAGCTACAAAACAGAATAAATAGCATGATCTCATCAAACTCCCTGTGGGCAAGTGCATGTGTGTGCTCTTAACTCAAAGGACACTCACCAAAACGTTAACAGTAGTAATTGCTGGGTAATGAGATTAAGAAACATTTTATTAAATGTTCCTTAGGGTGAGGAGTTGGGGGGAAAAGATTTCCTAACCTCAAAGATTTGAAACCCTGTACCTCACCCCAGATAAATGAATTGGGACACACAGGTGATTCACAGAAATGTCAGGTGTTGAAATGACTTCAGACCCCACAAGTTCCACATCCTAACATTCTATAATACTCAAAAGATGGATAGACACAAGCTCTATAGAGATATACAGATATCTCAATTATACTGTCATGTAAAATAGCTCTAATTTCAATGATTTTCTTCTGAACCCTTTTATAAGATGCCATATATAAATGATGAAACATGTCTGAAATGACCTTGGAGCTGCTGTAAGAGTCACTATCAATTGAGAGGGGACAAGGAAACCTAGTTTTACATTTGGTTTTTTATCAATTTGTAGGTCTTTGGTTAACATATTTCTTATTTTACATAAGAAACTGCATGCTTTCTCAGCTCAACCCGATTGTGAGCTAAAAGAGATATTTTGGTACGGTAATTGCCCAATAAATAAACACCATCACAAAGGCACATGCAGTATCCAGTCCGGTGGTTGGCTATTTGGGTCAGATGGCAGGACAGATAGGAAGTGCTGGCCTAGAACAGGACGGCCCCGGGAAAACACAGAGAGAGCAGGTATTTCCATGCAAAAATAGCTCAAAGAGTTCTTTATCTGGACAGGAGCAAGGATTCTGGAAGTCCTGAGAATAACAGCTCCTGAGGCAGTGGGCACATGTGTCAGCCAGGCAGCTGAAGGTGCGCTCACAGCCCTTTTCCCTGGTGAGGTTGCCACGTCGCCAGCTGCTTTCCTGCAGTCTGCAGTCATAGGAGCTGCTTCTGAAACTGGCTGGAGACCAGCCTTTGTTTTAGAATTTTAGCCCCATTGGAAATTCATGGGTTTGTAGTTTCAGCTTAAATGAACTGAACTCCCTGGTGTTCACATTTATTTCATCTTGGTAAAACAGGCCTTCCTAGGTGTCTGCCCTCCTCTCTCTCTCAGTCTCTGTCTCTCCCCCAACCCTTCCCTCCCTCCTTCCCTCTCCCTCTCTCTTTCTCTGCCTTTTAATGGGACCAACACTTTTAAGGGGCTTATTTTTTTTAAATCAAGTTCAAAAGGCATCTTGGATATTAAATAGCTCTTACAACACAACCTTTTGATGATTTAAGTGTAAATGAACCAGAAACATATGGATTCCATTTCCCATAAATCACTCACGGTCCTTAAAAAATCAAGGGAGAATGTGCTCAGCACGATGTATTCTGTTTGGTTGAACCCAAAACATCTGAAAAATACTTGGAGGCTGATGAATCCAAAATATTTACCCATCCCTATTTATAACATTGGGGGAAAAAGCCCTTGATTCACGGCGACAGCCAAACTGCTCACATCTGCTCAGTGGTCAACGAGCAACCAGTGTGAGCTTCAAGATAACTGTGTTCCTTCTTCTGTTCCCACTCCAGGCACTTAACTCACCCTCAGATCAAAGACACTGAAGCCTTTACTTAAACAGAGCTAGTCTGGCTTGGTATTGCCTAGGCTTTTCTCACTTAAAACAATTGCGAGTTGTTTCTCGCTATTTGATGTCCAGTCATGTTTGTGTCACTGTGGGCTGGTGCCAGCCTCCACCAATAATCCAGATCTGACCCCTTGTGGCAACAGCCCCACCACAAGGAATTCTGGCTCGTTTTCCCTTCATAAAACCACAGCTGTTGTGCCTGCACAAGTTACTGACTTTTTCATTAAAGGAATAAATCATGATGATTTTACGGAGCAGGAGAAATGCTACTCCCTGCCAGTATCTCTGATGGTCCTGCTGTCTCTTCATTGATGCAAAGGCCAAATCTTACTCTGAAAGCTACTGATAAGTTTATTTAAACTGGGCAGGGACTACATTCTGCATGCAAGAATTTCTCTCTCTCTCTCTTTTTTTTAACGGCAGTAGCAGGAACTCAAACAGGATGTTTGTGAAGTTTGGCAAAATAGGTCCACTGGGCGTCTTGTTCTCTTCTACCCAGTTGTTTACTTCGCCTTCCTGCATAACTCCAACTCAGGGAGTGCCAGCCACCTGACATCCCTTATCGCAAATCCTTGAACAACCCCACAAGGTGAAGTGTTAGTATCCCTGTTTTACCTGTGATCAAACTAGGGAGTAGAGGTTTTAAATGACTTGCCCCCGATGGCCAGGCTAATCCAGAGCAAATCTGGGTTTGAAATGTATGTCTTTCTGGTGCCTAGCCACCGCCTCCCCCTGCCTCCTGCGCACCTTGCTGTCAGGTAGTCACACAGAGCAGCCTGGCCTCAACAGCACCTTTTGTTAAGCCCTTTGTTACAAGAAAAGTCTCCGCAAAATGGAGTTTTATACACTACACTGAATTCGAAAATGTCTATATTTACAACATTGCAGAGTGTTCTCTGGAAGATCAGAAAGAAAGGGGGAGGATACACTTTAAGTACACTTTTAAAACTCAAAAAAAAAAAAGGATTTGATATAGCAGAGTCCTGACCAACACATCTTAAATCCTCAAGGACGCCTTGCCTTGGGGTGGTGTTTCTCAACCTTTTTTTTCATTTTTGCTCCCCTTCCAAGTTTATTTATATATCTTTCACATTTCACATCCCCCTCACCCATGAAGTTTTAATAACACAGATACATCTTATATCTGCTGATGTACTGTGGCCCTTTGGTGAGCCATAGACTAATGTATTATCTAAAATGATGTCACCTCCAAAGCCAATTTTTACTGCCTCTGTGGGAATGCATGCCGAATGGATATACATCCAAAGAGCAAAGGGCTGACAACGTTGGCCTCAGATAAGCTAATATACAGAAAAAAATGGCCAAGCGGCCCCAGAAACCATGGAAACTCTTCCCAAATTATCAAAACAAAAAGCACAACAAATTGTCCCATAACTGTATTCAAGCAAAAAAAATGATTTTTTGAGAAGGGCAATAAGTATATCATATTTTCTATGTACTTAAGTGGTTTTTATCATAAAAATTGCACTTTGGAGCTGAAGTATCCTTCAAAATAGCCTCCTGTCAAGCCAACTGTCTTCAGACAAAAAGATAGTACTGGCCTAACTTTTACAAATTAATGTGGCACCTAAGCAGAGGACATTGTTATTTGTTTATATGCCACAGATTTAAACTGAAACTCCAAATAAAAGAAAAATTCTCAAAGGATCTCTTGTTTTATCTTTGGCATAAACACAAATATGCCAGGGCTGATAGAAGGATTTCTTTCTTTTGATTTCCCTTCCTATGGACAGGGGATGTTTCTCCAGTATTCTATCTAGCCCTCCATGGATAAAAAATATTTTGTATACACTGTGTTATAAAAGCTCCTGTTTCAAGGGCCTGAGATCTAAAATCTCTGCTGTGAGTCTAGACAACTCAGCAGAGGTTCTGGCCTGCCAACTGCCCGAGCAGCGCTCTCCGCCCTGCCGCTCCACTTGTCTTTCAACACCCACGAAACCAGACCAAACACAGTCCGTGTACATAGTAGGTGCTCAGTAAATATTCGCCTACTGAGCTGGGTACACACACATTTTTTGAATTAAAAGTGATAATAACAGTGATCTGCTTGGTTGAAGATGACTAAAATTTATAAGATGTGAAGGCCAGATTAATACTTAAGGTTTTCTACTTAATATAGTAGAAACATTTTGAAATAATTTTCCCTTTCTTTTTAGAGAATTGGCACAAGTCCAATGCCTTGTGGCATGTGAACAATAAATGTTTAATAAATACTTGGTCACTAGTTTATTACCCACAGATTTCTAAAGCTGGTTTAAATTAGGTTGCTCATGGCTGATAACAGTCTAATATTTACCTTTTCATGTGCATTTTATGAAAAGCATTTCAACTCTTAATTGAAAACAGTCAGTTATAAGGGAATTCCCTCTTATTCTCATTCTTTCCACAGGTCTCAAGGGAAGGAGGTTTTGTCTCTGATGATTTGCTTCTCCCATGAGTCCTTCCTCCCCAGGACCTTGAATTTCTTCTATTCTACTGGCTTTTTCCCCTCAACCTTCATTCAAGTCTCAGGTGTCCCGTCTTAAAAAAAAAACCCGATCTACATTTGCTCTGTGCACCCACCAGCTTCTTGGTAAAAAGCAGTCTAAGTCATTGCTTCTGTTCTCCTCCTATCTTCCTTCCATTTTTGCCCTCTCTAGCCTATCATTTGGGTTCTTCTAGTCTTTTCTCACCGGAAGCAGCTTCTTAGAACATCATCAGTGGCATTTTAATCAACTCAGGCAAGAGCTTCTCCAGTTTCCTGTACCCACAATGACTTTGATGCATTTTATAGTGTCACCCTCACACCTATTAGAAATACTCTCCTCTCATAAATACCCATTGATTTAAAAACAGTACACATTCTTCAGACTGACTTGAGGACCTGAGGAATATAAATATAACCCACCCAAAAAGTAGAGTTCAAAACCTCAGTCACAGCCTCCAGCTCCTGGTGTAGAGGCTGTTGGCACCGCCCTGAAGGAGTGAGGAGAGAGACGGCCCTGGTTAGTAGGGAGCCCTGTGTTCTGAGACCTAGAGAGAAAGAAGAAAGGTTACTCTAGACTTGTGCCAGGCAATTTGCTACCGACTTCTCCCTTTGCTATTGTAGGATCAAGTTTTCTGTCTCTCCCCAGTCCCTGATTTCCAACAGAACTTCACAGGGACAGAAACATGTTAGAGTAATGTAATGCTAAAAACTGTACTTTGGTACATGGAAACTGTACCAAAGCATTGGTCAGTAACAGCAAGACCAAGCTTCTCTGCCTTGTAGAGGCTCTCCCTGACTCTTCCAGTCTTAAGGTGACTTTTGTGGAGACACTTTCTGCATCGTTGTAGGGAGGGAGCTGCTTAAGGAAGCTAGATCGAGGGCACATGGTAAGGGAAACCAGAAGATGACAGTATTTTCCAGGCACTGACCCTAGTCTGACTCTGTATGAACCAAAATGAAACTTGATAGGAAAACCACCCTCTGAATCAGGAGTTCTCAACCGGTGATGATTGCTCCCTGTCTAGGGTTATTTTGGGTTGTCACGTATGAGGTTGAGGGAATGTTACTGGCATCCAGTGGACAGAGGCCTAGGATGCTACTGAACTTTCTACGATGCACAAGGCAGCCCTCCACAGTAAAGCACTGTCTTGTTGAAATGTCCATAGTGCCAAGGCTGAGCCGTATGCTCTGGACTCTCCATGTGTTCACAAGAGAATGCTTTTTTTCTAGAATCGGCTGTGTCAACAGGCTCTGTCCAGATTCCTGATGCATAACTAAGGGATTACATTACAAATGAAGCAGCAGGCACAGAGTCTAAGTAGCTTAGTCATACTTCTGCAGCCAATAAGTGAGGACAACTTCGAAATGTGAACACAGGCCCTGCCTACCCACCTCAGAGCCTATGTTCTTTTCCATGTCACCTGCCCTGAGCAGTGAGACGGCAGACACTCAGTTGTATGTGACTAAGGGTGAAATCACTTCAGCAATGCAAAAGCCAGCTAGAGAAAGTACAAGGACAGAGAGCTAAATGGAGTTTTCCCCTATAAAAACTGTAATGGAATTAGAGGGGGTGGGAGTAAAGCTAGGAGCTGTCTGAAGTGTGAGCAAGCACATGCTCTGGGTATGAGGCCAGAGCCCCATTTACAGAACAATACTAAGACAAGGTCAACTGGGCTGCTCAAGGGCAGCCCCACCAAAGTTTTTCCCTAGATAAAGCAAAGATGGGCAGAGGTTCTTGTGAAGTAATAATCCCAGTTGGTCTTAATCAAGTTCTGCCTTCGAATGTGGCCCCTGGGCCTTGAAGCACCCTGCTCTCCTGTCCCCACAGGAACTTCCACCCTGAGCAACTCCCCCTCCCCCTCGTATGTCCCTAATGCTCCTTCTCAGAGCAGTGGCTCAATGCACAGCCATTGAATTCTGAACTTTTTGGTTAGTAAGATATTGCTTTTGGTTCATATTGTTATTATTAATAATACATTATGTCTCCATCAGACTAAGAATGAAAAATGTTGTTTTCTATAATTGTGAGGTTCCTACTTTAAAAATATTAGTTATTGCTCTAATCTATACTCCATTCCACTTAATTTGAGAAAAGAGTCACTGAAGGTCCAGAAGGAGAAAATAATCCATCCAGTTTAATATACAGCCAAGAAAAATATGGTCCTTCTTATTCTTTCTTTTGATATTATACTTATTTTCTTAAATGTGATATATATATATATATATATATATACACACATAGAGTCCAACAGAAGTAAGGCCTGCCTGAGTGTGGTTGGTAGGGTAATAATGTGGGTGTAATAATTTATAGTTTTAATTTGAACATTTCATCTAAAATGTCATGTGGTGTGCTTAAGTGTGATATTGTTATGTTACAGAGTTACATGATTATGATCTTGTAATAAAAGATTTTGTAATAAAAAAGGGGTGTTATTTGTGCTAGAGCCTGTATATACAATAAAAAAAATCAAACAAGGAAAAAGTGGTATAAATGAAGAAATAAGTTCTTAATTCTTTTCCCACCCCTGACTTACTCCCTAGGTTCCTACTCCAGGGCCTTCCCCAGCAGTACCCTGTGTCACCAGTTTCTCGTGCACGCTTCCAGAAAGTCTATGCATTTACAGATGTATAGCTATGTGTGAGCATCACCTCCTGACCTGCCTGCTGGGTCTCTTCCCACTTCTCTCTGTGACAACTGTGGCTTCTATTGCTCAAGACCAGCCACGACAAAACAGATGACACATTCATGCTGTTGAAGGAAAACTCCGTGACTCAGACACAAATTGTTCCATACACCTTTCATCCTCATTACCAGGTAACTTTGCCAAGGTCAAGTGGTGACATTCTGATTTACCACTAAGCAGACTGGATATAACTCACATTTGACGAGAATCTGAAATTCAAATACCAAAAAGAAAAAAAAAATATTTTCTTAAGGCCTCCGGTTTCGTAATTGAACTTGCTTTTTTGCTTTGTTGAAAATATTATTTTCCTTTTAGTTCAATGAACCTGTCTATCTGAAAGAATAAAAACAGGACTCCCCCCAATCCCTAATTAATCACCAAATCTGTACATTTAAGAGCCAGTTTTACCACATTCCTGAAATCTCCATTTAACATCTCAGGGAACAAGGACCAAGGAGCCCTGCTGTTTTGACTAGCCAGATTAAGTCTGCCAAATCCAGGCGTCAGGTATGAAATGCAAATTTGGCTAACTGTGACTTTGCCATTTACAAGAACTTGTATTCAAATAAATCACAGATACATTTCTTTTGGCTATAGAGAGCCTTTTCAATAGTGACTTCAGCCCTCCTAAGGTTTTTGTCCGGGTTGCCTGAAAGTGGACAATTTTCACAAGTTTGCCTTGGCACCCATGGCATGAATTTTTATTGAAAGTCACAGTTGTTTTAGCGGGCACCACAGTCTGCCAGCAGATCTCTGTAGGGGCCCCCCAGCCATTTCACGAGAACTATGTGCACCTCAAACATGCCAAGCCTTGTAAGGAACGACCTGTCCTCCAGCTCTTTGCTTGCCTGCACACTACCACTGACTCATTTGCACTATTGATCTAAGGACAGAAACACTATTGAATGTTTCTGCAACATTTCAAAAATCAGCCATCTCTATAATGAAGACTCACCTGCTTCCCTGCAAAGACTCCTTCTTCTCTGGGATTACACCCCATTTATTCTGTCATATCAAATAGGCGAGGCAACTAAAGAGAGAGAGGCTTGTTGGGGACATCCATTTTCCATGGAATTAAACAAAATAAAGATTTGGTTGGAAAGATATGGAAATGTAGCCTAAAGCCCATTCTCAAAATGCCCTTTAAGTAACCTATGGGAAAGTTCACTGATTTAGGTGGTTTCAAATAAATGTGCAGAGGTATTTTGAGACCAAAAAAAGATATAAAGATACCTGTTATGATAATGGAGAAAACAAAATGTAATAAGCATTCTAAGAGAGTCACTTAAAACAGAGTCTGGAGGCCATTGAGCAGGTGAGGCCTGTGCACATCTCCCGTCCCACTTCTTGGAACTACTGTGAAGTTGCTAGTCTGTTGCTCAGTTCAGCTCAAGGTGGAACAACAAACATTCTGGATCCGTGACTGCTACATGGACATAGGTGGACTTTACTTCTTCCTCACCCTGACCAGACCATCTGCATACTTCACCTTGAAAGGAACCGATTTTGACAACCAGCTTCCTCCACTTACATAATGTACCTAACCAACCCCAGCGGACCTAGCCAACATCCTCCACTTACATAGAGAACCTAAACGGGAACAACTCCTATGGTTTTGCCTTTATAAACCCTGCTTTCCTTTGGTCCCTTTGCAAAAACATTTTAGTCTGCTACCTGAATCTGTGCCCCAGATTGTAATCCCTTCTTTGCCCAAATGAACTTTTTTATTCTTTATTACAGCCTAAATCTTTTCTGTTGTTGTTATTTTTATGCTTCCAAATGTAAATCATCACATAATCACCAGGAAGTCAAACTAAAGCTGGCTTAAAATCGAGTTTACAAGTGTTTTCCCCAAGATTGAGAAGTCCCCCACATTCTTTCTTCATTTTATTATTTTTTCTGTATGCCATTTTATTATTGTGTTCTGTTACTTTGTATGATTGGGAAGCTCATTAGAATTGTACTTTATGAAACACGTAAGAAGGCTTAGCTTTTAATGGCTCAACCCTGAACAACACAATTCTCATTTTAATAATCAGGCTAAAATCTCCCAAAGCTAGTTATTTCGTATTTATAAACAACATTCTTAGTAAATTTTCATTAAGGCCGGAAAACTAATGCATAACAGAAAAAAAAAAAGATGTACATGAAAACAGATTTTATTGGCTGTTCTAGTGAATAAATTTTTCATAGCAACTGAAAAGAAATCTGTTATTTTACAATTTTCACCTTCCCTTCAATTATACTAGCTTTAATGTTTTTCCTTTGACTTTCCCTGGGTTAAATAGAGCTCTTAAACCTCAAGATTGTAAAAACAAGAAACCGTTCCAAAATCACATGGGTAAAGTTTCAACCTGCTGTTAAAAATACCACTGATGAGGCCAGTGCTTCATTCTCTGGGCAGTTTCATAGGCTACATGAACTTGGAGGACACTGGGCTGCAGGGAGCGTGGCGTTCTGTACCAGTCTGACTCTGGAGGAACACTGTGGCAGATCCCGGGAGCTCTCCTACCAACAGCCACTCCCTAAGTCATTTGCCCTTTCTTGTTTCCCACTAAGAGGCTAAGAAAAGGAATATTAATTTCCAATCCTTCCTTCTACCTGGGGATAGCCGTGTTATCAAGTTCTGGCTAAAAAGATACAAAAAAGATCTGTTAGAACAGTGCTTCTCAAACTTTACTGTGTGTTCAAACCACCTGAGGATCGTGTGAAAATGCAGAATCTGGATCAGTGACCAGGGCGGGGCTAGAAACATCACAATTTAATAAGTTCCCAGGTGATGAACAATGTGGTCTGAAGAACACAGTTTGAGTAGAAGGGTATTAGAGGGCATCTGGCAAGGACTTTCCTCCTTGTTTTGGACAGAAGTATGCAAGGAAAAAGTTCCTTGCTGTCCTTTCATCCAGCTTCCTGCCTTAGAATAGTCTAACAGTGGGAAATTATGACCCACCCCACCATTCCTTTGACATTGTTTCTGTAAATGCCAGCTCTGACAAATATGTAACTTATGGATGGACAGTACATTTGTGTAAGAATCCTAGGAACTAATTTCAAAAGATACAGACTCCAACCTTCAGGCATAACAGCTCTGAGAGATTTGCTGATCTTCACCCATGGAGCCAGGATGATGTGAAGCTGGGATGACTAAACCAGGATGATGCACACTGCTCTCTCTCTTGCCTCATCGAATGAACCATGCTAGTCTGCACGTAGGGGACTTTTCAATGCCTTCACTTCATCTCTTTGCTCTGTTTCCATCTCCATCCTTATAAAAACTCTGCCTCCACCAAAAGGTGGAGATGGGCTTTGAAACATGAGTCCCCCATCTTCCAGGTGACCAGGATCTGAATAAAGCACTTTCCTTTACATTGGCACCTGACTCTTGAGTATTGCTTTTCACAGCAGCAGGCAGCTGGACCAGCATTTGGTTACAATAGCATTGAAGATGATGTGTGTTTGGGCTGCATCAGCTATGTTGTACTCAGGTGGGATGGAAGCCTGAGAATAGTGAAGTAGAAAAATGGGAAGTGTCACCCTGGCCAGGTGGCTCAGTTGGTTTGAGCATTATCCTGCTCAAGCCAAAAGGTTGTGGGTTTGATCCCCGGTCAGGGCACGTGCCTAGGTTATGGGTTTGATCTCTGGTTGGGGCACATATGAGAGGCAAGCAATCGATGTTTCTCTCTCACGTTGATCTCTCTCTCTTTCTCTTTCTCTCTCTCTCTCCCTCCACTTCCACCTACTCTAAAATCAATAAACATATCCTTGGGAAGATTTTTTTTAAAAAATAGAAACATGTTCAGGTATCTGATGATGTCAATCTACTAAAGTTAACTAATCTTGGGACCTCCCACCTCTAGGTTTTTTATGTTAGTGGAATAAGAAATATTATTATGGCTTCAATCAGCACTTGTCATGTTTTCTATTGCATGCAACCAAACAGTTGTTATGTATTATATGAACTAAGAGGATCTATTCAGGATTGGGGTTATAATCAGCCAGGCTAAAGGCAGGTACCATCTCTCACAGCCCGAGGCTCGCAGAGAGTCACTGAGCTTGGGCAATGGTGATTCTATGGTTGCAAGTATTCTAGCAGTTGAGAGTTTCTGGAAAAAAATTACTCTTAGGACTATAACAATTTGATTTTGAACCACCGGCACAGCAGTGGGGAGTAGGAGAATGGAGAGAGGAAAGGATGAAGTGTTTCTTCTATTGTCTTATTTTTCTAATGAAACTATTCTGAGTAATGAGAGAATAAATTTTCCCATGGCTGGGGTCATAAAATAAAGTTAGTTGTTGAAACTCATTGGCATTCAAAAGCATCTCTGATGTTCAGCACTGGGGCGCTGGGTTACAGAATTAGAGTAAATTAGGTAACATGCATAATTAAAAATCTCACACTTGCTTCTCCTAATAGTAAATAAACACTGGTGGTGTAACTTTGCCAACAATGCATTTTTAATTTCTTTGCCTTACCTTAAGTATCTTTTACTTAAAAGAACTCTGATCTTCACAGTTTTGCCTAAATCTTTGAGAGCTTTCTCTTTATGGACTCAGTTTTCTTGTTTTATCGGTTAGGTTACAATCTTATCTTCTGTGAAAAGAAAATAACAACAGTAGGTTAAATTAGATAGGAATTTATTTATGTCTCATTTAATAGCATGAGTAAAAACAGTCCAAGACAGAGAGGCAGTTTCATGGGGTCAGGGACTCAAGCTTCTTGTATTTTGTTCGACCATCACCAAGCTTCTGACTCATGGTCTAAGGTGGCTGGCTGATCACCATTATATTTCCAACCCAACCAGACAGAAGAGGAAAATAAGAAATGGGAGGGTGGTTTCTCCCATTCAGAGCCATGTGGGCCTTTAGGGACCTAGTGCCCAGATAGAACTCATATTTCATTACTAAGTGAAGAAGAAAAGCACGTACTAGGGGACAAATGGTCTCTGGCACACTCACTCATCAGATGGCTTAGAGAGGTTGTAACTGTCCTTGAACAGCAATGATTAAAAAAAAACAATAACCCCAAATATTGCCCTTTAGAAACAACTGCAGGTATTTAGTTTCTAGTGTGAAACAATTTTCTCCCCTTACTTTTTAAAAAGATTTATTTAGTTAGTTAGTTTTAGGCAGGGAGGAAGGGAGGGAAAGAGAGAGAGAGAAACATCAACGTGTGGCTGCCTCTCACACAACCCCCATTGGGGACCTGGCCCACAACCCAGGCAAGTGCCCCGCCTGGGAAACAAACCTGCAGCCCTTTGGTTTGCAGGCTGGTGCTCAATCCACTGAGCCACACCAGCCAGGATTTTCTCCCCTTTCTAATGGTACATTTTTCCCCAATAAAATGTTCCTTTGCAAAGAAATTCTACAGTAGATCCACATTATAATTATCCTCTTTTCCTCCATTTCACTCAATTCAACTATATTTAGTTCAGCGCCTTCTTAGACTGGTCCACAGCATTTTTACCAATGCTATGAAACTCTGCAAGCTCTCAAAGTATTTGCAGGTGGATACTCAGTTTGGTCCTAACCAATGATCACCCTGACAGTGATCAGTCTGGAGAATGGATAGGCTGGGTCCACTAAGCCTGTGTGCAAAAGGGCCTGAGGCAACTCCTAGTGATGAAATCATCTGAATGGAAGAAGGAATCTTTTAGATACATTTGTTTATTTGAAGTATTCAGTGCCAGAACAGAGGGTTAGGATGCTTTTGAGAATACTCCTATTTCTGTCTGTGATTCTAGTCTAGCCACTATGATCTCATATTTTTGCTTAGACAAAGAGGACTGTAATAAAAAATGAATAAAAACTAATATAAACTAGATTTTTGAGAGTCCATGGTATTGGCATACTGATGCTATGAGCTTATGTGATAACATGAGGGAGCATTTGCACTAAATGCAATAGTTGGAGCCTCAGTTTCGATGCCACTGCCCTGGGTATATGGCACTATGTTTTGGCTCAGCAACGGCAATGTTGCAGCAGGAACCCCTCTGATATGCACTGCTGAAAGAGCTGTTCCTTTGTTGATGACTATTGCCGTGATAAATGGCAAAAGAGTTCACAAATGGGAGCAAAAGAGTTCACAAATGGCACATTGCAGTCAAATGATTTGTCTGCGGAGCACAGCAAGAATTTCCTGAGAACTACTAGAACTGTTTTGGAAGAATTTAAGGGTTTCTGGCTTTTCCACAATGTAGGTGGAGTGTAGCCAGAGAAACACTAATTTGTAATTTATCCATTTGTAATTTGTCCATTTTCCTTCTTGTTATGATTTTCCTGAGAATTTATTCTTCATTCACTAGTTCTCACAATTCCCCATTTCCCAGTGACTACTGAATGGGGATCATTCAAAGGAAACCCATTTGTTCCCACTACCGCTGGCTAATGCCCACATCACTTTCATTCCCATTCCACTGGCCAAAAAAGCAAATCACTACTTTAAGGAAGGGGGAGGATGAAAATGACCACCATATGCTCAGAGGAAGAATCAGAATACTTACAATAGTCAAATGATAGTCATTGTACTTAAATGGCGAAATGCAAAAGCCATAGGATAGACCAGGAAATCTTAGTTATGACGACTGCTATAACCAAACTGAAACTAAATTACTCCACCTGATTTTGGTGCCAACAAGTGCATTGGCCACTCCCTCCCTCCCTAGTGCAACTCTTCATACTCCCTGAGATACAGGGTTGCCTACTAATGCATGGCCTAACACCCAAAGACTAAGAAGAAAACCATGATTCTGTTGGTCGACATTACATTGAAAAGTTGGCCATGCAAAAACAAAAGTCTCACATTTGTGTTTAAAAGAAGTTACATTTCAAAGGTATGTTCTACTTTCCTATAGAATGGCTATTGTGAACAGGGCAAGGACTAGGAAAATAGGTGAATAGAGTATGATTTTGAATCATTTAATCATCTTTTAAGGGTAATACCATATTTCCACTCTCCATCATTGCTTTCCAAGTCTTCCACAAGTCTAATACACAAAACTAAGTTTTCACTTTCCAAGGAGAAATCCTTATTAGGGACTGTTTCTATCTCAAACTTCACAGTCAACATTTAACTGTATTATGATCCATTCTTTAAGGACATCACTCTTTGCTAACCAATATGAAAAACAAACTTTTTACAAAGTGTTCATGGCTGAAAAGAAAAGAGCATGTAATTCTTTCCACTAACAAATTTACAAATTAATGAGGGCTTTCAATACCAAAAGCCAAAACAGAGAAAAACAATAGGAATTTCAGTCATCAGGAAAAGAATTATGAGAGATCTCTTTGAACAGAGCTTTCTTAGGGGATTTCCTTCAAATCACTCCATAAAGCTTGAAATGATAATTATAAACATAACTAATATCTTTTTTACTCTTCTGCTAGTAAAATAATCTAAATGGCACCATCACATTCTGGCAAGGGTGCAGTTTAACTGGTCCTCTAATATAATGCCTTGTATTAGAATAGGAATACTTTTGTTGGAAAGAAAGTATGGATGCGCCCCAGTGTTCATAGCAGCACAATTTACAATAGCCAAGTGCTGGAAGCAACCTAAGTGCCTATCAATAAATTAGTGCATCAAAAACCATGATACATTTACACAATGGAATACTATGCAGCAGAAAGAAAGAAGGAGCTCCTACACTTCACAACAATATGGATGGATCTCAAAAGCATTATGCTAAGTGAAGTAAACCAGGCAGTGAAAGACACCATATGATTTCACCTTTAATAGGAACCTAATCAACAAAACAAAACAAGTAAAATATAACCAGAAACATTGAAATAAAGAACAAACTGACAAGAATCAGAGGGGAGGGGGAGGGGGATAATGGGGAAAAAAGGGGAAGGGTCATGAATGAACATGTATAAAGGACACATGGACAGAGCCTATGGGGGGTAGGATTGAGGGTGGGAGGTGGGAATGGGTGGGGTGGGGGGAGTGATAAGGGGAAAATGGAGACAACTGTCTCCAATAAAAAATGCTTGGATTATCAATTCAATAGATAAATTGAGGATTAAATCTTATTGTTGATGAATGTTAAGCAAAATGCAAAAGAAACATCCAAATATCCCTACATAGGATCACTTCCCCAGGCACACTACTTATTTCTGGACTTTTTCCACCACAGGTGCTCCCTTGCTTCATGGTCCTTCACGGGCTGTTCATTAGCAGTGTCCGGAGTGCCCTTTCCCTCCTTTCCTATCCCACTGTACTTCTTTGGTACTTCCTTATTCCTTAGGCCTTATTTACTTATTCATCTGTTTGTTTGTTTATTTATTTTTCTTTTGTATTGAAGTTATTGGGGTGACATTGGTTAATAAAATTCTATAGGCTTCAGGTGTACAATTCTATAATATATCATCTGTATATTGTATGTACCACCCCAAGTCTCCTTCCATCATCATTTCCACTAGGATTTATTTAAGTGTTACTTCCTCTAGGAAGCCTCCAGGGAATTAGAGGTTCAGCCTCATCTATGTGTTTTCCTAGGACATTAATTTTCCCATTCAAAGTACTGGTCAATCTTGTGGACCGGTCTGCACCACCCATAATAAGAGAAGCTCCAAGGCAGAGATGACCTCTCTTGGTCACTGTTGTTTTCTTAGTCTGTCAGGAATAGCACCCGACATAGTACTTATAAAAGGTATTTTGAGTAAATTATTTAAGTAAATTATTTAAGTAAATTATTTAATATAGTTAATGTTGTAGAAAATTGTCTCGTCCTAACCTACTAATTGGTGGTACCCCTGCTGGATGTTAGGGTTAACAATTTAGCTATCTCAGTAAAGCATATAATAAATAAATATGGATAAATATATTCCACTAGACATCAATTAAGCAGATTAATGGATTACCTATAAATAGATAAACAATCCCACTACGTAGGGTAAACAAAATGTATAAAGAACTACAAGCAAAAGATGCTCCTAGAAGTATTGTAATCAAAGTTAAATATCAGAAGTATTCCAAATGTGCATCAGTAGGGTTACGTAAGTAAATCACAGTGTGACACATGAACAGAATAATACGTGTCCATTAAAATGATGTTATAAAAAAAGAGGGTTGATGAGACTATGTCACAGCATGGGAAAACCTTATAATAAAATGTTAATTGATTACAAAGTATAACACTAAATTGTATGGATGTCATTATTCGAACCATGTGGAAACATGCATCTGAAAAAAAATAAATTAATGATTGCATTAGAGCAGTGGGTTGTGGGTTATTTTTTTCCTTTAGTCCATATTTTAACTCATGTTATTGTTACTTTTTAAACTAAACTATGTCAAAAAGGTATTTGTGACTTTAAAAGCCAATTATATATCATGGGTAACAAAATAAATGTTTGACTGACAATTATGATTGAAAGCCTAAAAGATAAAAATGCTAATACTGGAAACTACTAGTGACTGAACAAAAGTAGAGACTTTACTCAGTGTGCTGAATTAACAGGAAATACATTACTAGTCCAACAACAAATGTTCCTTTTGCAGAACTCTCTGCCCAACAGAAGGAAGACAGCTGCAGTATTTCCCAAGCAGGAAGGAAGGCACACCTGGAAGGTGGTGATGCTAAATAATCACAGCAGGAAGTGTTGCAGCCTGCATCACTCTTCTCTGATCTTTGTGAAAAGAAGTGCTAAATTTTTATGTGAAACACCTGAATGATTGGGTGCCAACTCAGAAGAAACCTAAAGGTAGAACTAACAAATAGCGAAATAAGGGAGTGGTTCAGAAAGGAAATATGTCAGACCTTGGCTTAGAAGTAAACAGTTTTTTTGTGAAGGGAGTGTTTGCAGCATCTATTAAATGCACACTCAATCACAAAAACAAAACCCATCTGTTTAAGATTAACATTTGTAATAAAGATCTGAAAGTGAGGAATGTAAAAGGTAAATATATATTGTAAAACAAAATCTACACTCTTGGGATAAGTAAAACTTCCTTTAAAAGAATCACAGTGCTCCAGAGATTATACTTCATAGCAAAAGAAACAACAGTCAGAGATGCATTGTAACCATATTAGCAGAGGCATATTCAGTGTGTTGAGAGGGAAGAATATTAAGCTGAACATGAAGCACATGATCCTCCTTAGAGACAACTGACAAAAGGAAAAAAAAAATGTATATATATATATATATATATATATATATAAACTTCTCTGAAACTTGTAGCAAAGAGCAGACAGAGATAAAATAAAGCTAAGAGGATGTTTCCAAAATCAATCTTGCATCAGCACATATATTTATATTTATGTTCACATATTATATATATACACACACACACATATTAAACTAAAAATTAGAAGCCAAAATGATATATTTTAAAGCTGTGACTCAGATGTATTGAACTGACTACTCTAAGAAGTTACTTGTCAGGTACTTCAGCACAGAATCATGGTTTACTAATCTGTATTTGGACAACAGCATTAAATGAATATATAAGTATATGTTTAAAAGAATGTATTTGAAAGAGCAAGGCTAGGGCAATAGAGTACTAGAGGCTAAATTAAAGGTTGTTTTTTCTCCCTTTTAAAATTTTTTATGGCTAAGTTTCATGCACATGGATACAGATTCTTAGTAAGTGGAAAGATAAAAAACTATTCCTGTTTTTTATAGTCCTGTTTTTATAACACTATTCCTGTTTTTACATATCTGTGTTGAGAAAAATGATTTAATAAGTCTGTCTGGTTTGGAAAAAGTGGCCTCTTTCTTGGTCCATGTTGGATAATTTGGAGCTGTGCTATCCAATACAATAGTTACTAGCCACATGTAGCTACTGAGCGTAAATAAACAATTAAAATTAAGTGTGACATTTACCAGAGACACATGAAAAGATGCTCAATATCACTAGCTATCAGAGAGATGCAAATTAAAGCCACAATGAGATACTACCTCACACCTGTCAGAATGGCCATCATAAACAAAGCAACAAACAACAAGTGTTGGAGAGGTTGTGGAGAAAAGGGGACCCTAGTGCACTGTTGGTGGGATTGCACACTGGTACAACCACAGTGGAAAACAGTGTGGAATTTTCTCAGAAAACTAAAAATGGATCTGCCTTTTGACCCAGCAATTCCACTGCTAGGATTATATCCTAAGAACCCTGAAACACCAATCCAAAAGCACTTATGCATCCTAATGTTCATAGCAGCACAATTCACAATAGCCAAGTCCTAGAAGAAACTTAAGTGCCCATAAGTAAATGAATGGATGAAAAAACTATGGTGCATTTACACAATGCAATACTACACAGCAGAGAGAAAGAAGGAGCTCCTACCCTTTGTAACAGCATGGATGGAACTGGAAAGCATTATGCTAAGTGAAACAAGCCAGGTGGTTTCACTTAGACAAATACCATATGATCTCACCTTTAACAGGAACCTAATCAACAAAACAAACAAACAAGCAAAATATAACCAGAGAAACTGAAATTGAGAGCAGGGTGATGGTGACCAGAGGGGAGAGGGGAGGGGATTATAGGGGGGAAAGGTGAAGGGTTTGCAAGAGCAATTATAGAGGACACATGGACAATAAGGGGGGGGTGGAGGCAGGAAGGAGGTGGGGAGGGTTGGGGGTTAGGCTGGGGTAGGGGGAAAAGGCAGAAAACTCTACTTGAACAATTTTTAAAAATGTAAAAAAAATAAATAAATAAATTAAGTGTGACCTTTAATTCATCTCAAGTGCCCAACAGCCACATGTGGCTATGATGTTATATAGTGCAGGTTATAGAATGTTTCCATCACTGAGGCAAGTTCTGTCGGACAGCACTGGTCTGGAGCGAGTTTGAGAGAGGAACTACTGTACAGGAGTCTTGAGTTTGGGGGCCAGTAAAACTTTAAGAAAGGGCAAGGAGGTCTGAAGAATAATGTGAAAGCTGCAGGGTGGGAGAAGCTAGGGCTTTTATAAAAGAGGGCTTGTTGGTTATAGAAATACCTAGAGTAACTTTACAAATACGAATACCTAACATTCAGTGTGAAGTGCTCCACCCCATCCCACCCACACCCTTTGTTCCAAATATTCAGGAAATTCTCTACACACAACCTTGGATCCACCGATCCAAGGGGAGTATGAGTCAGTGTCTCATACTGTAGGTGGAATAAAGAGTAGAGATAAGAAATTCAATTGAATTTAAGATCAAAGGCAACCAAGGAAAAAGGACATCATCCTACCATAACTCCAACCTATAACCACATAAAAATCTTCAGAGAGGAGTTTGCATCGATTTCTATTCAAACTCATTAGAGGACATGTAACCCCAAATGAGTCTAGAATTACTTTAGTTCACCAATTAATACAGGTTTCATGTATGTGAAAAAAATTATAAATTGCTATTCCTTTGTCCATATTTTCTGACAGATAATAAACATTTTCTTAAGCATTTAGAAGGGTAAAGAACTTAAGTCCATTCTTTTCTATTTATCCAGACCAGAAAAGATGTAAGTTAGAAAGAGGTAGAGATAATTTTTTGAAGCAGAAATTCCTTGATTGCTGTGGAGATTGATTTTGGATACTTCTTATCTTCATCCCTCTCTCCTCTTTACAACTGTAATGAGTGTGGATTACAGGTCAAGGTTCAGAACTGGGTGTAGGCTGAGAAGCCCTCCGGAATACAGAAAAAAGAAGAAGAAAATCCCAAAGCCTCCACAGCTTTTGCTGGGGGCTAAGGAAGAAGAGCAGGGCCTTCATGAGTTATTTTGCATATCTTTGGCAACTCTGCCAGTTTCATAGTCATGCTAAAAAGCTGAGCCTGCCTGCTTGGGGGCCAGGGAGATGGTGAGACTGTAACTCCTGAGAAGCTAGAAGGAAGGCCCCAGGTTGCTGCACCTGTGCAAGAGGAGGAAGGCAGTTTGCTCTGTGTCACAGGGCCAGCCCCATGCTCACCAGAACTGACAACAGCAGCTAGGGAAAGGCAGAAGATACCAGAGGACTGGCAGCTGTAGCCAATTGTGGGAGGAGTCAGAAATGGAGTTACGGAGCAAGCGCTTGGGATTTAAAAAAGGCGTGGAAGCCATTTCTCGCTCTGAGCGTGACCATGTGGGGATAGTAGTGAGGGAAGAGACATGCTGTCTGCAGTAAGGGATTTTTGCCATGTGGTTTGAAAGAGAGCAGTGGGAAGGGAGAAGTAAACAAGCAGCTTTGTAGTTTACAGTGAGGAAGGAGGCCATGCGGCCTGGACTAATAAGAAAGGAGGTGCTGCTGCTGTGACGGTGCCTGCTCTAGCTGACTCTGGAGCTGCCAAGGCCTTCCTTGCAAGATCCTGATCTGCTGCACCTGGCTTTTACCTGGACTTTTAAGACCTGTGCCTTTCCTGAGTTTCACCATGATCCAGAATAACACAGCACTGCTTTTCTGGACTATTACATGGAGGCTGATGACAACATGTTCCAGATCCTACACAGATAAGGACATGGGGAGCTGTGGGGGATGCTTTTGGCTTGTAGCCTGGTGTGGAGCAGGGAAAGTGCTGGGTCTCGTGGGAAAGGAGGGCTCTGAGCTGAGATGCACTGAGCCCCTCTAAGGTTGGAATTTTATAAATAAAGGTCTGCTCCTTCCAGCATTAACTGTCAGGTCATTCACCAAGGAACCATATGGATGGCCCTTATCTGCTCGATAACACTACCAGTTTCAGAAATGTTAAAAACAGAAAAGGCCTCTGAGCACAGAGGTAGATATTCCACTCAGAAATGAGATAAGGATCCTGTCATGAGATTTCTGGGTTACCAGAAAGGCCTCTAAGCTCTTGAGTGGGGACAAGAGTGACTGACTGTTCTTTTGTTTTTCAAAATCCAGTAACATCCACCATATTAAACAGGAATTTAATGTTTATTTGTGGATTTTTTTAAAAGCCTTTTGGTCAGCCTTGCAAATAATACAGACTTCCAAAATTAAAGGAATACCAAAATAACTATGGCATTTCCTCACTTGAGCATAATGGTTTCCTCAGAGCAGATTTGCTGCATAAACACTGAACATTTTCATTCCCTCCAGTAACATCTGTGAACAAGTTCACCACATGGGAAAACGAAAGACTAATAACTGTGTCCAGACATGGGTGGGCACAGGTGCTTCAACACACAGTTCCACAAACACACCCTGGTTCCGACGAGCGGGCTATTTCTGACCGACTCCTCCAGACTTCAGTCACACTGTGTGTTTGGCCTGGGAGAAGCGCAACCCACTTGGCAGAGTTTTCGACATCATCATCTAAAGGCACTGACTTTTTACTGGCAAAGTGCATTCCTTGAACATATTGACTCTCTGAACAGAGAACATCAGCCCAACAATTTATTAAAAGCAATTGTGTGTTTCCTAGGTCTAGCCAAACATTTGGTGCATGTTATACAACCCTGCAAGACCAAATTGCAGTCTTGCTTCTTTGAAGAAAAGGTTCCCCAGCCAGCTCAGATGACGATGAACCTCTGATTTCCCATGGCAATGACTGCCTGTACGTTCATTGCACACTTCACCATGTACACTGCCTTCTGAAAGGGACTTCTTTCATTTGTGATGAATAGTTATTTTTAAATTTTATTCTATTTTTAATTTGCAAGATGACAGTTTTAAAGAACAAAGAAAGTACATTTTGTTGAAGAATTGAATCTTGGTGTACATTTTTCAACCCCTCCCCTCACTGCACTACACATTCCTACCTGTTAGCAAGCATCTCTCAGGGAGAATTCTCCAGGGAGAGCCTTGTCCCTTAGGGTGAGGCAGATGCCTCCAATCTCCTGGATTCGGAGCCCAGAGCACCAGGGCTACTCCCCTCTGTGAGCATCTGATGTTGCTGTCTTGTGCACAATAAGAATGTCCTGGAACAAGGATCACAGACAACGATGCTTTGTTGAATCAGATCACCTTCTTTCACATAGGGAAGAACAACAGTTAGACTCTTATTCTGATTCCTCTTCAAACATGAATATGTATGTGAATATGAATAGTCAAATATGAGACACATAAGAAAAGTATGTACAAATCTATTATTCTGTTTGCCTTATAAATAGTCCCATATAGAATATTTATGAAAATAACAATTCATACTTAACATTTAACTTCTGATGGCTCTAATTGTCCCATACAATAGAAACCCTGATACAATCTGGATCAACAGTTAGTCATTAATGAAAAAGTATGTTATGCACTTATTCATAAAAACTACATGTACCTTTAACTTTTTTTCAACTGAAAAATACACATTTATTCACCATTATGCAAATAACTGCATACTTATTCTCAGTCTTTTGGTGTATAGGCAATACTCAAATGATTAGATACATGTTGGTTTAAAAAGATAAACCACTTCATCCTGCATAATCTATACTTTCTAATTTTTATTTCTTTAAAGTGGATTGAGACTGTTGGGATTATACCCTAAAGATCCTGAAACACCAATCCAAAAGAACCTATGTACCCCAATGTTCATAGTAGCACAATTTACAATAGCCAAGTGCTGGAAGCAACCTAAGTGCCCATCAGTAAATGAATGGATCAAAAAACTATGGTACATTTACACAATGGAATATTATGCAGCAGAGAGAAAGAAGGAGCTCCTACCCTTTGCAACAGCATGGATAGAACTGGAGAGCATTATGCTAAGTGAAATATGCCAGGTGGTGAAAGACAAATACCATATGATCTCACCTTTAACAGGAACCTAATCAATAAAACAAAGTAAGAAAAATATAATCAGAGACATTGAAATAAAGAACAATCTGACAGTAACCAGAGAAGAGGAGGGAGAGGATAATAGGGGATACTAGGGCATCAAGGAAAATGTATGAAGGGCACATAGACAAAGCCAAAGAGGGTGGGTTCCAGGGTGGGAGGCAGGGATGGGTGGGGCAGGGGGGCATGGTGAGGTGCAAATGGAGACAATTGTACTTGAACAAAAAATAAAAAAGATAAAATGACTTTATTTGCTTCCATTATTAGCCTGGATCTAGTTAAATCAACAATATGATCTAGATTCAGTGACACAAAATAAGAGCAAAAAAAACAACAACACACAAACAAAGAGAGCTTTAAAAAATGTGTCTGCTTCTCCTTTTGTGGAAGCTAGCGCTGACATACCAAAGACGTGAAAGTACTTTTAAGTGGAACACAGAACTTCTGGCCATGTTTCCCTTTGACTTGAAATATTAAGTTTGTGACAATCATGTATTCTTTCTGGACAATTTTATTGTTTTTATTAAAAGTGTGCTTGTTCTCAAGTATATAAATAGAAATGCCCTCATGAATTTATTTCAAAAGAATTCAGTGGAAGAGCAGAGCAGTAGGGGCTGTGGATGAAACGAGATTGGTCGTGTCTGGTAATGGCTCACTCTGGGTGGTGGTAACCTGGTGGCTCCTTATACTATTTTCTCTATTTTCATTGACTTTTTAAATTGTTCATAATAAAAAAACACTTTTTTTCTCTTTCATTTTCTGTTTTTTACTTTAGGCATATTATACTTATGTTTCTAATTCATTCTTTAATGTAAAAGAAAAAATTGTTGAGACAGCAGGTATACAATGAAAATAAAAACAGTCTTAAAATAATGAGCACTTTCCCATAACCTTTCCTGTCATTGTTTATAATTTACTCGTGGTCACTTTTATGAAGATATTATCTTGGGCTCAACATCACAGAGATAATAAAATTTAGAGTATTTCTGTTCATTAATTCATTTAACAAATATTAACTAAATTTTCCTTATGTACCAGGAACAGTATGGTACAGAGTAGGGTTATGTAAGAGACCATTCTGCATGGTGTGGGCCCAGCTCCTACTGGAAGATGCACAGGACCCACGCCCACAGATAGGTTCTCCTGTGGGGAATCAGGCCTGCAATGTGCCTAGGCCACTTTGAGTCTTCCTCTTGCTAAAAAACTCCCTCACCCTGAATTGAGGACATTTACTGCAAAGTAACTTCCTAAAATCCAGGCTAAACCTTCCAAGGATCAGTGTAACTGGTTCAACCACTTTTGCCTTTTCATTTGCAAATATCCCTCTTCTGTGATGTGATTAGCAGCATTGGCTCCTTTGTTTTCTGTAAAAGGTAACCACCTAAAGTGAACCTGTGCATAGTAAATGAGGACCATCATGTAATGTGCCCAGAGATAGAAATAAAGGCCTGTCATGGTGGAGGCCACGGGTTTTGCTCCCCTTGAGAGAAAAGCCATGCTGTCCCTTTTCCTTCACTAGACTGGGTAGTCTGTGTGAATGTTTCATTTCATCCATAATGACGTGGACACTGTGGGTCAGTGTCTGCATCAGGGTTATTTGTGGTAATGAATAGATACATGTCCAAAATCTTAGTGCAGGAAACAGACAGTTATCTAATCTATGCTGGGTTTTAGCTATTTTTCTGTTTAGAAGAGCATAGTGTACAGCATGCCTTATTAAAATTTCTTATCTTTCTGAAAATAAATAATACTGTTTGTAAGATTAACATTTTCATATTGAGTATTTTTCTATTGATTGATTTCTATAAATAGTTTATCATCAAAGCAGGATCGATAAATAAGATACATTAATTAACTTATTAACTTATTAATTGTTAACTTCTTACAGCTAAGTTATAGAGTGGTACAGTGAAAAAATATTTACAACTTGGTGGGGAGGCTCTTGTCAGGTCTGGCATTTGGTGTTATCCTGCTTACAAATTAACAAATTAGCCTGCTGCTCTTTCACGAGAGACACCTGAATCAGAAACACAGGACTCTGCTATGCACAGCACAGTGAGGGCATCAGCACCAGCATATTCACATCAGCTCTCCCTGTCCTCGAGTCCCATTAGCGGGGCCCAGTATGTTCAGATGGACTCAGCGCACATAGTGGGTTGCATCATAGCTATAGAACATTGAGCTTGGGGGAACCCACAGGTTTTTTTAACAAATAGCAAGCAAGTCTGTACTTTGTCTAGGGGAATATGCTTACCTCATCCTCTCAAAAGAGATTGAAAGTTCATCTATCCGGGAGTAGAAACTGGATAGAGGATATCTGCAGTCTCTTCCAACTCTAATGTACCAAACTCCACAAATAAAAATTGGGTTTTCCTCTTGAAATCATGAGGTGTGAGAGTTCCTAATTTGATCACAGTTTTAAAACAGGCTTATGAAGATAACATTTATCAGTAATAAATTTCATGTAATTTCTGATTCTGAGGCCTCCATTCCACCTGGTGACAAAAACTTAAGGTAGAATGAGTAAAATTCAGTGATTTCACAGCTACTTAAGTTTAACCTTCAGTCACATTGGGGTGCTCCCCACCCCAGCTTTGATACTCCTGTGGCTTCCACAAACAAACACAGTGGTCGTGTGAGGGCGTATGGGAGAATTAGGTGATGTTCACTTACTGATCCACTCAGGCCCTTGGCTGGCTTCCTGTTCCACACATCACTCCTGTCATGTATGGACAGGCCGTGTGCAGGATCCCCTTGGATTTGTGATGAGTCACAAGAAAAAGAAAACAGCAGTTAACAATCAAAAGTATTATCCCACCATACAAGGCAAATCAAATACTGCTTGATGCTCAAAAGTGCTAGAGTGGAGGAGGGAAATAAGATGCCAGCTCTTACAAAGTTAAAAGTCACTTATTTTGGGGTTTCTTTCCTCATAGGGGAAGCCTACCATGGAGTACATGTGCAGTTGCACATACCACGGTTCATAGCAAAACAGAATCTAGAATCAGCTCCTGAACATTACTCACAGTGACCAGGAGAGGGCATCTAGCACAAATGAATGAAACAATCATGCCAACATCAGGCTTTAAAGATCACTCTTTGACTCTACTATCTCCACTTCACAAATCAACTTGTTTTATGTGTTTGTTGCAAACTCCTCTTGATCCAAGGAGCGTTGCGATTATGCATTCTTCTTGATGACAGGCTTTGTACTGTGCACTGTGCCAAGTGGCTGAGATACTGACTTTCCTACACAGGACAGAGGAACAAGTTCCTGTGAACACAAAATTATTTCAAAGGTAAGAATTTATTTACGTAGATAATTTCCCAAATTAACACTTGAGAGGAATCAAAGTGTATTTAAGTGATTGTTCAGAAGAGGAGAAATTCATACTTATTGAAACCTTCTTGAAAGGAAGGACTTTTTGTTTCCTTTCTTCCTTTTTTTTATACAAGTATTTGGTTTGGTTCAAATTGTGAACTCAAAGAATTCAAGATTAAAGAATTCATGCTCAAAGAATTCATTTTGGAACACACTAAACAGGGGGAAGAGTATTATTCTATCATCAAAAAATGGGTCACCGTATTTCCCAGAAAAAAAAAAAAACTTTAATTCTACGTATTTCCTTTCAGGCCTAGCACAGACATAAACAACAATAAATTGGCCAACCATATTCTTCAGGCATATAATTTTCTTTCTTCCCAAAGTGGACACTCCCTGGGAAAATACAAATAACTTCTAATTTCAAAGCCCTTCAACACAAAAAGAAAATAGGCCACCTTGAGCAGAGCACAAAATAATCTTTTCCAAGAGGATTTGAATGAGCCCTTCATGATCCAAGGAAAAAAATAACATAAGATTTTTTACTATTTTATTTTGTTTCATTTTAAAATACTTTTTATAGCCGTGAAGAAAAACATATTGATGAATCAATTTTTCCAAAATAAAACCATTATGTCTTTTAATTTTAGCCCCAAAATGGGTCCCCAGGTCCAGGATTTTAGAAATAATAACACTGTGGCAGAGTGTAGCTGAGAGACTTGTTCAAAGACACACAGTATTTCCTACTTTGGGGGCAATATTTCCACCCATTAGGCATTGATTTTATACTATAAAATCACCTACAGATTGCAAGCCATTTCTGTCCTACTAGATATGAAGAATTTCTTAAATTCAGAGGTTATGGTTTAATTTACATAACAGAAACCATAATCAGCTTTAGTTCAGGAACCCATTTCTCTTTCAAAGGAAGTGCATTTTGCTCCTGGCTGACAATTCGCTTTCCATGTCATCCATAATAATAAACAGTGCCATTATTGAGTGATTGCTCTGCGCCTTGATCCTTTCCATTGTCTTCCAAGGTAGTTTTATTATCTGCATTTCACAGAAGACAAGACTGAGAGGGCCCAGATATGTTACATAACTATTCCTAAATACAGGGCAATTAGTAGCAGAAGCAGATCGGCACCAGCTGTGTCTGACTCCTAAACCTTGCCGTCTCCACCACTCCTCACTTCTCCCTAAATGCATACGTAATTTTACCAAATTGAGACACTAATGTAATTTTCTATTAATAGCAACAGTGACTACTTTCCAGGTTTTCTATTTTTCAATATGGGGCAGAAAGGGGTTGAAAAGAAAATTAATTTTTTATTGCACTTGATAAGAATCCAGAAAGTACTATGAACTTTTACTATAAAATATTGGATTGCTAGTGTGAGTACACCATACTACATACATTTTGTAACAGATCTTGCTATTAATCAATATTAAGGCATTTTTGTCTACTTATTTATTTAATTTTAAGGCCTGGTAAAAATCTTACTAATACAGCACTTAATGATTCAATAATCAAGTTTTTTAAACAAGAATATATATATTATCTGTGAGAAAATATAAATTTCAGTAGTTTGAAGTAGATTCTCTCAAAATTCTGTCCATGCACCTACATTCAGAGGCCCAAACAAGTATTTAACTAATTTATTTATTAATTAATTTATATTTTTAATACTCACCCAAGGATACATTTATTTTGAGAGAGAAAGCCTGCAACATCAATAGGTTGCCTCCCTTTACTCCCTGACCAGGGACTGAACCCACAGCCTGGGTATCTGCCCTGACTGGGAATCAAACCCCCAACCTTGGGTGAACAGGACAACTCTCCGACCAACTGAGCTACCCAGCCAGGACAAGCCCCGCACAATTTTTAAAATTGCTTTGATGCACTTTATCAAGTTCAAACTAGGTGACACAACATACTTTAGAAAATCTAGGGCTTATTTTTAAAAGATTAGGTACATAAAATCTCAGAAGTGCATGCAATCCTTTTGAACAGTTGCCATCTTCCTGAGAGCCACCAGTATGAAAACAACAGGCAAGTGTTTCATGTGGTCACTGGTTGCCTGAGCCATTTGTTGGCAGCAGCACTCAGGACCAGCTGAGCCTTGGGAAAATACCCTGAAGATGAATAGACAGAAGACGAAATTCTGGGGGCTCCAAGCCGGCTCAGACTAGACCCTGCCTGTGGCTGCTTCCCTCCCCATCAGGGTGCAGCCTGATCCCGGTGTCTGAAGGAGTCTGTGTGGAGGGCTGCTATGCAGAGCGCTAGTATGTCTAAGCAGATGCAAGGGCAGACTCCCCCTGTATCTTTCTCCCCTCCTGCGGCTCTGGATGAAATCCTGTTCTTCCACCTGGGAGCTGGCCCAAGGCTGTTTAGCTGGTGGGAATGGTGGGATCTTGCTTCCCTCTGATTAGCTGGTCCCCTTGTTCTCTTCAAATGAGCTATCCCAGGGCCTTAAGAGAGGGAATCTTGACCCCTGGCTGGTGTAGCTCAGTGGATTGAGCGTGGGCTGCAAACCAAAGTGTCGCAGGTTCGATTCCCAGTCAGGGTACATGCCTGGGTTGCAGGCCATGACCTCCAGCAACCACACATTGATGTTTCTCTCTCTTTCTTTCTCCTTCATTTTTCTCTCTAAAAATAAATAAATAAAATCTTAAAAAAAAGAGAGAGAGAGAGGGAATCTCCACATGATGTCCTGCTGTACCCACCCCAGTTTGTTCTGTACACTAGGGTTGGCTCCGGAGCAGGAGCAGAAGAGATAGCTGGCTGTGGGAAGATGCACCCTAGGGACACCCAGCCCAGGCTCCAAGTCACCTGAGTGGCAGGGCTCCCCTTGTGTTCTCCTCCTCTTTCCATCCCAGCCCACTCACCTCTGACCTGCAGCCTCCAACCTCTGAGGCCCCAGCCCCTGCCTCCAGCCTTCCCTGTTTCTGTCAGTTAGCAATGGAGAGCTGTTCCAGCCCTGCTACCTCATTTTTTGCCTGAGGAAATCACTTCACCTCTCTGAGGCTGAGTTTCACATTTTATGCACTACATAAATTGACATGTAACATCATATGAGATCAAGGTGCACAGCATGTATCAAATCAACATGCTGTATTAAATTTACACTATTGCATGCCAATTATATCTCAATACAAATAAGTAAACACATAAATAAATAAACGAGGACCCACCCTGAGCAAATGGGCTGCAAGGCCCTGATAAATTCCTGGGCCCCAAGAGACACATGGCAGATGGAACTGCTATGATGTATCTTTGAGAATCTTCTCAAGAAGGCAGCATTACAGTTGTTGAAATGGGAAGTTTTGTCACCTGGAGAGGAAAATAAAGTGGGACCCCACTCTTTAAACCAAAAAAGAGTGTCATATTTTAAATTATAACAGCAAGAACCATAAACAAACTGAAAATAAAATGCTGCCTAGAATAATACTATTGATAACAAGTGAGAAAAAATTTGTAACACACAAGAAAAAGAAATTAACAGCCTATTCCATTAATATATAATTAACTACCATAAATCAAACTGAAAGTACTAACAATCTGGTCCTGGCCAGGTACCTCGGTTGGTTAGAGCGTTGTCCCAATATGCCACGGTTGCAGGTTTGATCCCCAGTTGGGGCACATACAAGAATCAACCAATGAATGCAAAAATAAATGCAACAACAAATCAACATTTCTCTCTCCCTTCCCCCTCTCTAAAATCAACTTTTAAAAAAAGAAAGGAAAAATTAACAATCCATGAGATAAACAATATAAACACTTACCATGACTGAAAATGTAAATTAATCTTATACTTTAAAAAAGATGCTCAAAATCACCCCAAATAAAAGAAATAGAAATTAAAGTTACATGAAAATAACCACTTCCATCTATTGGGTTGATAAATACCAAAATGTTTGCTAATGCCCTGAGTTCAGGAGGGCACAGGAAAATAGGTTTTTTCGTGATAGCTAGTGGGAGTGAAAACTCAATAACCCTCTTGGAAGGTGACATGTCAGTGAGGAGCAAAACAAACATACTTTTATTCAAAAATCCCACTTCTAGGAATATAGCCTGCATATGCTCTTGAATATGAGCTAAAAGCCGAATATACAAGAATATTCATTGCTCCAGTTTTTCTAATAGCAAAAGATTGGAAAGAATTTAAGGATCTATAAGGAAGGCTAATTACACAAATAAACCTCTGTAGAGACAACAAACATTACATATAGTAGCATAACCAATAAGGACACTCTATTTGTACTAATATGTGATTGTTGCCAAGACAGGTAAGTGAATATATTTTTTAAAAAACATAAAATAATGTCTTGATACTATCTTTCTGTGATTTTAGGATATTTATGTCTACTTATATATGTATATGTGCATACATATATGGGGTAACAAGAAATTGGTAACAGGCACCCATGTGAACTGGTATCTAAGGGGCAGTTGTAAAAGGGAAATTTATTTTTTTACCAAAAATCTCTTGAGTATTATAGCATGTACATGATTTACTCACTTTCTTTTTTCTTTTAAGAGTAGGAACTTTGTTGTCAAGCCACTCTATATCAAGTGCCATTTCTACCAGACAGGTTATTTAACCTCTCATTTTTACAATGAGGATAGTATCCTACGCAGAATGCATTTGTCATCTACTTACTTACTTACTTACTTACTTACTTATTTTAGAGAGAGGGGAATGGAGGGAGGAAAAGAAGAAGAGAAACATCGATTGCTTGCCTCTTATGAGCCCACAACCAGGGACCTAGCCTGCAACTTAGGCATGTGCCCTGACCAAGAATTGAACACAGTGACCTTTTGGTTTACAGGATGATGCTCAACCCACTGAACCACACCAGCCAGGATGTGTCTGCCATTTTTAAGGGGACAAATCTTAAACAACCATAATGGCTTGCTTGTGGTAGATTTTTCAGGCATACTGATGGTACATAGGATGCTTACTTAGGGCAATGGCTATGGGATGACATGACAGTTGCTGTTTTGCTCCCCAGCATTCCTTTCCCTTCTTCTGACAATCACAGTAAACATTCCTTTGGAGAACTACCATCTTCCCAACACCCAAACCATTTGTTTTGAGTGGACCTGTTGCTTGCTACCGAGGGTTGCCATGGAATTTAGACCTTGCCAGTGAGACCTTTGCACTCCCTGGTCATAAAGAGGTAGAAAGTAAGTTTTGCAAGACTGTCAACATACCATGAACAGTGAGTGCTATGACCATTTGCGCCTCCTCCTGTCCGGGCCCATATATATATTGGTTTCTGGCAGAGAACAGATTTCATCTTTTATGCGGGCCCCAAATCACAGCTGACTTCTAACTAATGTCACAAGTATTATCTTCATTATCCATTTGCAATGAGGTACATGGTAAGATCTACAAATCTTGTGAGAATCAGCACATTTCTTCACTCCTCTCAGTAAAATTTTGCAGTGTTTTGAAGTGCAAAGTATTTCCTTTCTGATGTGGCTTTGCAATTGGTTCCCCCAAGTATCTGGGATTGAATTCTATTGGTGGGGACTGAAACAAAGTGTGAGTAGGGTGGAACAGGAAGCAAATTAGCACCCCTCAGTGAGGTGATGACATCGGCAAAGCTCACTACAGACTTTTAAAGCAAGGAAAGACTGGAACACGGGGTACAAGGAACTACTTCTGCTATCACAAGAAAGTCAATGGGCGTAGTTTTGGGGTAGGCAGAATTTTCCAAACCCTCCCAAGGATCACCTCTCCAAATTGCAGAATTGTACTCTTTCCCATGCAGTGCATTTTCACATAGGAAACGTGCCCAGTCTTTGAATTCAACCTTATGTTGTGATTTAAGAAGCCATAGGGCCAGGCTCTGTGATTGATTTCTGGCTACCAACAGCCACAAGAAAGAAGATTCTGTTAAAACTAAAAATTCCCTGGTTCTCTAACCACATTGAGTGGGTAATCTAAAGCCCCTAATTTTTCATTTTTCTTTTTAATCTGTCCAGTGCAGTTTGCAGGAGCCAGTTTACCTATTTGTCATGTCCTGGTACTATGCCATGGTCCTTATCACTCAGTCACTATAGCCATGCTCTCCATATGCACTTTATACCAGGTAATACAAGTAATAACTTAAGTAACCATTTCACCACCAGCTGCCATAGATTACTACTATACCATCATTTAATATTAAGTCTATGCTCAGTTCTTTCAATCCCAAGTAGGTTAAATATCTAACCTACTGCTCAAACACTATTTATTAATTAGGATTCAGTCACGGATAACAGAAAACACTCTGTTTGAAGGTGAAAATTATTTACATCAGGGAATTGGGTCCTTATAAAATTGTTGAAAAAGCTGGAGAAGTGGACTCTAGCCTTCAGAAATAGTCTCAGGACAATTCTGTACCGCTGGCTCACCAAGGGAGCTGCTACCTCAACCACATTTAGGGAAATGGGAACCTGGAAGCCATTCCTGGAGCTGCTGCTCTGAGAACACTTATCTTACCTGCAGCCCGGGGGTCTGGAAGGGGTAACTGGTAGCTGCAGCGCCATTCTCCACCTCCCAGGCCCTGTACTACATACACCCAAGCCCCCACAAAGCTCTTCTGAAGGATCTGGGAGCCTCTTCCACTGCAGGGAATCCCAATCCTGCATAATTATGCCTACCAGCAAAGTCAGCGGAAACTGAAGGAGAACTTCAAATTGTGTGCACTACCACTTGATTGCAGAACCTAATTCCAGAACACACGATCCAGAGGTCCCTGAGAGGTGGAGGTTTTAACTTTCCCACTTTAGTAGTTCAGGAAGTCACATGAGGGGGACTATATCCCCCAAAAAATCCCAAAGGAAAATTCTAACAAGCTTGAAACAAATGACCTCACTTACTCTTAGATTTGTAATTAATGTGGTTCTTGGATACTTCATATTTATAAAATGTTAATAAGCTACATTCTGAGTCTAAAATCAGCTTCAACACGTTGTTCGTCCCAGCCGACTTCCAATGAGTTGGGCTTGTACCAGTTCTTGAACTTCCTTCTCTGCATGTTTAGTCAAGGGCTGAATTCTAAGAACCGCAAATTAATTTCTAGGGATTTGTTAAAGGAAAGAAAGGTTCTATGAATATCCCTTTAAATAATGTTTAAGTTTATTTAAAGAAGTTTTGGGTTAAAGCTTCACATATCTCAGTGGAAAGAGTAAGGACATATTTCAGATACTATAAATATAACAGAATAATATTATTGACGCTGAGTAGGTTTTTTAATCTGTTTCTTAGACAGATGTACAGATTTTTCAGATCTTTTCATTTATGACTGACAAAGGAAAATCATATCATGACTAAGTAGGGTAATTTTCCAAAATAATGAGTATTAAAGTACCTACATGCAAGGGAACAATAGAATTGGTGAGATCCCAAGGCTCAGTGGAAACTCCGTAAAGCAGCCACCCCATTGGTAAATCAAGTCACATGCCCGCAGATTCTTGGATGGGATCCACACAACCACATCTCAGGGTGTCGTGTTTTTAAGGTATGGACTAGTCAAAGAAGAGAAAAACTTTATACTTTTTAACCAATTATGTTAGTGGTTTGACTTTTAAAAACAAAAATGAACTGTGCTTAACTGTGTTCAATGGGTTGACACGTACAGATGGGGAGGCAACTACCAGTACTGTAACCACTTTCAGAACCTAAATAAATGTGCAGCGGTGAAAAAGTATTTCAAATTTTAAACTGTGCTTTCACTGGTCTCCACATTTGGGCACATCCTAACTAATACTTTGGAGAGAAACCAGTGCATTTACAAATGAATTTTTTAAAATTAACTTCTGCAGTTAATCACCTTAGGTCCTTATAGCTCTGTGGCCGCGTCCAGTCCATGTGTGTTCCCACATAACTGACCTCACCTTCTTAATATGTCCAGAGTGTGGTCTTTGTACTTACACATCTCTATACAGTAGTAGAGAGAACAGAAAAAGAAAGAGGCATGAGAAAAAGAGGTGAACAATCTCTTAGGAGAAAAGGGGACCCAACATTTTTTTCAATGTTCAGTTTGAAGAAAATGTATACCTTGCTTCTTGGATCTGCTGAGTGAGTCCATCAAAAAATTTCTTCTTCTAACATATGGCTTGAACTAACCTATCGACTTTCCAACAAACGAATGTCTCCACCCAGCTACTCATTCCAGAGTTATAGTTACTGAGTCCAATGCCTTGGCCATTCTAAGAAAATTCCACAAGTAACAATTACTGTACTTGGCAGGAAGCCTGGTAATACCCCGCTAGAACTTTATTATTTTGTTGGTTTAAAAATACATTTCTAAAATATTTTCAGATTTATTGTTACTTAGGAAAGTATATGATCAATTTATAAAGTGAGGAAAGAGGTAAAAGAAGCAGTTTAGGTTAATAAATAGATAATAATATTCCAAATCAGTATACTATTGGATTATAATCTAAATATAATTGAGTCCCTGTCCCCAAATGGCCTATTTCTGAATAGTAAATAAAAGCAATTGGAATCTTTACTAAGTCTCTTGGTGGAGAAAGATGCTTAAAAACAAATATTACATTCTTAATATAAGCCACATGACTTAAATTCTTTTTTTTTAGTAGTCTTCTTATTCTTCATCTCCTTACAATACTCAACTCAGTCCCTAGACTGGCTCCTCCCACAGCTACTTTCTCTTGTCTACCTCCTTCCAGAAGAGGGACCCTCACCCAGTCCCGTACCAGCAGCTCCTGCTGCCTGCAGATACTCTCCAAGCTGCAGGCAGCCCTCTGTCAAGTGTATTCTTCTCACATTGTGCTTTGACTGCTTTTCTTGTAAAAATTACCCCATCACCCAAAATCTGCATAGCAAATGAGATCCAACCTGCAAGAATTTTTTTTCTCCTTGGAAGAAAACAGAGGGGTGAAGGAAGCTATGGATATTTGCAAAGTAATTCTACCCTCTGTATTACCTGTGCCCCACTAGGTCTTTAAGAACCACTACCAAGAGGAAAATGCCATATGTGTTTGTACAATCACCCCCACCACTCATCACATCGCTTTTCTTCTTCACTTGGGTTAGACAGGCTTCCCACCAGGATCTCTGGAAAGTGTGCCATGTTTATGTCCACCTAAATTTCTCCTAGAAAATTAGAAAGAAAATGCATCAGCAGTAGGGTTTAAGGCTCCCCCGCCCACCTAGGGTCCTTGCTTTCATAACATGAGAATGAAAGTAATTTCACAGAATCCTTTCTATCATATAGGCACTTGAGCACTAGATGACCAGCATCAATGCAACTGAGGCAGTATGGAACCAAGCTGTGTAGAACTGACCCAGAAAAATTTTCTTCCTATTCTGGGTTCTATAAAATATAGGCAGTTGAGTAGCTGAAAAATCATACTGAAGTCAAATAAGGGGGAACATTCCCCACCTTCGAACTCCCCTGGCAAGTCAGGGGCTCCTCGGGGTCAGAAACCTCATTTAAAAGCATCAGCCTTCAAGAAGTTGAGTCAGCCTTGCCTCATCTCTTCCTCAAGTCTGCTCCAGATCTGGGGTTTAGGCTCCTTCATCAGCAATGCTGGCCACCTACATTCATCTCTTGGTCCACTTCAGCCTGTTTAGGTTTACTAATGACAAAAATTTAGGGGGATTCTGGGGACTAGAATGAAGTTGGAGACTATTTAATGTTTTCTAAGATTTTCTAATAGTTATTTGTGATCCATGTTTCCCTAAGGAACTTGATCCAGTCAATTCTGAGCCTATATCATACTCTATTGCCCCCTAGAGGATGACTCATCTCAGTGGTTTTCTGCAGGAATGCAAAGGCAGATTTTTACCACCTTACCATTATGAACTTGACATATGAGTTCCAGTAACTCTCCATCCTGCCATATAGTCATTCTAAAGTGGTGAGGAAGTCCACTATGGAAAGGAAAGTATTGTGTGGCTTTGAGCCCTCTCGAACTATAGAGAACATTTTCCATCTCCAAGGAGGTCTACTAAGGCAGATTTAAGTCATTCACTAACCACACCTAAAATTCCATTTCTTGAGTTCCTGTTGAGACATCTCCCTTGAATTTCTCAAATTCTTAGTAGCAAGTAGCCTGTATCTGTCAATCCAGAAACTGTTTGACTTCAAGTATCCCGGTGGAAACCACTTTCTCAGGACATGAGGTTTGTGGAAGGGAAGTAGAGACATTAAACATACAAGAGTATGTCTATTACTGTCTTCTTTCCTTTTAGGGGTTATTGAAGAAATTGGGAGTCTGTTGAGAATGAATTAAAAACCAGGTTTCTAGATACCTAACTATGATGCAGACACTGGACTGCAGTGTCCACGTCATTATGGATGAAATGAAACATTCACACAGACTACCCAGTCTGGTGGAGGAAAAGGGACAGCATGGCTTTTCTCTCAAGGGGAGCAAAAGCCGTGGCCTCCACCATGACAGGCCTTTATTTCTATCTCTGGGCACATTACATGATGGTCCTCATTTACTATGCACAGGTTCACTTTAGGTGGTTACCTTTTACAGAAAACAAAGGAGCCAATGCTGCTAATCACATCACAGAAGAGGGATATTTGCAAATGAAAAGGCAAAAGTGGTTGAACCAGTTACACTCATCCTTGGAAGGTTTAGCCTGGATTTTAGGAAGTTACTTTGCAGTAAATGTCCTCAATTCAGGGTGAGGGAGTTTTTTAGCAAGAGGAAGACTCAAAGTGGCCTAGGCACATTGCAGGCCTGATTCCCCACAGGAGAACCTATCTGTGGGCGTGGGTCCTGTGCATCTCCAAGTGGGAGCAGGCCCACACCACAGAGAACAGTCTCCAACACAACTACAATGCTGCATAAACCTGGTTCTACACTTAGAGCATCCTGTCCCCCCAGGGACATCTCCCGAACACATCACTGGCTTTAGTATTACTCTAAAACCATTGGCACTTGTTCTGGGACCATTTCCTCCTTTTTAACTATTTTCTTAATAGTTCTTTCAAGCATGGGGTAACTGTTTAGTTATAGTGATTATTATACACTAGGCTCAAAATTCCAAAAAGCAATCCCTAACGAGTAATTCAAATGGAACCTAAGTTCCATACTAACTTGGCAGGATGCTAATTTACTAAACAATAGTCAATTACCCTAATTGTCATATGGCAATTAGGAACTTTACTCAGCCTCCAAGGAAAATGTGAAAATAGAGAGTACATACTTAAAACATAGCCAGTTTTCTTTAAAAATCTCTTAAGACATCATGCTCAGTCTCAATCTCCAGCCAATGTGAAATAACAATGGAATATTTAGGACATCTCCATTCTCTGTTACAAAGTGTTATGGCATAGCCTCTCAGAGATGAATTTGGAGGATCGTCAAGACAGACATGTCTTTTTGCTAAAAACGATTAAGTATAATGTAGTGTATTGTAGCAGTATTTTATTTGGTGGTCCCTTAGTATCATGAGGAATATGTATTATTTACTTCCAGAAATGATCAACTTGATAATAATGCATTTACTTATAAGGAAATGAGGAACTGTCAATTTGTTCTCACTCATCACTTGTTTATATAACTGATTTTAGTACAGAGTTATAGTATAGTATATGTGCATTGATAAATAAGACAATAACTTTTGTCTATGTTTATTCATTTCTATAATCAATTGTAGGGAATATAGACAATTTTTTAAAGCAAGCCTTTAATGGAGACACTTAGAGAAAAGCCTATTTGATTGTGTACATAAGTGTCAACACAAATAAAGTCTGCTGTAGTAATTTGCGGATTTCCTCTGTGGTTTGCCTGAAAGATCTCTAAATGATCATTTAGCATTTTACATATGAAAATATCACCATTTGGGTTGCAGCTGGAGGCACTTAGCAGGGGCTCTGTGATTTCCCAGAACAAGTCACAGAATTTTTAAAAGCCCTATCTCAACGCTCATGCACGCATTCTGCCACATAAACTTTGCAGTTCAGTGTCAGTTCATCTTAAATTATTTCTTTTTCTCATCTTTCTCACAATTTACCATGAATTCATTGTTGAGCTGCCCAAACACCATTCTTAACAAAATGCAGCTCATAAAATAACCAGTCCTAAGATGTGAATAATTGCTCCATTAAATGAATTATTCAGTTTACAAATAAAATTTTAAACAGAATAACTCTGAAACTATTTAGTCTACCATAAAACTGCTTTGTTTACAATTAAGACTGCTTTGTCTACCCTTACCTTTTTGAATTAAGAAACATGTAGATTTTGGTACATGTAAATGTGAGGGCTTGACTGAAGCCAGTTCAGTGTGGTCAAGTGTTGGGCAAGATTCCCCATTCACCTCTGCCAAGACCCTGTTATTTTGGAGAGATTAAGGTTCCAATTGCTTCAGCCCAAGACCTCTCTGGAGCAGACACTCTGCTATTCTGGTTAAATTATGCCCATTTCTTTCCCAAATGAGTAAATACTTAAGTTCTCATGCTGAGACAGCTGAAGTGACTTTTCAGTTGGCACACCAGCTATGGGAGTGTGATACATGTTTGTTGAAACTATGCTGCTCTGGACAAAGTATTTTTATGATTATGACTTATCAACATGTATTGAGAACAGATAGTGTATTTGGTCTATACACGATACATAAAGGAAATCATCATTCCTGCAGATGGATGAATATTTATTCATATATTATTGATGAAAATTATATCCTTATGGAAATAGAATTCAGTCGAGAAGACAAACATCGGACACATTGTTACAGGGTAGGCCAGCTTTACACAGAAGCGCAGTAGACATGTATGTGCAAAGAGATGAAAAGTTTCTGCACTGGACATTACAAAATATTGCTGAAAAAAATTAATGAAGACCTGAATAAGTGAAGTCATATACCATGTTTATGGATTGGAAGATTCATGTTGTTAAAATATAAATTATCTTCAAATTGATATATAGCTTCAATGCAGCCTCAATTAGAATCCCAGCAGTTTTTTAGGTAGAAATTGACAGGCTGTTTCTAAATTGTATATGAAAATGCAAAGAACCTAAAACAGTCAAATACTTTTGTAAAATATTATAAAATGAGAGGACTTTCATTACTTGATTTCAAGACTTACTATAAACGTACAATAATTAAGACAGTGGTATTAGCATAAGTAAGCAGATCTGTGGAAAAGGACAGGAAGTCCAGAAACAGACCAGCACATATAAGGTGAATCGATTTTTGACAAAGGTGCCGAGGGGCATACTGGAAAAAATTCTTTTCAACAAATAGTGCTAAATCAACTAGACATCCCTGTGGAAACAAATCAACCTCAACTCCTACCTCATACTACACCCAAAAGTACTTTTAAATGGACCATAGACCTAAACATAAAGCTGAAATTATAAAACTTCTAGCAGAAAACATGGAAGAAATTATTGTGGACTAGAGCTAGAAAAATTATTTCTTAGACAGGATATAATAAATACTAACCATAAAGGAAGACAAATTGATAAAGTGGATTTTATCAGAATTACAAATGCCTGTTTTTCACAAGTCATCATTAAAAAAGTAAAAAGGTAAGCCCACAGAGAAAATATTTATTGTCTCATATAAATCTTGTATCTGGAATGTATAGCAAACTCCTACACCTCAGTAAGAGTATAAAAAACTAAACATTGGGTAAACATTGGGCAAAAGATTGAAATATATTTCACAAATGTATAGCACATGAAAGAAAAGCTCAAATCATTAAGGAACTACAGATTAAACAACAATAAGATACCACTTCATACCCAGTGGTTGGCAAGGATATGGAACAATGGGAATGCTATAAGGTGGCTGATATAAATGTAAAATAATACAAGTTCTTATAAAAATATTTGTAAGTTTTTCATAAAATTACACATGTACCTCTTTTAAATGTACAATTATTCCTCTAAGTATTTACCAAAAAAAAATAAAAAATACATCCATGGAAAAATTTGTAGATAATGCGCAACCACCTCAATCTGGAAAACAAACAAATAAAGGTATGTTCATAGCATGAAATACTACTTATTAAGAAAAACAAATAAACTGCTTATTGAGTGACAGCATGAATGAATCTCATAGACATGCTGGGCAAAAGAAGAGACACAAATGGTTATCTGCTGTTTGAAGTTAAAGAGTAGACAAAACTAATTCACCTGATCAAAAGAAAAAAACATCAGAACTGTGGTTTCCTGGGGAAGGGGTGGTAGAGAGGGTTCATGGGAACTTCATGGAAAGATGGAATTATTCTATGTCCTGATTATGGTGGCATTTACAAAAGCATACACACTTGTTAAAATGTCACACCATACACTTGAAAGTTGTGCATCTTATTTTATATAAATTATATCCCAAGAAAATTGACTTATTTTTTCAAAAGATCTTCCTACCTCAAAGTAACATAACAGGCATCTAAAAAGTAAAAAATGTGCTTGCTTTGACAGCACATGTACTAAAATTGGAATGGTACAGAGAAGATTAGCATGGCCCCTGTGAGAGGATGACATGCAAATTGGTGAAGCGTTCTATATTTTTCTGAACATGTAAAGAGTAAAAAATGTTGCCCTGACCAGACAGCCTGGTTGATTCGAGTGTCCTCTGCACACCAAACATTGTGGATTCAATACCTGCTGATCGGGGCATGTGTGGGAGGCAATTGATTCTATGTTTCTCTCTGTCTCTCTCTCCATTCCTCTCTTTCCAAAATCGATAAACATATCTTCAGGTGAGGATTAAAAAGATAAAGTAGAAAATTCCCCCTTTTCCATTATTATGCAATAGAAAATGCCATTCTGCATACTTGTCTATCACAAATAGTCCTTGTTGACTTATAAATTCTAATGTTCAAGTAACAAGCAGTAACAGCAGTTACCTTGTCCTTTAGTGCCTAATATAAGCTCCATTCTCTGCCATATGCTTACAAACATTTCATTCTCACAACCCTGCAAGATAGGTCTTATTATCTTCATTGTTGCTTGAGAAATTTAAGTCTCAGAATAACTGAGTAATTTGTCCAAGAACACCCAGATAGTGTATAGTAGCAGTTACCCAAGGACTGACTCCACTACCCACGTTCTTTCTACTACTTGTCACCGTCCAGTTAATTCATATTTCACACTTATCCCAAAGCCATTTACCCATGGGCACTAAGTGAATAGACATTGCCAGTCTATTCACTTAATTGGCCTGGCAACAATCTCCTTGTCATGTTACCTTTAATGAGTCACTTGTTTAATAATTATTCTAATAATTAAAACAAAGAAAGAAAATCAAAGAAACAAATACTTTCTTTCTCATTCACATGGCAAGAGTTTAATATGGTGTTTATAACAGGATAGACCCGGGTTCATGATCTAACTTTGCCAATTTTTAAGTAAGCATATTGCTTAATCTTTCTAAGCTTCTATTTCTTATCCATAAAATGAAAATATTAATAAGCACCTCATAGGGTTGTTGTGAGGACAAACTGAGGTAATAATCTAAGCACTTTGCATCATGCCAGGAGCACAGTAAATGACAAGAAATACAAATGCTTGTTATTAATGACAGGACAGGTATTGTCCTGTTGGGAGGCTGATTAATTGCTTATTTTTCTTATTATTGCATATTTCCTTATTATTTCCTTCTTCTACTAGGGATCCAATTCACAAGTTTAAAAAGGCCCTGTGTATTCAACTCAATTACTTGGATTCTTTAGCCAAAAATCATTCTGAGGTTGTATACATTCATTTTCACTTGATATTTATTTAATATTTGCACTCAAAGACATTATTTAATATTTTCCATATGCCATTGTAATACAGGCCCTTGTATTACTTGCAAAAACGTACATAGGCCATTGAGAGTAAACTGTAAAAGATGTGATTGACACTCCTTCTTGTTCTTGACATCTTGTTCTTATGACACTCGTTCTTGTTCTTGTAAGGAGCCCAGAATAACAGTCACCCTGCCCAGTGCCATTGTGTGGCTCATAGGAGACACAAACCCCATAGACTATGAGCTTCAGCTTTTTCCTTTTTATCTTCCACCCTCTAAAGAGACCCATGAAATAGTTGAAATGTAAGAAAATAGTTAGGAGCCAAAAAAACCCACAATGTTTATAACAGTGTACTAATTATATCTAATTGGACCTGTTTTAAAAGACTCCTAGCTTTAAAATCCATTATATAAAATTATTTGATTCTTTGTTTAGGGTGTTGTACACTGAGAGGTAGTAAGATGATAAAATGAGTAGTATTCTAATAATAACACAAAGAGAAAGTATGAATCTCAAAACTGACCTTAAATGCAATTAGGGAACAAACAGGTTTTCTTCTTCACAGCCCCATCAAAATCTTCCTTCCACTTTGTCTCTATTTCAAACATACATAACATCATCAAATGTTCTGAAAATCACCATTTCTATAGGGAAGGAAAAAAACTGCACATAATCTGCATTAGTATGGTAGTAACTTGGTTTTTTGCTCCTCCTGGGCCCCCAAAGAAAGCAGTGAACCTTGGGTGAAGTTAAAGCAGAAGGATGACTCCAGGAGACTGCAATTATTGCATGTGACAGGCAGATAAGAAAGACACCTTAGTTAAGCAAAAATGTCCTTCTCACTTCTATCCTACCATGTCAGAGGATCGTGCCCAGGTTATATTGAATTAAATAGCTTTTAGCATTCTAGGATAGTGAAGCCAAATCCAGGAAGAGTTGAGGAGTAGCAAATAGGCTAGGATGTAGGCCCAGAGCATACTGTATTCTGTCAATTAAAAACAGAAATGACCTAGTACACCCCATAACATGAAGAACAGTTGCCTCATTGTCATTGGGTAGTCTGTCAGGCCCAATCACATCACTTGGACTTCACTTGTAGGCAGTTCTGCCAACTGGCTGATCCCTTATTTTTGTGGTCAATATAACCAAGTTAGTTTGAACACCAATTCACTGAATTTCAAAGACCCATTCTTCTATCATAACTTTACCTCTTCTCATTTTTACCATTTTGTTATAGTTACTAACATTATTTACTTAATCACATATGAATATGCATTAAAGACACCAGAATGAAATACTTTTCCATTCTCTAGCTTATGTTCCACTTTTCCATTCCCTAGGTGGCTCAAGGGGATAGGTAACCAAACAAGATATATTTAAAATTCATTATTTCTGGAATTCTCCTACCCAGTCTGTTTACAGATTTTTTTTTTCAGTTCAGTCCTGACACACAGACAAGTGTGTACCAACTGTCTACTTTTTATATTTGGGTGAGCACCTGGAAGTGGGATGTGGCAGAAGACAAGAATGAGGAGAAGGGAACACAAGCACACTATTAACTTCAAGACGAACTTACTCCTCTCCTTCATTTTACTCCAAGTAAAAAGATGTCTGGTTCTTTATTTCACTGTTACCATCTCTGAATTACCTTTGAAAAATGTGCCCATGTCCTCATGCACCCCTCAATGCACCCCCCTTGTGGTGGATGTCGTAACTCTCTCTTTTTCTCAATCTCCCCCTTACAGACCCCTAAATTTGCACTTACTTTACTTTACTCTCGGTGATGTCATCGAACTACATGGCATTGAAGCACATATGAGCATTTGTCTATATCAAAGAACATGATTTGTGTGAGCTTCCCGAGCCCCAAACAAAAGAATTTATGTTCAACCCAGAGTCCTTTGACTATGGCATTTGTGTTCTGGGACTGGTCATTTGGTAACACTGCTATATGGTTTGGGCTTTCTGTGTAACACTAATGTCCGTTTATATGAATTATCCTCCTAATATAAATACAGTTAACTATCAGAAACATAGCCCTATGACAACTTTCCCTTTTTTGGTCAATGGGCAAGACATTGCAGTTTATGTCCTTAACAGCAATAGCCTAGAATCTATATATGTAAAAAAAGTAACTACCAAAGCTAAAGATTTCTTGACATAGCTGCAGTTATTCTTATTACTGTTTCAGTGCTGAGTAGAAGCAATTGTGGTTTCTCCAATAGTGTGAATAATAGTTTTGTCACTGAACAGAGAGTACAATGTGTGTCTAGACTGTCTCCCATAGGGCTCACAAACACTTTCAATTGTCCCCAATGTGGTAGCCACATGTTTGTTTTCCGCTGGCTGAGTCTTAAGCCAGAAATTAGAGACAGTGGAAGAGAGAAAATGAACTGAGTGTCTCTTTAGAATGTGTCACAAATGGCAATGTGTTCCCCCCAAAGTAGTGTGTTTAAAAGAAAATAAATATTGCACAATATCACTGTTCTCATTAGTTATTTATACTCTGATAAGACATTTTTCTGTCTGTCGGGCAAATTAAAAAAATTGGTGAAGCTCATTCAGCTCTAAATTGTGCAAATGAGTGAATCCATGGACATTCATTGAGTACTCCCATGTGCCAGTCACCACTGTGGTTACTACACTTCAGAGCATAAATGTGTTTCAAAAGTATTTTAAAATAAATAAATGTGCATTAAATTTCACTGATGGGAAATAAGTAAAAGGGGAAAATGACTGTCTGTAAACTCTAGCTCACACATAAAATACATCCAATGTTTTAAAGTCCAACCGAAGTAGTTACTCAATTAAATATCAGTAATCATAATGAAACAGTATAGTGAATGAATTGAAAGTAGTTGGAATGACTTGGACATTCACAAAAATCAGAGATTTTAAAGCTAGGAAAACTACTTTAGAAAAGATTTGGATTAATTCTTGATTCCTACAGATAACTAAGAGCCAGGGAAAGTATCTCAGCTTTCCAAAGATACACAGCTTTTTTGTGCAAGCACCAGGATTGGAAACAAGGCTATTTTATCTGAGATCCAGCATAAACTTTCTTCTCTCCCATTAGGAGCTGCTGTGGTCGGCTACTCTGACAATGTGACCTCCACAGCAGAGGTCTTCCCTCAGAAACATGTGGTCAAACACCAGCAGTTACAGGCTTCTCTCTTCTGGGGAATACACTGTTGATGGGTGCATGCAGAACCTTTTTCAGCTGAGAGATAATTATACTCTACCCCTTCCTGCCTCTCCTATAATTTGGTCTATCCATTCAAATTATATACACCTGCTTCTTTTCACTCTATCTTCTCTTTGTGGGTTTGAAGAAATTGAGTAGTTTAATTTTAACCATGGCATCAAGTCTGTAAAATGACAGCTGGAGATGTCTCTGACCTTCACAGAAAGGAATGACACAGTTGACCTGCAATCAGTGGAATTTGCACTTGAATTTTTATCTCCATCTTATAAGCAATAGATTTGCCAATCCATTGGCAAGCTTCCACTGATACCTCTTTGCGATCAAAGACACTATGTGGTCATGGGCAGAGCAAATCTAATTTGACACAAAAAGAGCCAAACCCATCAGCTTGGACTAAAAATTGTGTGATCTGATTAGGTGAGAGGGGCAGCCACAGCTCCCTCAGTGTGAGTCAGGGATCTTTAGTTGGCAAACGCCAGAAATTGACTCTGACCATGTTATGCCACAAAGGAACACATTGGAAAAATTGAAGGCAAAGCTTAGGAACCAGGTGTTGGGAAGATACTGTGGTAACTCAGCTCAAGGGGAATCTGTGTAGCAAGAGCCCACAGACACTTTCTTCAGTAGTGTAAAGAGTGGACTTCAACATTTTTGACTCTCGATGTCCTTCTGTTCAAGATTCAGATCCTAGGGAGACAGTTTGATGAGCCAGACTTGGATCTCATGACCACTACCGGAAGTGGGGGAAGTCCCACGAATGCTCAGTCAGTCCCACAATTCAGCGGGGTAGGGGAAGTTTCCCAAAGGAAAACACAGGCGTTCTGACAAGAAAAAGTGGAAAATGGATGGTGAGCAGTCCGATCAGCAGATGTCCACGACCCCACCAAAATGTGGTCATTAAACGTGGAAAGTCGGAGACTGGCAGAGATAGCTAACTATTGAAGTGCACTTAGACAACAGCTCAACGATAACACCAAAATAAAAAAAGGTTATTAAAATCTGGTTTTGAGTTGCAGTTTTAAATCAGTCTTTTTAGCAGCAATTTTTCTTTGAAGTGTTTCCAGCACAGCAGAAACCCTGCGTGGTATGTGAATAACTGGACCATTAAGCATCTCTTTCCAGTCAGCATTACCCACCTCCCACCTTACCCTCCTACCAGCTCTCCTCTGGCCACTCCTACTCCCTTCTCTTTACCGAAAACTGAATCCCAAGGCGGTTAAGTTTCTTTAGCAACCTCTTTGTTTAATGTGGAATCAATCAAACATCATAGGACTTTTCAACATTTAGCAAACGGTGACTTAAGTTTTTAAAATCCAAAGTCAAATGTAATTATTAGATGTAGAAAGAGAAAAACAAAGCCACATAAAATGCTGATTTGAAGCTAGCTAGCTGTCTTCCGAGTGCTCGAGTAGCCAGACTTGCTCTGGCCCCCCTTCAATGAAACTTCCTGGTAGACACTTGAAAGATGGCTCTTCACTTCCACACAAAGTACAAATCAGGCCAGCATTCGGGAAAAGAGACAGGTTTATTCATCGCTTTCAGTGTTATAGCTGGAATTTGTTCCCTGCAAAATTTCACTTTTGGTTATTAAAATATTCACTGTAGGATACAAATTTGTAACCCATTTCTCATATTACCTGCACACACACACAAAACAAAATTTGATATCCTGGGTTTATTTGCTGAGAGCACTTCCCACAAAGACGAGGGAGTATGCATTGGGAAATTTGTCTGGTTAACTCCTTATGGATAAGTTAGTCACAATCTTTCGCCTCTGCCTCCAACTCTCGTCCCGGCATCCTCCCCACCTCCTGACTTCCCGCCTCTCTGGGGCTGGTGACCTAATAGCATTTTTCTTCATGCATATTTTGGCGTCGCCCCATGGCCTGGCTGCCTTCGCTTGTCTGAGTCTTTTGAAATTCCTGCATGTTCGCCCCAGATTAAGCCTAGTGTGTCTCAGGATGTGTGTTCCGTTTTTGTTCTTTCCCCTTAACGCTCCCTGTGCAACGTGTCTGGGGGGAGGAGGGCAGGACTGAGAGCGGAGGGAGGGGCAGAGGCGAGGAGCTGTCCCCCTCGCACGTTTCCAATCGTATTACGTGAACAAATAGCGGAGGGGTGGCCGGGCCCGAACGGGGCTTGTGTAACTTTGCAAACGTGCCAGAAAGTTTAAAATCTCTCCTCCTTGCTTCACTCCAGACACTGCCGGCTCGCAGAGCCGCCTGCACGGCTCCCCATCGCCTTCCAGAGCACTGGGAAAGAGGAGAGAGGCGGGTGCCACGTCCCAGCAGCTGCCTTGACTGGAGGAGGGTCTGCAGCCCACCCCTCGCACTGCTTGTGAGGCTAAGATACTCGCGCTCCACTGCCTGCCGGGTTGAAGATTTCTCCCTCTCTCACGTGACTTGAACCCCGTTTTTCTTTTCTCTGAGCTACGTCCTCCTGGAGTGGGGGCAATCCGGGAAAGGGAATGATGCACTTCGCCTGGACCACGCTCCTGCTGGGGCCCCTGCAGCTCTGCTCGCTCGTGCGTTGCGCCCCGCCGGCCACGGGCCAGCAGCAGCCCCCTCGAGAACCTCCCGCGGCTCCTGGAGCCTGGAGCCAGAGGATCCAATGGGAGAACAACGGGCAGGTGTTCAGTTTGCTGAGCCAGGGCTCGCAATACCAGCCGCAGCGCCGACGGGACCCAGGCGCCACCGCCCAGGGCGCCGCCAACGCGGCTGCCTCGCAGCCGCGCACCCCGATCCTACTGCTCCGCAACAACCGCACCGCGGCGACTCGGGCGCGGACCGCTGCCTCTTCGGGAGCCGCTGCTGGCCTCCCCGGGCCCGCAGCCCGCCACTGGTTCCAAGCTGGCTACTCGTCGTCTGGGACCCACGACGCTGGTGCCTTGCGCACGAGGAACCGGACTGCACCAGCTGAGCGCCCAGCGCTCAGTAACTTGAGGCCCCCTAGTCGAGTGGACGGCATGGTGGGTGACGACCCATACAACCCTTACAAGTACTCCGACGACAACCCCTATTACAACTACTACGACACGTACGAAAGGCCCCGGCCTGGGAGCAGGTACCGGCCAGGGTATGGCACAGGCTACTTTCAGTACGGTAAGCACAAGTCGTGGAAACCACCGCGCACCCCTTCCCCTAAGTAGTTGGTGGCCCCCGACGTGGCTGCCAGGGCGCGGCAGGCCCTAGTTCCCGCAGATCTGATCCCTCCCCCTGCGCCTGCACAGGCAGCCCTGGAATCTGGTGCAAACCACGCGCCTGGCCCCTCCTGCTTCCTTTCTACATTGCTTTGTAGCCTGGGGCATCCCCTTTCTCCTGCTACCCGCAGCCACACACAGACAAGCAGTCCGGTTGGGCAAAGGATGAGGAGCAAGGGGTACGGAGATACCAGCTGCCAGGGTAGGGGGCGCAGGGTTGTCTCACTGCTGTGCCCATCGTCTGCTCTCCTTTAGGTCTCCCGGACCTGGTGCCAGATCCCTACTACATCCAGGCTTCCACATACGTGCAAAAGGTGTCCATGTACAACCTGAGATGCGCTGCGGAGGAAAACTGCTTGGCCAGGTACTAGCTGGGATATCAGCGGCCTGGCTGCCTGGTCTTGGTTCCAGGGGCAGATCAGGTGCCTGGTTCTGACCACTCTTGTTCCTGCGGACAAGAGTTAGGAGGTGGTACAAGAGCGGGGAAGTAGGACTTCATCTCCTGGGCATGCTGACCTGGATGGAGAGTTAAAATTTTGAAGATTTCCATGGGTTCTCTGTGGGTTCTCTTTCAAACTGAAGCACAAGATTCAAGATCCTTCAGTTTTGGAGCTAGCTGTTTCCAATAACTTTCTATTAAACTGTACAAAACGTGAAAAATTTTTGTAATTGAAGAGTTTGTCAATATTCCCTTAAAAGACTGGGGAGCTAATTTGCCATTATAGAAAGCTTGCTTTCTTTCTTTCTTTCTTTCTTTTTTTTTTTTTCCATCAGTCCTAAAATAAAATCATAGCAATTCTGGGAGTGGATTTCCCTGAGTATGCTGCTGGGAAGCCAGCAGAGGGAGCAAAAGAACGTTTTGATAGGTCTCAACAATGTTTTACAGTGTGAAATAAGGTCATCAATAGTATTTGAATGTATTTTCATACAAAATATATTATAAGAAACATAGTAATATTTATTTGTATATTTCTCTCGCTTTGACCCTTTATAACCCTTAGGCTAAAGGAAGAGAAGAAATTGAAGCTCATCATTTTCATTCTTGAGTCTTGCATCACTCACACCATTGCACTCCCAGTATTATTATAGTAATGCTGTTGTTTTGAAGATGGTGAAGTTAAAAAATTATCTATCTAATCTGGGTGTATTGTTTTAGAATTATTTCCCCACTTTACATCTTAGTTAATTATTCAAGAAATATATTGTTAGATTAAAAATTATTAACAAGTAAATATGATTTTTAAAAAATCTGGGATAATTACCACCTCAGTTTTTCACTCATTCATGTGGTTAAACTTGAAATGATTATAAAGTTTACATTATCATATGTAAATTTTTTATAGTCTGTGAGCACTTTTTTAGGATTTTATTTATTTTTAGAGAGAGGAAGGGAGGGAGAAAGAGAGGGAAAGAAACATCAATGTGCGGTTGCCTCTCCTGAGCCCCCTACTGGGGACCTGGCCCACAACCCAGGCATGTGCCCTGACTGGGAATCCAACTGGCAACCCTTTGGTCCTCAGGCTGGCACTCTGTCCACTGAGCCACACCAGCCAAGGCTCACATGTAAATTTTAATGCTAATTCTATTATCTTTTTACATTTAAACTGAGGATTTCCTTAGTTGTCATTCATTTTACCCATTCATTCAACACACATTCACAGAGCTCTACTTGCCAGGCATTGTTCTAGGATCTGGAGATTCAGCAATAGTTAAAATAAGCAAAATCCCCTGGTCTCTTGGATTGATAGTCTAGTATGGGGAGTAAGGGAGTCAGCATTATATATTGAAAAAGGTTTTGCTTGTTCCTTTGTCTTTAGTTTGTGAAAATGTTTCTTTTTTCAAAATGACAGCTCAGCATACAGGGTGGATGTCAGAGATTATGATCACAGGGTGCTGCTAAGATTTCCCCAAAGAGTGAAAAATCAAGGGACATCAGATTTCTTACCAAGCCGACCAAGATATTCCTGGGAATGGCACAGCTGTCACCAGTAAGTATATGGGCCTCCTGGGTACTTTTGAGTTCCTTTATCATTTTTCAAATGATTCTTACACAAACCAAAGGGAGAAAACTGTTGTTATTTACATCTAGAATTTTTCTGTGTATTTTGACATAATCAGTAGAGTGTGTCTTTAAGATAAAATGTCAATTACTACATCCTGTTATCTTTCAAATCAGAAACTCTAAGTCCAGCTTATTAAAACTGTGGGTAGTATACAGCAGTTGGCTTTGCTGGAATCTTACTCCAATATATTGCAAGTGAGATTGATTTAAAAAAAAAAAGCCCTCTGCAGCCAAGATATCAACCTATAGTTGGTTTGCCTCTGACAGCATATAATAAAGACCATAAATTGTTATCAAAAGGGTTCAAACACCTTCTCAAGGAAAGGTGTCCGGGGGTGTCCAACCCACGGACCACAGGCCACGTGCAGCCCACAATGGCTATGAATGCAGCCCAATATAAAATCATAAATTTACTTAAAACCTTATTTTTGCTCATCAGTTTTCATTAGTGTTTGTGTAATTAATTTGTGGCCAAAGACAACTCTTCTTCCAGTGTGGCCCCGAGACGCCAAAAGGTTGGACACCCCTGAATCTACTCCATGAGCTGAGAGGGACCTTTCTCCATCTTTTAAAAGACCTGAATCAGCACAACTACTTGTTCTGTCCTAACTTTAAAAGATTTTCACATTAGTTTATTCTATAAGTCACCTTGATAAATTGCCCAGGTGTTTATTGCCAGGCTATCCTGATGTGTGACCTTGAACTTCCTGCAGTTCGAGCCATTTCCTCTTCTCTCCTTAATGTGCCAAGAGGAAACTCAGCACCTGCTCTTTAATGAAATGATAGCAATAGATAATGAGTGCTTAATCTGCTAATAGAACAGAATTATTTTATTTCCAAATAAAAGTTTATACTAGTTTAACAATAATGGTGGAAAAAACATGCCATTTTTTCTCTTTTGCATTTTAGTGGTGATTTTAAATCTATAAAAACTCAGTGTTTAAAAATCTCACAGAAACCTTCCAATAGTCATGTACTCTTCTTTTTTGGAATGAAACATGTATAGTGGCAGCCAAGACAAATATACTAGAGAACATATGGCAAGTGTCACGTAAACACAGATAATTTATTGTCTATTTCTATTTAATATTCGAAGGTATAACAGGGTATAATAGAAAAGCAAGATACTCCAAATAAGTCTCCCCCCACCAAGTTGCAAAGTTAGAAGCTTAGCATTTTGATAGATTTCTAGATTTCTGACCCTGGGTTGGGATGGGAGGGAATCTAGCATGAATCTGGCTTTAAGATAAACTTCATTGCAATCTTAATGTGCAAACAAATGTGTGAGGCAGCCAGAGTCATCTCCAATTCTCACCACTTTTCCTCTATGTGTCACTGACCACTCTCTCTGTGTTGTGTGGAATGTCAGACATTACCACAGCATGGATGAGTTCAGCCACTATGACCTGCTCGATGCGAACACCCAGAGGAGAGTGGCCGAAGGCCACAAAGCAAGTTTCTGTCTTGAGGACACGTCCTGTGACTACGGCTACCACAGGCGATTTGCATGCACCGCACACACACAGGTAGGTTGGCATCATCGAATCAGGAATCTTCAGGCTTTGGAGAGAAAACAGAGTGGTCTTCATTTTCTTTCCTCCTGCCTGTCATTTACAAACTGTTTCATTTTGGGGGTCATCTAGTCAAGATGGAAAATAACTGGGAAAGGAAAAGTGATGGCTTGATGATCCAAGTTATTTTGAAAGTATTTCATCATCACAGAAGGTCTCTGCATGCTCATTGTGTTCCACAATCGAAAGCAACCCTTTACCCTCTGAAAAAATCTGAATGGTTTCCAATATCTGCAGTTACTCTGTATTCTTTAGCAGGCTTGGTAAATAACTATAGAAAAGATACATGTTTTCTCACCTGCAAAACAATTCCTTCCTCCCCCTATTAAGCTAAAAAATAGGATACCCAGTGCTGGTGGTTAGCAGAAGGAGAGAAAATACGTTTCCAAAAAAGCACTTTTGAAAACTGTCTCTTTTAATCATGCAAATAAAAGCAGAAGGATACAATTTCTTTCTTCATGCATATATATTTAAACCTACAGTATAATTGATGTCAGATGTTCCTGGGATGGATTTTTAAAAATCATGCTGAACTAAGCAGTTTGCATGTCTTATAATGGGAAAATCTGTGTCAGTTAAAAACCATGCCAATATTTCCATAAGAAACTCTAATTTGTAAAAGGACATTATAATTTTACTACAGCCAAACTCCTGGCAAGGAGTAGTGAATGTATATAACTCGGGGCACACGGGGATCAGCTGCTGGCACCTGGGGAAGCAGATTGCAGGGCTGTAGCAGGAAGCATTTTGGTGACCTAAATGTTACTGTTGCTTCTTTCTCTGGGCTTAGAACATCAGCATAATTGGAAGGAGGGGGGAAGGTTCAATAAGTGCCCTGAAGCAGCACTTACTCTTCGGGTAAAAGAAGATGTAATCTACCCACACAGGACACATATGTGCATATAGAAATTCCCTTTTTCACTCAGCGATCTCCAAGTCCCACAGCCACTGTCTGTGCAGAGACCGGGAGTTTATGCCCGTCATTCAGAATGAGGCATTCTAGAGAGCGCACTGCTGACACTCTTGAACACAGGGCTACAGGTATCTATAGCACTTCTAGTCCCTGATTCTCAGAGTAACCCCACGTCATTTTATATGGTAGCTTTCCTGTTTATCACCCTCCATTTATGTCCTATTTAAGTATTATTCACCAGGCCTTATATTACAAGTGATTGATGTTTTTGTGTTTTTCACTTTGCTGCTTCATTCAAAGAAAACAATAATTCACCCAGAGACCCAACGCTCAGTTAGATTAGTTGTTTTAAAATGAATAAATGTATCTAAATATGAAACTAGATACAACTAATATTTATACCTTCATACAACTCTTAGGTAACAAATTTACATATTAAACATACACAAAACTAGAAACTGTCACATTAACCTTATTAATTTAATGTAACAAATGGTTGTGTTTTGCTAAAACCAAATAGCTAATTTTGACAGCCTCAGGTAAGGTTCTACATTTAATCTGTTTTTAAAGTATGACTCTGAATATATGAAATACCTGTTTGCTTAATGGCCTTAAAAAATACCCATTTGTGTCTGCTAGTGCAGATAATCAAAGCTCATATATAACTTCTGCCACTGAATTACCCTGGGGCGCCAATTTCAGCACGCTTTAAAGCCCTTTTGCTCACTTGAAAGTAAGACCCACACTGTGGTGCTATTTAAACCTGTATTAAAGAGGCGTCTAATCCAGTGAATCCTTATAATGCCACAAATTTAGTAGTAGTGGTAGCAACAGTAACAATGACCTAACAGTGATTATTTATTATGTGTCGGAATCAGAATTATATGCTGAAATCAGAAGCCAAAAATTATTCATTACATATTTGCTCCTCAACATACTGTTAATGTGTTGATACAAAGGAAGGTGGGGATATGGTTCCCAATGCTGTGGCACAGGTAGTTTGGGTGTGACCTGTCTGTGCCATATCGTGTGCCATCTGAGAGTACGATTCTCCCTGTTTCTTCCTGAATCAGGTTATACCCAAACCAGCATTGTTTAGGACATGCTTAGATGATTTTGCCATCTTAAGCACCAAAGCAGACTTGGATACTGAGATTAAATGGCAGTATTGAGTGAAAATGATTCTAGCATATGCTTTTTAATTTACTTGAGATTACCATTAGAATGAAAATACAACAGTAGAACTATTCTCAATGGAATTGAGACTATATCTTCAGGCTTCAATTTGAACAAACTTCTCCAGACTAAAACTTTCCTGAGAGCAAGGACCATATCTCATTGGTATTCTTCTCTCAGCCTGTAGGAGTCACTCATTTACTTAGTGAAGTGAACAGCAAGTGCAGTGAGGTGGGATTCAAACACTGAGACACACACTCATCCCTTTAATTCAACAAAATAATCCAGTGACAATATGAGAGAGAGTACAGTGTGGTGGTTGAGATCAGAGACTCTGGATCTGATTGCCTAAGAGCAAAAGCAACTCAGCCACTTACGAGCTGTGTAACCTTCCATGAGTTATTTGACCCCACGGTGCCTCAGACCCCTTATTTGTAAAACAGGGATAATAATAGCACCTACCTTATGTAGTTCTGGGAACTGAATTCAGGTATGTGACATGTTTAAAGTTATTCCTGGCACATAACACATAGTTACTGTTAGCTACATAGTTAGATATATAGTATGATGACACTTCAGATAAGAAAAGGATAATACTATAAAAGCTATACCCACAAAAAAGTATCACGGGCAGAGTACAGGAAGGTAATTTCCGAAAGGGGAAGTTGGGGAAGGTTGTATGTACTGAGAAGATGACACTTGAGCTGAATTGATTATTACGTGGCCTTTATTCTTGAACTGGCGATAGTTTAGAATTTTTGTGGAGGCCTACTTTGTCCCTTGAGATTGATTTGTGACACTTAAAAGGCTAGATGTACTACTACTTATATTAGTCCTGTATTTTTTTTAGCTGGAGGTGCTATAAGGCTGAGTAACATATACTTCTCAAGGGAGATGCAATATAAGTATAGTTTTTTGTCAGACTCTTGTAAGTACTAACTTAAAATTTAATTTGCAAATAATAAGCATATTCTTTAGCATGCTCTAACCATATACCATCTTTTTAAACTTTTTATTTTATTTGTTCTAGGGGTTGAGTCCTGGCTGTTATGATACATATAATGCAGACATAGACTGCCAGTGGATTGATATTACAGATGTAGCACCTGGAAACTACATTTTAAAGGTAGAAACCTTTGAAAATATGTACCTGTAATTTATTTTGATTGCAATTCAACAGAACTCTTCTTCCTGGCTCAAATGTTAAATAATCATGGCCCTGAAAGCAATTATATATCCTCTAGAATGATTTCTAAATGATCCTAGATATATGAAAAAAATTCTTATTTTAAAGGACTTGAGGAAAAAATATACAGCCTCTCTCCAACACCTGTCCAAAGTATAAGCACTTGCCTAACTTGACCCTCCCCGCACAGAAAGTTGAAGCGTGCTAGCCCTGTGAAAACAGGAAGACACTAACCAGTAAACACTGCTGATGGAGTCTGAAATGCGGATGATGTTTGCGTTGCCTAGGTCAGTGTGAATCCCAGCTACCTGGTGCCTGAGTCGGACTATTCCAACAACGTCGTGCGCTGCGACATTCGCTACACAGGACATCATGCGTATGCCTCAGGCTGCACGATTTCACCGTGAGTCTTATTTGCCTAGCTAAGTGATCCTATTTCACAGAGTGTTCTAGTTCATCCACAGGCATTACACAGGATGTGTCTGTTTCTACTACTACTGTAGCCTCTTTACAGTAGGCTGCTACTGTAAACTGGGCCAAAGGAAGAGAATGGTAAGAGTCTGCACTACTATACACTTAGAGCTGATCTGTTTTTGGTACTGCTAAGGAAAGGAAATATATTCAGGTTTTTAGCATCCTAAAGCTTAGTTTTGAAGACAAGACATACACACAGAACACATTGTTTACCCAAAAAGCCTGTGTGGAGGCCGAATATGTAAAATATGCAATCTGCAGTGTGGGTGACCCTGTGGGAGCCCAAACAGTGGGTTTCCTGCTCCTGCCAAACAGTCCACGAAGGAGCGCTGAAGAAATTCCTAGAGTTCTTCAGAGTCCATTCTGAAAAATCACTGCCTTAAAGTATGCAACTTAAGAGATCAGACTGCCTGTTCTGTAGAAATCAGGAGTTCACATATTCAAGTTCTAGAACAAGTACTAGGGAAATATTCCTCAAAAGGAGGAAATGTGTGGGGGTGCCTTCATAATTTTCCTAGTCCTGAAACCCTTCTGTGAATGAAATCTTAGATAGAATCCCAGCACATTAATATTCACAGGGGAGGTGTGTTGATGGAAATACTTAAAAGAAAGCTGAGTAAGTTTTCTGCTTGTCTGTCCATTCCACCTCGATCCCTCAGCACTGCCTGTTCTAGTGTTGCTGGGTTATATGTTCCAACTACATCTGCCCCCTGGGAGTCACACCTTCCAAACAATGGGAACGCCATTACAGTGATGCTGACCACAGTCAGCTTTGTTTTGATGTTGGGGAGGCACCGATGCCTCTGCAGCGTGCATAACAGGTACACTAGCAAGTCATACTTAATAGCAGTTTCTCCCTAATATACAAACCAGGGATCAGTTTGGCTGCACATAAACCTGTAGTTTGTAGGTTGCCCAAGACCACTTACACCTAGTTGTTCAGGTTCTACCTTTCCCCCGGGGCTGCTGGCTGGGGGAAATGGGCTTAAAGCAGCCCGTGATCCATTTACAGAACCATGTACTGTGGCCTGGGCTGCGTTCACCTCTCAGGGGTGCCTTTTCCTTATTCCCATAAATGCCTGTGCTCTACAAGCATCATCACAGCATTAAAAATAAATGAAGCTTTTAATTGCAAAGGAACAGCATAGGGAAAAAGAGGTAATTATTCTCTGAACATGCCCACAATACAGAAAACCTGGATGGGTTTATGACCCATATTGTATAGAGTTGATCATAGTATAACTGTAAACTCCCAGAACATCAGTGTAATTTGGGCTACAATAAATAAAAAATAAATGGATTAATTTCTCTTAATTTTTATAGTTCCTTAATTTCTTCACTCATTATTTATTCACTGGTACTCACATTTGTACTGTGTGTTTATTGAGGTCCTACACTACATATTAGAGAGTAATGCAAAGATAAATGATTCCTGACCCTGGAATGCTCCCTTGTAGCCTTATTACAATAATTCCAATTAATTGCCTGTGAATCTCTGTGTTTAATGTCTGTCTCCTGCTGTATCCCATTATGGCTGGGACCTAGCCGTCTGTCTGCCATGTAGCCATTGCCAGGTGTAGGTCTGCCACTGTGTAATGTAGCCTCTTCTTCAATACCTGATTAATAGATAAATTACCTTGTCTTTAGGAATTTAGAATTGAGAGGGTGAAAGGGGTAAGATAAAATGCAGTGGGACCAGGGCCTCTGTTATGATAAGTTAGGTGACTCCCAGGTATGACTGCTGACCTTGCTCTAGGACTAAGTCTAGAAAACTGGCTCTGTGGGCACAATCTGTCTCACTTTAATCAGTAGAACCCATTGAATTGGATGTTGCCAGATATTTCAAGCAAATAAAAATTGTTATATTGCTCCAGCCTAGAGTTGCCTTTTTTTTTTTAACCAGTTGCCACTGAGTGTAATTAAACTGCAAGAGTGGTTGAGGTAGAATTTTAATAATAAATATTGATCAGATGAAAATATGAAAAAGTTTAATGACCCATAGTTAGTGGTTTGTAATAAACTAAGATCACACTTATCTATGAGCAGGAAGTAATGGGAGAAGTGCCGAAACCTTGACTTGAGAAAGAAACTGTCATGTTCAGGGTGACTGTCTTTTATGTTTGGACTTTCACTTCTGGTCTCCCTTGCTAGGGCTCAGAGTTCCCTGGCTGAGGATCAGGAGTAGCTTTAGGACAGCACTTGAAGTGGGTCTTGAAGGCTGAGGAGGATTGCACTGGGGAGAGTTAAGCAAGAGCATGCTGGAAGGAATCAACATCACTGACACCTATGTGGCAGGAAGAAATTGCAGGATGTGTTTAGAAAAGCAAGTGTTCTACTTTGGCTGAAACATGTTTCGTGGAGTTAAGAGTTAGGCAAAAAGTATGGAGAAGTAAGCTGGAACCAGACCAAAGAGCACTGAGGAGCAAGTTGAAAAGCTGGAACTTCATTTTGGAGGTGATGCGGAGTCTTTACAGTTTCTTGGATGGGGAGTGTACCTTGCCTAACGTTATGTGGCCAGTCTGGTGACTCTGTAAGCAAGAGCACGTGTGATTCCCTCCATAATATTATTGTTTTTTTTTTAAATCTTAAAGACATATCACCTCTCAGTTCACTGATATTTTTCATGTTAAGGAAATATCTGAGAGTATTCCCTGGGTGTGAACACACCATCCAGTGAGAAAGTGTGTGCCTTTATTTCTCTTCTCCCTCATTCTCCTCCCTGTAAATAAGACATAAGGATCAGCTGACTCTGTGGCCTAGTTCAGCTCCACGATGCTACAAATACATTCTTTTCTTATAGAAATTAGTGTTTGGAAGTTTATGGTTTATGATTTGGACTAAGTACATTCTTACTTCCTTTACACAGGGATCTATGATCATAATATAAATACACTAATATTTGATTTATTGGTTTTGATCCTGTCCATAAAGTCTTGCCCATTAATGCCTCACTGTATATCCCAAATCATGCTGGGAACGGACTAATGAAGAGGCCATGACCCTGCTCCTTGGCACACACGCCACACTTGCTCCATGGAGCGAACGTACCCAGGCAGGGCTGCAGGTCTGAGGAGTTCTGCTGTGCTCCTGACTATTTCAGTGGATGTTTCTTTTAACAATAGACATCAAGTCTGTAGGCATCAGGGATACACTTTCTGCTATTGACACAGTTACTTTCTTTAAATCAGTATTAAGATCACCCTGACTGGTGTGGCTTAGTAGGCTGGGCATTGTCCCACAAACCCAGAGGTTGCCAGTTTGATTCCTGGTCAGGGCACATGCCTGGGTTGTGGGCACCAGGTCCCTGGTTGGGGGTGTACAAGGGGCAACTGATCAATGTTTCTCTCTCTGTATTTCTCCCTTCATTCTCTTCTCTTTAAAAATAAATAAAATCTTTAAATCAGTATTAAAGTCAAGTATTAATGGTAAATTTCAGAAGGTGACCATTGCTTAGGTGGAGGGAAATGACATCTCAATTTTTTAAAAGGTTGACTTCAAACATGTCTACTGTGTTCATTTATAAAATATCAGGTTAATAATTTCTCTTATTTTGTTTTTTAATATAGGTATTAAAAAGCAAGCCAAGACTCCCAATGGATAAATCAGTGCCTGGTGTTCTGAAGTGGGAAAAAATAGATAAACTTCAGTAGGATTTATGTATTTTGGAAAAAGGGAACTTTCTGTTCAACAAAGGAATTTTTGTTTGTTTTATAATAGTACATAACTGGATTTTGAACATTTAAATTGGCATTATTTGGAAACATTTTAATATGATTCACATTATTTTGTGAATTAACATAATGTTTCAATTACATACTTGCACACTTGGCTCTTTCAAAGAAATCCAAATTTCTTATGCTCTTTTTGAAATTATAATACAGAAAGGAAAATAATATTTCAATGAATGAGCTAAAATTACTTTGAACTGGGAATTTTCTAAAGTACTGAAATTTCAGTGAACCACAATAATAACTGGCTTATATATGTCCTGGCATAGAACAATTAGAAATGAGGCTCCTACTGTTTAAATAGATATGGACACATTTGGTGCTGAGAAAGGAACAAACACATTACCATTGGTATCAAGAAGTATTACTATATAGCAGAGAAATGGCAATATATGTATTCAGATAGTTACATCCCTATATAAAATTTATGTTTACTGTTTTAAATTAGTAGATACACTCCTTTCTTTCTGTCAAGTGTACAATTTCATTCTGACTTAAGTCAGCCTTTGTTTCAGAACAAATTAAGTAATTGAGCTGCCCAGCTCCTCTCTGCCATTTGTTGATGCTCCCTCTACTCTCTAGTTTTCCTATGGGCAGAGAACTTTTAAGTGGCATCCTTGAAATTACCATTCTGGGGGACTGGTATACATAGCACAACTGTGTCAATGGGAAGTCATTCTGCTAACGAATGTAATACATCCAAAGATGCACAATTAAGTATATTGAAATATTAGCCAAAATTCTTTCCTTATTGACATAAAATAAAAATCATACACACAAGCCCCTCAAACCATAACTGTCTGTCAAATACTTTTTAAAAATTAATGAAAAACATCTTTAAAAATTAATGAAAATTTTTCAAATTTTCTACATTTTTTAATGTTTAGGTTTAAGAAGATGAATGCTAGAAAATGTTAAGTTATCCAGAATGGAAGACATAATGTGTGTGGATTCAGGAAGGTTATCCTAGGTCTGCCAGGAGTCAGTCATACATGTTTGTGTGTGTGTCTGAAATACAATCCAAATTAGGAAAGCACACAGCATTACACACTTGAGGAGTTGGTGAATAAGGGAAAAAATTCTGCAAAACTAAGGACTGTGCTGCATAATGAGACAGCTGTGATTTTATTTTAAACTGTGAAACCATGTGCTACAACAGAATTTGGAGAATTTCTCTTTTTCCTAAATTCAAAAAGTACAGAAAAAAACAAATCACATGTTTAAGTTAGTGGTGCTTAAGAAGTTTTCCTACATTAACAAGTATTAAAATCTTAAGCAAGGTACTTCAAGTGCAAGGACACATGAGGTAGAACTTTAAAAATGAGTTGGCATCCCTGTACTATATATATGTCATGGAATTGTAAAGTCAACAAGGTTCCACACTCACTTGGTGCCCAGCAGGGGGAGAGGAGCTAGAAACGGACAGTCACTGAGGGGTGGATAACAGAGGACCACATAACCCACATGCGCCAGGGCACACACTTACCAACAGAGAATACAGACAGCTTAATAGAGACCCAGAACTTTCACTGAGCTCTTATCTGAGCTATGGGATAGCTTCTTTGATGTACCTCTTTGCCTTAAGTTGCTTTTTAGTTTTAAGATGGTAGAATGATCCTTTCTTTTAAATTGTAATCTTTTCAAATATTTTAATATGCTTAAAAAAACAACAGAAAACTACTGTCAGTATTAATGCTGAGCCACAATGGCATCTACAGATTTAAGATCTATAGTTTCATCAAGATTCTTACCCCTTGTATTACAAGCTAGCCAATACCATGGCCTTTGGATACATATGAGATGACACATTTATCATTCATTGAGCTCTCCATCTGTCCATCCATCATCACTTGAGGGCCTAATATATGTCAGGCACTCACGTGCTAGGCATTAGGATATAAAAAAGATTATTCCTAACCTCAAGTATTAAAAATGTCATTATTACCCTTTAGGTTCACTTTATTTCATTTTAAGAACTATAAGTACATGTCTAAAAAATTTTATTTTAAGCACTATTGTTTTTCATGACCATATTTTATTTTAAAAATAAGTTAATAATTAATGGTTATATGCATGTATGTTACTAATAATTAAAAATATTTCCAATTCCTCAAATGTCTGCCTTTTAAATATAACATGTCCTACTTGGTTGATTTTGAAAAAAAGTTTCAATTAGGAAGCTAAAGATTCTCACTTATTCCTTAGGTAAACATTCTTCCCCCTCAATCACCCCTAAACACTCCCAAATTACTCACAAGTATTGATTTAACACTTAGTATGTTTGAACCTCAAAGGATTGCTTCTCTGAATAACCACAAAAACTCACAGAAAATGACTAGGTGGTAAAAGTTATCCATTAATAAAATAAACAATCCAAGCTTACCAAACTCTAAAAAAGTTAAATAGCAGAAAAGATACAAAGAATGTTGAGTACTAGCTTTGAAACTAATAAAGACTGTGAAAAAGATGGGCTAAATAGGAAAGTAATTTAGTGAGTCTTCTACGTGCCATATTAGTGGCCTCATAATTATCCAGACCATAGTCTGGATTTAAAGATATCTTGACCTCGGAGACTAGGATTCAGTCTCTCAACAGTACCACAGCATATGAATCTACATCTTGACTATATCCAGGAAATCTATATTTTTGCATAATTTTATTCACAATTTCAATGCTAGGCAATATTTGTAATAATGAACATAAATTTTTCTCTTTGAAACCTCATAGGATAACCACATTCATAAACATTCCCAATATTGAGATTCTAGAGGAATTGCAGTTTATTAAAATTGTCATGGCACTGAGAATTTATCTTTAGCAAATTGTGTGAAAATATAGAATTTCTGGTCAGAAGATATTTTATTTTAAAAGTAACTTGTTCTGATACTAACAGTATAGTAACTGATAAGTAAAAATCACCCCTTTTCTATATATTTTTTATATTTAGAATTCATATTCACAGTTAATATATTCAAACAACAGCTATATTTCATTTTCAGCTGCCAAAAGTCCTGGGCCACTTCTAAAACTTCCAGCATTTCACTTATCCATGAAGTCAAAATGGTGCTGAATTATTTCAACTTGAATGTAAAAGTGCTGTCTTAGTTCACAGGACTTAAACATTTAATTAATATATAACTGCTGGCTACTAACTACATGGCATGTCATTTGGTATTGCAATACTTTTAATGAAGTTTTAGTCTCTTCCAAATTTTTCAGAACCTTACTTGTAAAACATCTGTAACTTTTTAAAGAGCTCTTACTCTAAAATGCCCAGACACTGGCTTTATATTCTTTACACTCTCACATTCTCTTTTGTATGCTTATACTATGAGTGCAAAATTATGAAAATACCTTGAATAAATGATTTCAAGTATCCTAAGTGGTCATTTGTTGTTACATATAAGTCAATGACATGAATTTCACTTTAGGGTAACATCTTAAAGCCATGTATATGGTTGGTGGTTTTGCTTAGTTGCCTTTTGTATTAAGGCATTATTTAATAAGCTCATATGACTTGAAACTTGTGTATGATGGATTAAAAAAATCTAGCTGATGTTTTAAAAAAGAAACTACCTGAATGGATCCTAAGTTTTATCACCATCACCAGCCAGTTCAAGGACACAGAGCAGGCAGGCATTATGAGAACAACCACACTCTGTTTTAATTAGGATTTGTAAGAAATATGCATAAGCATATATATACTGAGGGGGCACATCCATCTCAGGCTACTAACTATTTATACAAAGAGAAGTACTGCTGTCACAGTATTCCTTATTTAAACGTGTACCAGATTAGCCTGGAAGTTGGTAACCTGAGAGAACAAACCAGGCTCAAACTGTGGACAAGTGTTTTTTGGGGGGAGTGGGGCAGGGGGACACCTCACGAAATTAACCCACAAAACAATGCACCTTTAAAGAGCTCTTGCAGGTAAAATAGATGTAAGGCTTGTGGCTGGCAGCTTGCAGATTTGAGTAGAACAGCAAGCAGTGCATGCAGTGATACTTGAAACCACGGATTCCTGCTTCCTTACCTGCTCGGGGCAAAGTATCTGACTCTGTTTTCCTTATTAATGCAAACGACAATTTCTTTAGTCCCACAAGTGTTCAAGCACTGTTCATTATTAGCTTATTAACCAAAGATGGGGAGGGCAGGTCATTCCTTCCCGTCAGAAAACTTAACTGCCTATGTTATTCACTTATTAATATTTCTAATCCTTGTCACAGATATTAGTAGAAGACTATTAATGCACAGGTTGAATAAACCATTTTCATTTTAGTAATTTTCAGTCTAAACAAAACTCTTGTGCCATACCTCTTTTTGATTTGAATAAGTAAAATATTTACACAGAATTAGGAGAATATTTATTTCTTCCAGTATGTGTTGAGGAATTCTAGTTTCAAAAACAGTTAAAAAAAAAATCCCGTATTATGGCCCTGGCCAGTGTGGCTCAGTTGGTTAGAGCATCGTCCCATGGACCAAAATGTCACAGTTTTGATTCCCGGTCAGGGCACATACCCAGGATGTGGAATCAACCTCTGTCTGGGGTGCGCATGAAAAGGAAATCAATTGAGGTCTCTCTCACATTGATGTCTCTGTCCCCCCACCTGCCTCCCCACCCCCTGCCCCACTTCCTCTCTCTCTAAAGCAAGGAAAAAAAGTGTCCTTGGCAGAGGATAAAAAAAAGAATCCCATATTAAAATAAGTATGGGAAATGTTATCTCTATGGCAGATACTCACAATATATATTACCATGCTAGAACGTTCTGAGACCTGTAGTAAAGAAACCACTTTATCTTTGTTATCTAGTGTTTCTAAGATTTGTTTTGCCATAAATAACTTTTTAATAGCACTTACTAAACTGCTTTTTTTTTCATAGAAAGCTCTGGGATATGTCATATTAAGTAATTATCAATTCATAAATGAGATTATTTGAAGATTACTTAAGACAAATGTATGACAGTGGCAGCATTTGAGTGGGAGGAGATGGATACCTGAATCCAACCAACTTACTGTCTGCTGTGCTTCCTAAAAACTACAAGATTAAATAGGTAGAACAGGTGTAGAATGATCCCTTAAGGGACTTTTCAATCTCTCAACCACGTTTTATTTTAGAAGGAAATACAGACTTTTCTTATTTGTTAGATAACTTGAATGCTTTTAGGTACCTCTTATTAAAATCTCTCCTGTTCAAACATTACTCATCGATAACACTGAGGATCAACCCATTATTTTTTTCATGGTTCCTTCATTTCATATATTTGAAATTATTTTATGTTATACCTAATAGTATAATTTAGGTAAGTGTGAAATAAATCTTAGAACTTCTCAGAGGGGGCAGGAAAAAACTTGGATTGTGTACAAATGACTTGGAAGGATATATGTGTGTATTTACAATTTGTTGCCAATAATTTGCTGCTTAACCATGGGTTATAGGCACCGACTTGAGAGAGAGAGAGAGAGAGAGAGAAAGAGAGAGAGAGAGAGAGAGAGAACACACGAGAGTGTGCCTGTGTGCCCCACAAAACCAAAAGTTGAACCAGTGATACAATACCCAAGAATATGCCAAGTCACTGCTAGATATACAATATTGCTGGTTCCCAATTTCTTTACATACGAAGGCAAACCAGACTTCATGACACAACTGTACATAATAGGGGTTAAAGACAAATGTAATGATAGCTACTGATAAGAGACAACTCCTTTTTTCTAAATAAATCAAATGTTGGACCTTCATTGCCCATATCTTCCTGAACTAATGTATAAATTTGGAGCCTGAAGAATTTGGAACAAATATCCATCAGTCATTTGCGCACTAATGAATTATATCATTGTCATAGAGCAAATATTAGAGTCAAACATTTTTAATTATCTCAATATCATGATATTAGGGGGAAAAGTTTTATAACAATCTATAGCTGGGCTGCTGCTGGGCCTAAGATTCACGAAGAAACAATCTGTTAGTTGTGATCACTTCACTCTTGTTTCAGGGCTCTCTGGTTTCTGGTAATAGGAATGTCCTTAAACTCATTTAGGCTGAAGAGGAATTTATAGGTTCACGCAATCCAACAGAGGAAAAGCAAAGGTAGGGTTGCCCCAGGAGCAGATGGAACCAGGAAATCAAACACTATCGACGCTGTCATTTCTCTGTATCAACTTCATTCTTTTGGTTTAGTTTCTCCACGAGGATGGAAACTTTATTGTGTGCAGATCTCAGTACACATTCACACAGCTTGTTGACCAGAAAGAAAATGGCATTATTCTGGGGCTCAAGTCTGGAAAATCCAAGGGGAGGCATTTCATAGGTTCGGGCTGAGTCATGTGTCACTGTGAACACCATGAAAGGTCCAGAATGAGTCAAGTGCTCTTCCTTATTCAATCAGAGAAGTCAAGGACACGGGCTCAAGTGGAGAAGACATGGTTAAGCAAGAGAATGGCTGCTCTCAGCCAAATCACATGACTGCATCTTGGCTTTATGTGTGGGTGTCAGGGGAAGGTAGGGGGAAGAAAAACAATTCTCCAGAGGAAGGGGGTGAGTTATTACAGATATTTTCAATGAGAAGATTACTGGGAACCAATAATCTACCTAGTTATGTCTAGCAAAAAGATTAATAAAATCAACATCTATATAATCCAACTCAGAACCTTCCCTTCCAAGTTGCACATCCACCTGATTTTTAAGAGAACCCCATATTCTCAATATCTGAGGGCTGACTTCTCCACAAGAAAGATGTAACGCCACCTTCCTCTTACTTTCCACCCTATTTCCTTCCCCTGCTGGCAGGTCTAAGCAGCCTTCTCCCTCCAGTCCCACTTTCAGTGTTTCATGAAATCTCAGCAGGGCATTTCACAAGAGAAGCTCATCCTTATGGGTGAGAGAAAATCCCAGTTCCTTCTAATTCAACCAGTCACTTTGCAGTTACAAAAAGGAGGGTTAATTCAAAAAGAAAAAAGGAAAGAACATGAGAAAAAGCCAAAACCTTTTAAGGTTTTGTTCCTCCAATTGCTACCCATTCCCACTTATCCCCTCTACCATTCATCTGCCCTGTTGTTTGTCTTTGACCATCAGTGAGGGACTCCCTTTAGAAGAGGAACCCTAGGAAGGGGGCATTGCATTCTTTATTTCTATTAGTTACCTTGTGCTTTTAGCACATTACAGTCCCCTTAGAGTGGGTGCAGTTCGATGGTGGAGTAAGGGGGCAGGGAAAATCTCAGAGAAAAGCACAGCAAAATAATAATTTTCTGGAAGAACTGCAGTGATAAATGAGAGTCAAGGGTTAGAATAACAAATAGTCAGTATATCCCCTCCCAGTGTACTCTCCTGGTGTTCCCACTATTTCTTTCTCTTTTTTCCTAGGGTATAGAAAAATGTGCACTGTGGTATATTAGGGTAAGATGAGAATGATATACAGGTATGACAATATATCCCAGAGGTTTTTCAACCTGAGTCTGACAGCATCAGTAACCGTTACATTTGCTTAGCAGAGAGAGATCTAAGGGCATGGGGTCAGAGGGATGAGAAGGAAAACATACTCATGATGCAACTTCTTCACTAATCTCGGCAACCTGCTGTCTGAGAACTGACCAATTAAGCCAAGACTTTCTCCAAGGCTGAGGTTGACCAGAGGTGCCTTTTAGTCCACAGGGAGTTAGTTATCCTGTTGTTATTTCAGAGTTTGAGAAGGCTTATCAGGAGTTGGGCACACATAACCTTATTCCCTGATCCCTTCTCCTCAATTTTCTCAGGGGAATACTTCTTGATATTAGAGACATGGAAAAAAATGACATATTCTCCTTTTCTCTCCCCTCATGGAGGGATTTCACAATTTAGTTTCAGGGGGCCTCTGGAATTTTTTCTCTCTCAGTGATCAACAAGAGGCCAATGTGAGTGCTTTAACCTCAAACACTGGTCTCATTTGAATCTGCCAAGAAAAAAAAATCTAAGAGGGAATCTGCCCTCCCACAATATTTTGGATCCTCACTCTGAACCAATACTTCCATGCTAGTGACACTAAAATCATTTACGTTAGTTGCCATCAATGTATAGTGCTCATTTCACTGAGGTAACTGCCAAGGTACAACGCTGTTCCTTCATATCATCAATATCTAGTTGCCATTCAAATTTCACCAATTGTCTTAAAATCTCTTTCCCTTTTTTAAGTTGTTTGTTTGAATCAGGATCAAACAAGGACCACACATTAAATTTTCTTATTATGTTTTAGGTATTTTAAAAATATACACATATATTTACTTTTCATCATTTTTCTTTGTCTTGCTATTAATGTATGTGAAAAATAGATATTTTTACAGAATACCTATTGTCATACAGAATTTTTAATATGCTGAATTTGCAAATATTATCCTGGTTATATTATTTAATACATTCTTCTGTTCCTTGTATTTCCTTTAAAAAACAGATCTAGATATGTGACCAGATATAAGTTAGGTTTGACTTAAAGGAGCAAGAAGACTTGATAAGTGGTAGCATGTCTTTCATAACTGTATCACATGAAAGGTCCATATTTCTAGCTGGCTTTTCGTGGTATTAAGAATGAACAGTGGGGATCCAAGATGGCAGAGGAGTTAAGTGGAAGCTGCACAAATGTCCTCCCAAGACCAAACTGGAATTATAACTAAATTGTAGAGAAATCATCCAGAATAACTAACTGAACACTAGCTGGAGAGAAGCCTTATGACCACAGACACACAGAAGAAACCGCTTCACCGCAATGTGACTGGTAGGGAGTGCAGATGAGGCATGGGAGGGCTGGCTGGGCTCCCATGGGTGGCAACTGAAGTTCTGGAGGGATATTAAAGTGGCCGGTGGGTTCCCTCTGAGAAGTTCGGGGTCTAAACCCCAAGCTGGACTCCCTGGCCTATCACACCAGAGCCAGGATAGGAACCCACATAACATCCAGTTGTGGATAGCAGCAGGGCTTCTGTCTGCCAAGGAGATACAGCTGGAGACTCAGAGAGCCTCTTAAAGGGCCAACACACAAAATCCATTTGTAGCCACTTACCCTGGGCTCCGGCAGAGGAAGAGCAGTGTGGACTAGAGACACGTAAGGAGAGTCTAAAGCTGATGGCTCTAGACAGAGAACTGAAGGAACAGCTGCCAGGATCCCTGTGCTGGGTCATTCCCCATACTGCAGCGGCCATCTTTCTCAGGCAGAGCACTCTTCTTCAAATGACATCAGCCAGAGGTAAACCAATAGGTCCACCCACAGGAATTACTCTGCCCCAATCTGTGGAGCTTAACTTGTGGGCTGCTGAGTACAGCTGGAGGCTACCTAAGTGATTAAGTTTAACAACTAAGGCCAACCTCTGAGAGCTCAGACACTTTAGCTGACCCTCCCCCTGAGCCAGTGCTAGTAAAAGATGGCCTTGGTACATAGCCTGGTTCCTTCTCCATGAAAACAGGCACAGCCACAGGAACAAAATGCTGTATATCACTGATAGCGCTAATCAGGCTGCCTAGGGCCAGTCATAGGCAGCACCTGACATAAGCCTGCACCAGAGTCTTGCAGACCTTCCTAATACATAGACACAGACACAAAGAGGCAGCCAAAATGGAAGACAAAGAAATAGGCCCCAAATGAAAGAACAAGAAAATCCTCTAGTAAAAGAACTAAATGAAAGGGAGGTAAGCAATTTATCAGATAGAGAGTTTAGTGTAATGATTATAAGGAGGCTCAACAACATAAAAGAAGAAATAGAAACCATTAAAAAAGGACTAGTCAAAAATAAAGAATGCAATATCTGAAATAAATAGTACACTGGAAGGAATAAACAGTAGGTTAGATGAAGAAGAGGACTGAATTAGCAATTTGGAAGACAAGGTTTAAAAAAGCACCAAGCAGAGCAGCAAAAAGAAAAAGAATTTAAAGAATACAGTCATTGTAGGGGATTTTAATGCCTCATTGACTTCAATGGACAGAACTTCCAGACAAAAAATCAAAAAGGAGACAGCCTTAAATGACACACAAGGTCAAATGGATTTAATTGATATCTGCAAAGCATTTCACTTCAAAACAGCAGAATATACATTTCAAGTGCACATGGAACATTTTCTAGGATAGACCACATATTAGGACATAAACAACTCTCAATAAACTTAAAAAGATTAAAATCATAGCAAGCATTTTCTCAGACCACAATGCTATGAAACTAGAAATCAATCACAAGAAGAACACCAAAAAATACACAAAGACATGGAATTTAAATAACATGTGTTTAAACAATGAATGGGTAAGCAATGAGATCAAGGAAAAAATCAAAAGATACCTTCGAACAAATGAAAATGAGAAGAAAGTCCAATATCTGTGAGATACAGGGAAGACAATCCTAAGAGGGAAATTTATAGCATTACAGGTCTATCTCAGAACACAAGGAAAAGGTCAAATAAACAATCTAACTTTTACTTAGAGGAATTTGAAAAAACAACAAACAAAGCATAAAGTGAGCAGGAGGAAGGAAATAATGAAGATCAGAACAAAGATAAATAAAATTGAGACAAAAAATGATATAAACGATCAATGAATCCAAGTCCTGATTTTTTAAAAAGATAAACACAATTGACAAACCTTTAACCAGATTCATCAAGAAAAATGAAAAAGTACCCAAATAAATAAAATCAGAAGTGAAAGAGAAATAACTGATGCTGAAGAAATACAAAGGATTGTAAGAATATTTTATGTACAGTTATATGCTAACAAACTGGACTATCTGGATGAAATGGATAAATTCCTAGAAACATGTAATTTTCCAAAATTGAATCAGGAAGAAGCAGATAACCTGAACAGACCAGTAACAACTAGTGAAATTGAAGCAGTAATTAAAAAACTCCCAATAAACAAAAGCCCTGGACTGGACAGCTTCACAGGTAAATTTTACCAAATATTATGGGAAGAACTAACACCACTCATTCTCAAACTATTTCAAAAAATCCAAGAGGAGGGAAAGCTCTCAAGCCTATTTTATGAGGCCAGCATTATCCTAATTCGAAAACCAGATAAAGACACTACAAAAAAGAGAAAATTATACTCCAATATCCCTGATGAATATAGATGCTAAAATCCTTAAGGAAATTTTCACAAACTGAGTACATTAGAAAAAATTATACATCATGATCAAGTGGGATTTATTTCTGAAATGCAAGGTTGGTACAACATTTGCAAATCAATAAATGTGATTCACCACAAACAAAATGATGGCTTAAAAACTACATGTTCATATCAATATATGCAGAAAAAGCATTTGATAAAATCCAGCACACATTTATGATAAAATCTCTCAGTAAAGTAGGAATAGAGGGAATATATTTAAACATAATAAAGGCCATATATGAAAAACCCACTGCCAGCATCATACTCAACAAGCAAAAACTACAAGCATTCTCCTTGAGATCACAGACAAGACAGGAATGACTGCTTTCACCTCTCTTATTTAACACAGTACTGAAAGTCCTAGCCATAGCAATCAGACAAGAAGAAGAAATAAAAGGGATCCAAATTGGAAAGGAAGAAGAAAAATTTTTTTATTGGTAGACGACATGACACTGTACATACACTACCCAAATATTCCACCAAGAAACTACTAGAACTGATGAATTAATTTAGCAAAGTAATAGGATACAAAATAAATACCCAGAAATCAGCTGCATTTTTATGTGCCAATAACAAACTGAGAGAAAGGGAAATTAAGAAAACAATCCCATTCACAACTGTTTCAAAAAGTACAAAATACCTAGGAATTAATCTAACCAAGGATGTATAAAGCCTGTGCTCAGAAAATTATAAAACATTGAAGAAAGAAGTTGAAGATACAAATAAGTAGAAGCACATGCCATGGTCATGGATAGGAAAAATTAACATCATTAAAATGTCCATACTACCCAAAGCAGTCTATAGATTTAACACAATTCCTATCAAGATTCCAATGTTCACAGAACTAGAAAAATTATTTCAAAAATTTATATGGAACCACAAAAGGCCCTGAATAGCAAAAGTAATCCTGAGATAGAAGAACAAATTTGGAGGAATCATGCTACCTAATGGTAATCAAAACAGCATGGTACTTGCATAAAAACAGATATATAGATCAATGGAACAGAATAGAGAGCACAGAAATAAACCCACCCCTTTATAGTCAATTAATATTTGACAGAGGAAGCAAATACATATAATGGGATAAAGATAGTTTATTCAATAAATAGTGTTGGGAAAATTGGATACATGCAGAAGAATTAAACTAGACCACCTTCTTGCACCATATAAAAGAATAAATTCAAAATGGATCAAAAACTTAAATATTAGAACTGAAACCATAAAAATCATTGAAGAAAAATAGCAAAATCTCGGACATTGTTCATAGCAATATCTTGTCAGATGTACTCTTCAGGCAAGGGAAACAAAAGAAAAAAAATAAACAAATGGGATTACATCAAACAAAAACTCTTTGCACAGCAAAGGAGATCATCAACAAAATAAAATGGTAACCCACTGAATGGCAGCACATCTGATAAAAGGTTAATATCCATAAGTTATAAAGAACTTACAAAATTCAACACCAGAAAAAAAAACAATCCAATTAAACTATGGTAAAGGGACCTGATTAGACACTTTTCCAAAGAGAACATAAATATGGCCAATAGGCATATGAAAAGATGCTCAATGTCACTAATCATCAGAGAAATACAAATTAAAACTACAACGAAATACCATCTCACACCTGTCAGAATGGCCATCATCAATAAATCAACAAACAACAAGGGCTGGTGGGGATGTGGAGAAAGGGGTACCCTTTTGCACTGTTGGTGGGGATGCAGATTGGTGCAGCCACTATGGAAAGCAGTATAGAGTTACCTTAAAAAATTAAAAATGGATCTTCCCTTTGACCCAGCAATCCTACTTCTGAGAATATATCTAAAGAAACCCAAAACACTGATAAAAAAGAACATAGCACCCCTATGTTTACTGCTACATTATTTACAATCACCAAGATATGGAAACAGCCCAAGTGTCCATCAATCAATGAGTGGATAAAACAACCATGGGACATTTACACAGTGGAATACTATTTGGCTGTAAAAAAAGAAGAAAATTTTACCCTTTGTGACAGTATGGATGGCATGGAGAATACTATGGATGGCATGGAGAATACTATGGATGGCATGGAGAATAAGCCAGTCCAAGAAAGACAAATACCATATGATTTTACTCATATGTAGAATCTAATGAACAAACCGAACTAATGAGCAAAATAGAGACAGAGTCATGGATAGAGAGCAGAATGACAACTAAGGTGGGTAGTGGATAGAGGGTGGAGGAAAATTGAGCAAAAAAGGAAAACACGGACAACAATATAGTGATTATTGAGGGGAGGGCAGTGTAATGGGTTAAATGGTAATGAAAAAATATACAAAAAAAATTTTTTTAAGAGCCCTGGCTGGTGTGGCTCAGTGGATTGAGCACTGACCTGCAAACCAAAGGGTCACCTGTTTGATTCCAGTCAGGGCACATGCCTGGGTTGCGGGCCAGGTCCCCAGTAAGGGCCATGAGAGAGGCAACCACATACTGATGCTTCTCTCCCTCTTTCTCCCTCCCTTCCCCTCTAAAAATAAACAAATAAAACCTTTAAAAGAATTTTTTAAAAAGGAACAGTGGTTTCAGTGTTGTCAGTCTGATTCACTCACTATACAATTCTCCATGAGATTTTCAACTACTCATTTTAGCAGGCATTAGTGATCCTGCTAGATCCATTATCAATTATCAAAATGACTGAGTAATTTTTCAAGAAAAATAGAGTATTTCATAATGCTTTTTAATTTGAACTGAACTATTTGTTTCTTTCATTAATGTACTTTATTAAATTAAATAACGTAATATGAAACTTGATAACTGACCTTTTTTTTTTTCCTTTTAGTAATCTGAGATAGTTCTGGAACCTTATGAAAGACATTCAAGGTGCTGTGCTCTTGCATATGAAAAGCCAAAATGTTGTTTTTGGAGATGTTTTTGTCATGCGCATGTGTATTTTCCCCCCATTATTGTCAAATGTAATTTCAACCTTACACAAATGATCTGTTGATTTGAAATGTCATGGGAACACTTTGACCTAGAACATTTTCAAAGAGGATAGTTACTGGAAATACAAGCTAAGGACACTTGGCAAGGTGGTTATATTACATACTTTGAATCCCTACACAAGTACATAACTTTCTTCTTCTTCAGGTTTTTCAATTTTAAATTCTGTTTCTCAATTTCTTGCAAATTTCAAGAGTCCTAACTGACATTCAAAGCTTCCTTTATCAATCCCAATTCCTACTTCATGGTTTCATATCATACCATTTCTGTATAGTCTCACCTATGGCCCAACCAGACAACTTAACTATTTCCCTTAGACCGTTTACATCCCCAGGGGCAAAGTACTTCCCCTTTAAACACCTAGGGACTTTAGCTTTCTATCTTTTCAGGTGTTTGTTTCTTTTTTTATAGATTCACATGCACTCTTATTAAGCTCCTAGTATTATAGCTAGTGTTTCTTGGCTAACGCCTTGTTTTCCCATTTTAAAGGGAAATTAGCACACTAATTCAGCATTGTTAATCATGAGGTCCTAGTCCAGGCAGTATTAGATAGCTCCATGTCCCAAGCTAGGTGAACTAACTGATGTGTTTGCCTTAAATTTTTAATTAAAAGCAAACTGACTAAAAGTCTGATAATGGTCAGAAATTATTACTTGGCAGCCAGATGAGTTTCTCAAGAATTAACAGCTAATAATTACTGCTTGTTAAAGAACCTTAACTATCTCCTATGTATAGAATCCTACTGTCAAAAGTGGCAGGACTAGGTTTTAGTATTTATTTTGTTGTTTTTTGGTATTTTTTAACCCTCTCTTTTTTCTCACTTATATCCAATTGGTCATTACTCTCTCTCGATCTATGTCCACTCAGGAACAAAGATTCAAAGAAAACAGGTGCCAGACAAGTTCTTGCAGACATATTTGTAGGGCTCTTTTCTCTGCCTCCATAAGAATAAATAAAATTGGAACTGGGACTGGACAGGGAGAGGGAGAGAGAGAAAGAGAAGTGGGAGGTCAAACTGCAAGGAAAAGGGTCAGAAAGAGGAAGGACAAGAACTTTCAGAGGTGGAGGAAGCAGAGTGGAAGGCTCTCTGGTTTTTTACCGATGGATAACTTGCCATTCAATAGCCTGGATGCTTGTCAGTCCTTCTGAAGAAAGAGGCTAGAGAACTTGGATATCTTACATGAAGAAAAAGAACCAAAAACAACAACAACAACAAAAACCTTACCGTGAGCACAGATCATAACTGAATAAAAATCCATGGGAAATTCCCCTAAAATGAGGCAGCAGTAGAACCAATGTTAGTATTTTTTTTCTTCCCACTCAGCTATCTCTATCATATTTCTTTTACTTCTAACTGCATTGGCTTTAACTTCTAGAACAATGTTACATGAAAATGTAATAACAGTATGATAATAGACATTCCTGTTATGTTTCTAACTTCCAATATTTCTCCATTAAATTCAACAGTGGCTTTTAGTGCCAGATTCTGACTTTCATGATGAGAAATTATCCTCCTAGTCCCAGATTTTTAAGTACTTTGTTTAGAAATGAATAGATTATACTATTCTTGTCTTTTTATTGGAATGAAAAGAAATTTTATTGCTCTTACTGGAATAATATATTTTATCAAATTCAGTTCCTAAAATTTAGTTAACCATAGTAACACTGGACAACTTTGAAAAATATAGAGAATTCGATTGAGTGCAGGCTGCGAACCAAAGTGTCGCAGGTTCGATTCCCAGCCAGGGTACATGCCTGGGTTGCAGGCTATAACCCCCAGCAACCACACATTGATGTTTCTCTCTCTCTCTCTTTCTCCCTCCCTTCCCTCTCTAAAAATAAATACATAAAATCTTTAAAAATATATAGAGAATTCAGTCTTATTTGACATTTTCTCATTCACATTTATAAATGATTTGGCTCCATCAGAAATCGAACTGAATGAAAGTATCAAAACATGGAATCAAAGAAGCCACATCCATCTAAACTGGTGCGAGGGGTGCAGACATGGAACAGGCTGGTCCTTAACCCTGTGGAGATAAAAATTCAGGAGGGCTACCTCAGGAGCCAGGAGTCCCAGCTCCACAACAGGGTTCTAGTGCCAAGAAGATAAGTCCCCACAACTTCTAGATGCAAACACCAGTGGGGATTGAGTTGGTAGAAGAAACTACTGAAGCCCCAAAAAGTTCCTCTTAAAGAACCCACACACAGACTTACCTTCTCAGACTCACTCCCTCTGAGCTCCAGCATCAGGACAGCAGCTTGAAAGGCACCAGTGGCATACAGGGAGAAACTGAAGTGTTTGGCATCAAGGCAAGCAGAGGTCATTGTCCCTTTTCTAAACACCCCCACCACAGAGCCCACAAGCTTGTGTCACATCTAAGATTCCATCAACCTAATTAACACTGTTGGACCCACCTTGGAGATCCCCAGAGACTCTGCCCCAATCACCTTTCAGGCCCACCCAAGCTGCTTTTCTATATGAAAGGCTGGTCTTGCCTCACGCTTCATAACTTCCTAAATCCTCTCAAGCAAGCAACAGCTGGCCTCAGTGAGCCCCAGGCCTGGTGGTAGCAGTGGCCAGCTTAGATTCACAGCTTTGCTTCTCCTGGGAATTCCCAAACCCAGCACAAGTAGCAGCCATCTCAGATTGCTTTATAGCTCAAGAAGGGTGGCCCCAAGCAAAACGTAAGTTGGGACTGATTTTGGCCTGCACCACCTAGGACACCACAGGTCCAATGCACCACATTGGAGCACCACCACCTGCATAGCTGAAGCTCCATGGAAGGTGGAGATTGATGGTTAGTGATGACAGCCAATTCTTGCAGCTGACTGGCTTGGGTAAATCCCTCCCATTGATCTGTCAAGAGCAACCAAAGCTTAACTACAAAAAGAGGGTATGCTCAGCCCAAACAAAGGGTGCACCTTGAGTACCCACCTTGGGCCATAGAGGAGGCTGTGCCACTGGATCCTACAGGACACCTGCTACATTAGGCCACATTACCAAGACATAGAGTCAAAGCAGCTCTACCTAATACATAGAAACAAACATACAGAGGCTGCTAAAATGAGGAAACAAAGAAACATGGCCCAAATGAAAGAACAGATCAAAACTCTTTAGAAAAAGAACTAAAAGAAATGGAGATAAGCAATCTATCAGATGCAGAGTTCAAAACAGTGGTTATAAGCTTGCTCAAGGAATTTGTCAAGGACCTCAACATCATAAAAAAGACCCACTCAGAAAGGAACGATACGCTAATTGAAATGCAGAACAATTTACAGGGAAACAACAGTAAAGTGCATGAAGCTGAGAATCAAATCAATGATATGGAACATAAGGAAGCAAAAAACAAGCAATCAGAACAACAAAAAGAAAAAAGAATCCAAAAAAATGAGGATAGTATAAGCAGCCTCTGGGACAACTTGAAGAGGTCTAACATTCACATCATAGAGGTGCCAGAAAGAGAAGAGAAAGAAAAAGCAATTGCAAATCTATTTGAAAACATAATGAAAGAAAACTTCCCTAATTTGGTGAAGGAAATAGACGTGCAAGTCCAGGAAGCACAGAGAGTCTCAAAGGAGGTGGATGCAAAGAGGCCCACTCCAAGACACATCATTATTAAAGTGGCAAAGGTTAAAGATAAAAAGAGAATCTTAAAAGTAGCAAGAGAGAAGAAGTTAGTTATGTACAGGGGAGTTCCTATAAGATTATCAGCTTATTTCTCAAAAGAAACTTTGCAGGCTAGAAGGGATTGGCAAGAAATATTCCAAGTTAGGAAAAGCAGGGACCTACAGCCAAGATTGTGCTACACAGAAAAGTTATCATTTAGAATCCAAGGGCAGATAAAGAGCTTCCCAGATAAGAAAAGTCTAAATGGTGTAGTTCATCATCACTACACCATTATTATATGGAATGTTAAAGGACTTATTTAAGAAAAAGAAGATCAAAACTATGAACAATAAAATGGCAATAAATACAAATCTATCAACAATTGAATCTAAAATACAAATTAGGGAAAGAAGAACAGAGACAGAATCATGGATACAGAGAGCAATTTGACAGTTGCCAGATGGGAGGGGGGTTGTGGAGGAGTGGGTGAAGAGGTGAGGGTATTAAGAAATACAAATAAATGGTTACAGAATAGCATTGGGGATGTAAAGTACAGTATAGGAAAGGGAGTAGCCAAAGAACTTGTACTCATGACCCATCGACATGAACAATGGTAGGGGGTTGCCTGAGAGAGTGGGGCATGCTGGGTGGAGGAGCAGCAAAAGGGGAAAAATCAGGACAACCATAATAGCATAATCAATAAAATACAATTTAACAATAAAACAGGTTATCTAAGTTCACATCCTAGTGCCACCACTTACCAGCTACATGACCTTCAGCAAGTCACCTAGCAGCCAAAGATTAGGGTGATAAAACAGAATGTAAATGGTTAAATTTCATAAGGTAGAAATGGACTAATACATATTGAGCAGGGAAGAAAAAGAAAAGGTAAATTTGCTACTTCTTTGTAGTTCATAGCTAGAGTCAAAATGCACTTTAAGCAGTAAATATATACATCTGCCCATTCTTAGATTTATTAATATAAAGATAAACCCTAAGAAAGATAACACCACCAACTAATATTCAGTAGTGGAGGATAACATTCTGAGAGAGGGAAGAATGTATTAATTTAATCACCAATCAGAATAAGCAGTAAGTAAGTATTGCCCAAAGCAGGACTCGACAAATGTGGACTACAGGGATACCACCTGTTTTTGTAGATAAGTTTATCTAAATATAGCCAAGCCAATTTGCTTACATATTGTCTACAGCTGTTTTTGTGCAACAATCCCACAGTGAAGCAGCTGCCACACAGACCTTATGGGTTGTAGAGCCTAGAATATTTACTGTGTCGCCTGTTACAGACACTGTTTGCTGACAACTGTCCTAAAGCAATAGAGTATTAAGTCTGGTATAATAATTATAATTTTAAAGATAGCCTCTATTCAAATATATAAATATTTCATATTATAAAAGAAGCACTGATACAAAAGTTACCTAAAAAGGAAAACATTGTAAATGACAAGTAACCTGCAACAGAAACAAAGTCAGAAAACGAGATGTTTTCATAGTAATGGGAGAAAATAATTACTAACCAAGATTAGTTACCTTGTAAGATGGTCATATGAGAATGAGACTAAAATAAAGACATTATTCTGAGACACAAATTTTAAGAAGGCTTATCCGTAATAGATCTTCACTAGACAATGTTAAAAAATACATCCTTAAGAAAGTAGGAAAATGATGCTAGCAAAAAGGTTGAAGACATACAAAGACTGATAAACAGAAAAACTGGTAAAGATGTAAATCTACTTAAACATTTACTACATAAAACAATATTAAGTCTAATTTGGAGATAAAGTTAAAAGGCAGAACTATAATAAAATACTTGACAAAATGCATGTAAGTGATCAAACAGTTATGAAGCCTATGTTTTGCTGGTAGAATTACTGAGATTGATTATATTTTAAGAAAATATTCACTTAAAAATTTAAAGTGTAGTTACAAAAAGAAATTCCAAAATACTAAAGAGGAAAAATAGGAAAAAAAATTGAGTTGCCATTGAATAAAGGTAGGCTAGAAATCACAATGTATCAGCATCTATTGGATGTGGATAAAGAACACACTAACTGTACACCTTACTTAGGCAAACCTTACCTAAATAATCTAGAGGAAAAGTACAAAATAAAAATATGTAAAACAAGGAAAAAGAGTAAACTAACCCAAATTTTCAGTGGTAATTTCAAATATCAAGAGGTGATATTGTTTAGCTCCACAAATAAAACATTCTCATCATGGAAAAATGGTTACATTTTAAGAAAAAATATAAACTAACTTTAAGTGAAAATTTGAACAGATAAATTAATATAGAAAAAAAGAGAAAGCTGTCAAGTTTGCCAGGCAGAATTTTTTTTTCGTTATTCCACTAAATCTTTAAAAAACTCAAAAGAAAAACCATAGTTATTTTCATATATGCTTCAAAGGCATCTGATAAAACTCAGCATCTATTTTTAATTTTTAAAAAATAGATCAGTAAGAGGAATAGATCTTAACAACACAAAATATATCTAGCTAAATCTAAAAGTCAACCTCAGGCTCACACGGAAGCGCTAGAAGCATTCCCATCAATGCCAAGAAGACACAAGGAAGTCTGCTTTCGGTGCTATTATTTTATGTTGTACTGGAGGTACTAGCCACTCCAACTAGATACAAACTTAAATTAGGGGCATGAAAAAGGAACTTTATCTTAAAATGATATAATTCAGAATCTTCAAAAATGCAAGGGAAACAACAGAGTATTAAAAACAGTAACAGATTTTTTTGTAAGGTGGTTGAGAAAACTGATTTGTTTATATATTGTCTACATATGTCAGTACACAGAAATTCACAGACTTCATATATACCAATAATAGGCAGTTATAAGATCAGACATCATTTATAACATGAATAAAATAAAATATTCCAGTTGGAAAAAGTCAAAGTCAAAAGACCGATGACAAAATTGATATTCTTTGCAAATCATAATGGACAAGGGGCTTATTTCTCTAACATATGAGGAGATCCTAAAAACCAGTAACAAAAAAATTAAGAGCTTCAAATAAATACAATAAAGAAAAGAAATCACAGAAATGAAAACACAATGACTATGCTGATTGCTCTCACTTTAAATTAACGACAATATACCTCAAATGGGTTCCTAATGTTGCCCAGTAATCACACTGTTTCTAATTTCAATTATTCTCATACTTTTCCTAGAGGATTCTCACCTTGTCTCCCACCCTCATTCTGCACTGTTACTAACCAAGTCCCAGCCATGCTGCCTCTCACCTGGACTATTCTAATTGTCTCCTAACTGGTAGCTGCAGCTATTCAACTACAGGAGTAATTAATAAACTGAAAAAAACTTGTATATATCCATGATTATTTATTCAAAATAGCATTTACTCAAGTATTTATTGAGTGTGTATACAAAAAGTAAATATTTAATTGAGCACTTACTATGTACTAAGCACTGTTTAAGTTTGGAGCTGGCAGAGAAAAAATCAGTCTTTGCACTCACAAAACTTATATCCCAGGTGGGGTGCCTGACAACCATGTAAATATTTATGTCAGGTGGTGAACATCACAGAAACAAATCAAGCAAGGAGAGAGCAACTCTAACTAGTTGATGTTTTTGAAGGTCAGTCAGAGAAGCTCTCCCAAGATGACATTTGTATAGGGGCCTATAAAACCGAGGGACAGAGCCTTGCAGATATCAGAGTGGGGAACATAAATTCATGACCAATGGAAGTAGATTCTAGGCATTAATAAATGCAATTATAGTGCTTCAAAATCTTAAAAAATTTGATGGCCCTGAAAAAAAAAAAAACCTCTCCTTTATCACAGGTGGTGCCTATGATAAAAAATAAAAATTCAAAAGCAGCTCACACCTATTTCAGACATGAAACAGGTTGTCTGAATTGGCTGTTGTTAGTATATGAGAAGACCGGGAACTTCTGTCCACGATAGAGAGGGCTAAGCAAGACACTGAATATTCATACCATGTTTAGTTTAAAAATAAACACAAATAATCTTCCTCCCTTCATTGACCCTCTAAGCTTTGGCTGTTTTTACTGAAAAACATCCTTTTAATTTTATTCTGAAAACAACATAGAGAATGACTTTCTTTCAAAACAAGTCTTCCCTTGAAGGGAAACACATGTTCGAGGAACAAACAACATTCCAGTATCTAACTGAAGGCTACTTAATTTCTGCAGGATGATGTCACACTTAGGCTACTGAACATATTCCTGTACATACTATTTCTTCTACATTTCTATAATTTAGGCTTATTCATGGAAACAGACCCATCATTTATGCAACTAGAGAATAACAGGGATAGGTTTGAAGTCCAAATACATTCTAGATAACAATTTCTAAGAGTAATCAAAATTAATATCCCAACATGTTTTTTAAATAAAATTTAAAAGCCAGTTTTACAATTTCTTCATAAAAAATATACAAAAATAGCCAAGAAAACTTTGAGAAAAAAGAGACAAGAGTGTAACAGGCTACCAGGCATCTAAAGAAAATACAAGGCTATAATAATTTAAAATGTAATACTGGATCAGAGAAACAGGTAAGTGAGAAAGAGAAAGAGTCTAGAAACACTTCTGTGATTATATGCTAACATTTCAAATCAGTAGAGAGGGGATAACCCAGCTACTCAAAAATAGCATAAGAACAATATTCATTTTGTTGCCCTGGCAGGTTTTGCTCAGTGTATTGAGCATTGGCCTGTGAAATGAAAGGTCACCACTTCAGTTCCCAGTCAGGGCATACACCTGGGTTGCGGGCTGGGTCCCCCCATTGGGGGTATGCAAGAGGTGACTGATCCGTGTGCCTCTCACATATCCACACATCAATGTTTCTCTCCCTTTCTCCCTTACTTCCTTTCTCTCTAAAAACAAACAAATTCTTTAAAAAAACAGGAACAATATTTTGAAAACATTAGTAACAGATCCCAGACACATATCATACATGTATTAGAATAACCCTAGTTGCAGTAGCAAATACCCTAAATCTCAGTCACTTAATCTAGTACTTACTGATTTCTTGCTCATGAAAATGTCAATAGGTGGTTGTATAGGGCTGGGGGATCTTCTCCACACCACCATGCAGGGACTCTGGCTGATAGAAACTTCACCATCTTCAAAATCTATCTTGCAAGTTTGCCCAGGATGTCAACATGTAGCTGAAAACAAGAGAAGAAATATGCAATAGTGCTGGGAAAGTTTTGTGGGGCAGATGAAAATCATATAATTACTTTTACCCGTATTCCACTGGCCAGCATTTATCTAACCTCAAGGAGGCTGGGAAATGTAATTAAGCCAGGAACCCTAGGAAAAGAAGGAATAGTTTCAGTGAACACTTACAGCTTTTAATACAGCATGCCCTCCTGGTTACTAAGTATCCTAACACACCAAGAGCACATTCCCTCTGTCCCCAAGTGAGATGACCTAAAATTCTATCCAGTTCTTGCAACCAGCTCAAAGATGCTCTGAAAGATGCATGGTTCTTTCTCTCAGGTCTGAACATGGCTCCTTAAGGTTCGGTGATACTGCACTAACAATACAAGTTACAGAAATCTCTCCACTGCCACGTGGCCCTACGTGCTAGATTGATGCAAGGGCAGGTGATTTGTAATAAAAATTGCCATCTGGGGTAAAGGAAACTTGGAGACAGAGAAGGCACTGGTTGATCTGGCAGGCATTTGGGGGTCGCTCTGATCTGGCAGTGAGAGGAAACATCTCTTTAATTAGAGCTTTGCTCTGTGGAAGGAACTGCTGATTTAATGTTCTCTAGAGCTTTGGACCTACCCTTATGCAGGTTCTCTTTTGTTTCCTCTCACATGACAGGGACTGTGCCCTCCTTGGGATCCTTTACAGTTTTTGTAACTCATACTTTTCCTGAGCAAGTCTGGGAGTCCCAAAACACTTTTAATGACAGAGCATCTGGAGATGCTGAATTGCAGGCTTGCAATTTCACTGCCATTACAAATAAGCAGAGTATTGTTTTTGAGGGAAAAGTATGTATTCAGTTACATATGCTAGTATCATTTCCCACATTTCCTACACTTAATTCTCAAGCCTGACTGATTTCTTCCCTCCTTTGCCCCATGCCTTACAGCTATCACGTTGAGGGGGAAATGCCACACCTTCACTCAGGTCTGGGCTGGAGCCAGAAGTCTAATGAACCTTTGAGCAGAATCACTTATCTTTGAGGACTACATGCTATTCCATCCTTTTACTTTTTTTTCTTGCTAGCAACTTAACAAATTATTGCCACATTCCATGTCTCTTTCTTCTATCACCTTGATAAATGTAGGTAGTAACAATCAACACTAACCACCAGCATTCCATTTCCCAACCTCCTTTCCTAGAGCAATGGGGTCCCTGGACATGTGACCCACATTCCAATTACAAATGGCCATTTAAAAATTGTTTTGTCACTGCATGACACAAATCTTCAGTTTTCCATTCCCGGATATTAACTTTCATCTTGACTGTCTGCCGGACCAATGCCATGTTTTGGATTTTTTTTATAGTGGCCTCCTTTTCTAGTACAAGTTTCTGCATCAGAGTAGTGATATCTGTACTATCAAAAAAAAAAAAACAAAACCAAAACCAAAAACAAAAAAAAACCCTTCTCAATTCTCCATGGTTTAACACAGTATTTTCTTTTATGATAACTTAAATCTAATTGGTGTAAGTGGAGGAAACATTGATGACTGTGATTCTTTGTCACTTAGGTTCCCAGCCTGAAGGTTGTTTCTTCATGTTAACAATGGGGTCTTCAAAAATCTCCCTGGGAATTGACATCAGCTGAGGGATAAAAGAAGCATGAAATATAGATTTGATTGGCGTGACCTGTATGAAAGTGGTTATTTAACTTTCACCTATATTCCACTTAAGCAATTTTTAAAAATTATTGAATTTATTGGGGTGACATTGGTTGATGAAATTATGTAGGTTTCAGGTGTACAATTTTATAACACATCATCTGCATATTGTGTTCACTAGCCCAAGTCAAGTCTCTCTCCATCACCATTTATCCCCCCATCACCTTCTTCTACCTCCCCCTACCTCTCTTCCCTCCCACTTAAGCAATTCTTCAGTCACATGACTCCACTGAACTTTAAAAGGGGCTGATGGATGCACATCACTTTTGTATTGATTGATTAAGCAGTTTGCCAGTCTCTGTCAGGACACACATGGGTAAATCCCAGTACAAGGTAAAAGTAAACATAAACCTTTAAAAAAGTACTAGTTGAATATATAGAATTATTTAGGGATGTCAAAAACTTTTCAGGGTATGGGAGTTCTATGGACCTACATTGGGCACTCAAGAGAAAGACAGTGGACAGCACAGAGATAGACCTTTCCTTGGTGGGGCAGGCCTGAAAGAGGAGAGACCACTGCTGCTGCAGGGAAGACAAATGCCCACCAGGATCCTCCTTCCCTACTGAGAAAAAAGCTGTAAGCTACTATAAGGTCATTAAACACTGCCAATCAGGGCACAGGTAAAAACTCACTGTGACAAAGGTAAAAGGAAAAACACTCCACCCCTGGAAAGTGTCAGGAAACTGTTCTGTACCTGGACTGTTAGATAGATGTCCTAACTTGGGAAGGGGCAAGAAACACTCCCAAGTAAGAATCACTAACACACTTCTGGCCAAGATGGAGGTGTAGGTAGATACACTTTGCCTCCTCATACAACAAAAAGAAGGACAACAAATTTAAAAGCAAAAAACAACCAGAACTGCCAAAAAATCGAACTGTATGGAAGTCTGACAACCAAGGAGTTAAAGAACAAACATTCATCCAGATCAGTAGGACGGGTGGAGTCGGGCAGCTGGGCAGAAAGGACTTGCGGCAAGGTGGTGGCTGGCAGATTGGATGGCAGCTGGTAGACTGGGCGGTCCCACATTTGCATGCAGATAAACTGGAACAACTGGATAGTGAGACAGACCATGCAACCCAGGGTTCCAGCACAGGGAAATAAAGACTCAAAACCTGACTGAAAAAACCTGTGGGGGTTGAGGTAGCAGGAGAAACTCCCAGCTTCACAGGAGAGTTCACTGGAGAGACCCAAAGGTCCTAGAATGTACACAAACCCACCCACCCAGGAATCAGCACCAGAAGGGCCTAATTTGCTTGTGGGTAGTGTGGGAAATGACTGAAAGCCAGCTGAGAGCTGAGCAAGGGGACCTGTTCCCTCTCTGACCCCTCCCCCACATACAGCACCAAAACACAGCAAAGTGTGTTGCCCCGCCCTGGTGAATACCTAAGGCTCCATACCTTACTTCGTGACAGGCACCGACAACAAAACAAAACAAAACAAACACAAAACTGACACAAATGAAAGAACAGATCAAAGCTCCAGAAAAAATACAACTAAGCAATGAAGAGATAGCCAACCTATCGAATGCACAGTTCAAAACACTGGTAATCTAGATGCTCAGAAATG